>NC_133151.1:28420837-28787726 GCF_048418815.1 Hemitrygon akajei
TGCGCATGTGCAAGTGCATCCAGGACATCAACAATTACAGGACAACATCACCTGACTGTGCAGGTGATGTCTCCCTCCCAAATGGGCTGAATAACTTCTACGCCCGTTTTGAGGAGGAAGATTATGTGACGGGGAGGAAGTCCACCCCTCCTACAATTGACCAGGTGCTGTGTCTCACGTTGGCCGATTTGAGAAGAATCCTGTGCAGGGTCAACCCACGGAAGGCTGCTTGATAAGACAACATCCCTGGTAGAGCGCTCAGAAGATGTGCAGACCAGCTAGCGGATGTTCTCACTGACATCCTCAACATCTCCCTGAGCAGCGCCACCATTCCAACGTGCTTCAAGGCTGCCACCATCGTCCCCGTGCCGAAGAAGTCTTCAGTGTCCTGCCTAAATGACAACCGTCCCGTTGAACACATCCATCATCATGAAGTGTTTCCACAGGCTCGACATGAGACATATCAAGATCCTGCTGCCCCCCCCCCCTCACTGGACCCCCTGCAGTTTGCGTACCGTCCCAACGACATTGCCATCACCCTCCACCTGGCCCTAACCCACCGGGACAAAAAAGACACATACGTTCGGATGCTGTTCATAGACTTCAGTTCAGCATTCAACACATTCATCCCTCAGAAACCGATTGGAAAGTTGAGCCTACTGGGCCTGAGCACCTTCCTCTGCAACTGGATCCTAGACTTCCAGACTGGGAAATCTCAGTCAGTCCGGATCGGGAGCAGCATCTCCAACACCATCACACTGAGCACCTGGCCACAGGCTGTGTGCTCAGTCCACTGCTGTCCATTCTGCTGACCCACGACTGTGGTGCAACACACATCTCGAACCACATCATCAAGTTCGCCGAAGACACGACCGTAGTGGGTCTCATCAGCAAGAATGACGAGTCAGCTTTCAGAGAGGAGGTGCAGCTGTTAACGGATTGGTGCAGAGCCAACAACATATCTCTGAATGAGAACGAAACAAAAGAGATGGCTGTTGACTTCAGGAGGGCACGGAGCGACCACTTCCCGTTGAACGTCGACGGCTCTTCGGCAGAGAACGTTAAGAGTACCAAATTTCTTGGTGTTCACCTGGCGGAGAATCACACCTGGTCCCGCAACACCAGCTCCATAGCAAAGACGCTCTCAGCAGCGTCTCTACTTATTGCGAAGGTTGAGGAAAGTCCATCTCCCACACCCCATCCTCATCACATTCTACAGGGGTTGTATTGAGAGCATCCTGAGCTGCTGCATCACTGCCTGGTTCAGAAATTGCACCATCTCGGATCGGAAGACCCTGCAGCGGATAATGAGGTCAGCTGAGAAGAACATCGGGGTCTCTCTTCCTGCCATCACGGACATTTACACTACCCGCTGCATCCGCAAAGGAAACAGCATTATGAAGGACACCATGCACCCCTCATACAACCTCTTCTCCCTCATGCTATCTGGGAAAAATCTCCGAAGCATTCGGGCTGTCACAACCAGACTATTTAACAGTTTTTCCCCCCACGATATCAGACACTTCAATACAGAGAGCCTGTACTGACACCTTGCTCTATTTTCCTGTTTATTATTTATTGTAATGCCTGCACCGTTTTGTGCACTTTAGGCAGTAATGTGTAGGTCTGTAGTCTAGTGTAGTTTTATCGGTGTTGTTATTTTTTTACATGGTTCAGTCTAGTTTTTGTACTGTGTCATGTAACACCATGGTCCTGAAAAACGTTGTCTCGTTTTTACTATGTACTGTCCAGGAGTTATCCCCTTCTTACACGATGTCTCTGTTTTTGAAGACAGCCTGTTCTTGGCAGTTTTACAGCTGTGCCTTATTCTTTCCACTTTTTGATATTTGATTTAGCTGTACTTCAAGAGATGTTCAGTAACTTGGGAATATTCTTGAATCCATCTCTTGACTTGTGCTTTACAATAACCTTTTCATGGAATTGACGATTATAGTGGTTTATTTCCTGTGATCACGGCAAACAGACAGGATTTAAATAAAAATGGAAAAGGTGCCTTTCACTACATTTCAATGTAAATGTGACAAATAACGATAATCTTTACAAAAGCAAGGAAGAAATGAAAGCAGTAGACAGGGGTTCAACATACATATAAATCACCATATAGAACGCTGAGATTAATTTTCGTGTCAACTCAACAAATCCATAGAATGATAACTGTTAAGTATTCCATAGATTGTAACTATAACAGAATCAATGATAAAACGGAACTAGTGCGCTCAACCAGAGTGAAGAAGACAACACACTGTGCAAATGCAAAAAGAAGAAAAAAATAATTAAACAAGCAATACATATTGAGAATATGAGATAAGGTGTCCTTGAAAGTAAGTTCATTGGTTGTGGGAAAATTTCATTGATGGGGCAAGTGAAGGCGAGTGAAGCTAACTGCTTTGGCTCAAAAGTAAATATAAGCAGGTTGTTTACAGTTTCTCAACCGCGGCCTCAGTATCTCTCATCAACTAGGGTTCCTGACCCTGCCAGTCTTTTCTTTTACCTACAACAATCATATAGTTTCTGAACACGTGACAGCACACTTATAAAGAACTCCCACTTGGCACATCCTTGCCCATTCTCCCTTCTAATCTGCATCTTTATATCCTGGAACATTGAGCTATCCATTCTGCCCTTCCCCCAGCCATGATTCTGTTATGGCTGTGATAGAACCGTAAGAAATGGGGGCAATATTAGACCATTCAGCCAAATCCAGTCTGCTCCACCATTCCATGATCGCTGATTTTTTTTTATCCCTCTTTACACCATTATCTTCTCTTTTCCATAAAATCCTTTGATCTACTGATTAACCAAAATCTCTTTGATTAACTAAAGTCTCTTTGCACCTCTGTTTTTTTGATATTTTTGATTTTTTTTTATAACCTGCTTGCAAAGCTGTCTCATCATTACTGCGTATATGCATGACTGTTTAGTTTCCTGGCCTATTCGCCATCTTCCAATTCTTTGCAAATTCCCAAAATCTGTCTGTTCCTCAGCAGATTCCCTGCTTCCTCAACACTACCTGTCATCTTCAAATTTTCTGCAAACTTCATCACAAAGCCATTAATTCCGTCACCCAAATCATCGCCCTGTAGGTAAAAATAAGTGATCCAGCAGTCCCCAGAGTCAGTCACACCTGAGTTCATCCACCTGACCTGTCAAGCCTCTTATATTGAAGCAAATGCAGTTTAAATCAGGTGTATTTCCTCTCCTTTGTCTGTGCTCCTGTCTATCCTTTTGACTAAATTCGCTGTCATTGGCAAAAGTGTTATTTCCTGCTTTGGGTCAGACTAAACATTTACATGTTTCTGAGAATCACTCGCAAATCTACATGATGTTGGCCCCCCTCCAGTTCAGGAGCAATTTATCGCTTGTGTCCAAGTGTACTTACCACAGGAAAAATTGCAGTGATCCAAGAACTTCAATCTTTCTCCCCTGCTTCAGCCCCTCAGTCAAATATTCATCTGAATCATCATTCTATTTCTATCCTCAAAAATACTTGTCACAGGGTGTAATCCAGAGATTACTATTTTTGAAGATGTGCTTTTTCAGTTATTCCCTAATAATCTCTATTCACTGTGTACAAACTCAACCCCCCTTTTTTTTTACCAAGTTATGGGCATCACGAGCACTTCAGATTTTTTTTGCAGCCGCTCTGACTCGTTCCTGAACCTGGTATTCAAGAGACAACACACTATCCTGGAATCTCTTTTACAGTCACAGAATCTTGAGAATTCTCTCAAATATTGTCCAGACTGATCACGTCCTTCCCTACTAGGCATCAGAGACACTGTCAGTGCCAGCAGATAGGCTGCTCCTGGTGTGCCCTGAGAGGTCACCCTCCATCAGTATTCAAAACGTGTACGTGTTGGGAGGGGTGTAGTCACCGTCAACCCTGCGCTGTGCGACACTTTCTCATGTCTCTCCTGGAGGTCACAAAACTTCTCAGCATCATTCACCTTAGGTGTGACAATCTCACTGAAGGATCTGGCCTAACTGCTCTAGATGAGCCGAGCTACAGCTGGTGCATATCCTTCATGTGACACTGACCAACTTCCTGATCTACCACATTCAGAGGCAGAGTATGTCACTGGCATCACTGTCATTCTTGGTACTCCAACAGGAAGAGAGATTCTGAAAACAAACAAACAACTCGAAAATTTCATGTCCTAGAGTACACCACCTCATATCCCATTCCTCTCCTTACATTTCCAGCTGGTCTGTGCTCTGTGAATCTTTTGACAATCTTCCTGACTATAGACAACTGCACCAATTTTTGTGTCACCTATATAGTTTCCTAGTTTGTCATTATAGCCCTTGTTAAATGGGCAAAAGATATTCGGTCATCTGCAGTTCTCTGACGCAACATGTGTAATTAAAAATAGATTTTAAGATCCTTGTGAAAGCCCAGCAATTTCCAATCTTGCCTCAATAGCCTGGAATGAATTCTATGCATTCCTGGTGAGTTATCCATCTTCGTGTTCTTTGCGAGTCCCAGTGATCCCAGCAACTTGTTAGCTATGTGCGCGGAATATCAGCGTATCCTTCCTGATGCTTATTTTCCCCATCACATTCAGTGTGGTGAATACTGACGTGAAATATTCATTTGGTGATGTGGTCAGACTTACTTTCACTCATCCAACACTGAGCTGTCTAAATTCCTGTTTTCACTGTACTACACTTTTTGTTTTGAATGTACGTACAAGGCATTTTCTCCAGGATTGCTCAGCAAAATAATTCCCTCTCCCTTACTATCATTTAGCACTGCAGATTATCTGTTTAATTTGCATATTCCTGCATGTTCAACAAAGGCACTGTCTAATTTCCACTTTCTAAACTTTCTTTATCGTTCCTTTTCCCTTTTGACTGCATTTACAACATCTTGGCTCTTGCAATGTTCTTAGAACTGGATTAGTGTCTTACCCCCTCAGAAAAAAAATTGAATTTTGAACCATTCAGTTTTAAATAACTCTCACAGGTCTGGGGTGAGTTACAGCTGCCTCCGGTCTCTGCAGTCCCCAGGATCTACCTAACATAGTTCTCATTAGCTTGCAACACACAGAAAATGCCGGAGAAATTCTGTATGGAAAACAGTAAACTGTAAATATTTCTGCCTAAGGCCCTTTAACAAGACTGGAAAAAATAGATGCGAGGTCAGGATAAGAAGATGGTGGAAGGTGAGTATAAAGTACAAGGAGGTAGTTGATCATTAGCTTGCTCTTAGTTTAGCAAAATCACCAAAGATGGTGTCCATCTTTGTGTGTGACTGTTATCAAAATGGTCTCCTGCCGAAATTCATTAATTGTAAGGGTCATGCCGCAGTGCAAGGTCTCTTAATAGTCCCCAAAGCATTTGCCTTTACCACCATCCCTAGCAATAAACGCCACGCATTTTCTGTGTTTAAAAGTTAACCTCAGGCATCCCTACCCACTACACTTTCTCCAATCACCATAGAATTATGCGCAAACACGAGGAAATCTGCAGATGCTGGAAATTCAAGCAACACACACAAAATGCTTGTAGAACACAGCAGGCTAGGCAGCATCTATAGCGAGAAGCACTGTCGACATTTTGGCCCGAGACCCTTCGTCAGGACTAACAAAAAGGAAAGATAGTAGGAGATTTGAAAGTAGTGGGGGGAGGGGAAAATGTGAAATGATAGGAGAAGACTGGAGGGGGTGGGATGAAACTAAGAGCTGGAAAGGTGATTGGCGAAAGTGATACAGAGCTGGAGAAGGGAAAGGATCATGGGATGGGAGGCATCAGGAGAAAGAAAGGAGTGGGGGGGGGGAGCACCAGAGGGAGATGGAGAACAGGCAAACAACTAAATATGTCAGGGATGGGGTACGAAGGGAAGGAGGGACATTAACGGAAGTTAGAGAAGTCAATGTTCATGCCATCAGGTTGGAGGCTACTCAGCCGGTATATACGGTGTTGTTCCTCTAACCTGAGTTCGGATTCATTTTGACAATAGAGGAGGCCATGGATAGACATATCAGAATGGGAATGGGACGTGGAATTAAAATGTGTGGCCACTGGGAGATCCTGTTTCTTCTGGCGGACCGAGCGTAGGTGTTCCGCGAAACGGTCTCCCAGTCTGCGTCGGGTCTCACCAATATATAAAAGGCCACACCGGGAGCACCGGACGCAGTATACCACACCAGCCGACTCACAGGTGAAGTGTCGCCTCACCTGGAAGGTCTGGCTGGGAAAAGACTGTCTCACCTGGAAAGACTGGCAAACACCAATGTAGAAAAGACCACAAAAGGAGTAAATTGTGTAAGTAAACAAAAAGCAAAGTAAAGTGATAATAAATATGCAGTAACTATCAAGGACATGAACTGTGGATTCTTGTTGCGTTGAGTGACATTATGCGCTCCGGTTTCAAACCCTTACATTGAGGGGTAATAGCTATTTCTGAACCTGTTGCTGTGGGACCTGAGGCTCCTGTGATTCACTCTTGGTGGCATCATGGAGAAGAGAGCATCGACTGGATGATGGGTTCCTTGATGATGGGTGCTGCTTTTCAGTACCAGGTCTCCTTGTTGATGTGTTCAATGGTGAGGACGGCTTTACCTGTGATGGATTGGCTGCATCAACAATTTTTCAATTGTTATAGCATTCAAGGGCATTGGTGTTTCCACATCAGACCGGTCAGGCTATTCTCCACTATAGATCTAGAGAGCATTAACAACGGCTTAAATGACATGCTAAATATGCACAAACTGACGTAGTATAGGCTGTAAATGGTGATAAATATTTCCACGATGCAACGAATTCTGCTCCTCGGAGATTCTACACAAAGGCAATTTCAGACAATATTGGGGAAATTACAGTCACACACTACATTGTGTTTTTTCTAGTTTCCTGAATCTACCTACATTTCTGTTTCTTTTTCAGCTGCTGGCATTTCAAAAACCTTTGGAAATTGAAGCACACATCATTCAAGGTTCACCTTTGTCAACGCTCTGTTACATCCTGAGAGATGTTCCTTGGGACTGAGGGGATAGATAGTATCCATGAATTGAAATCTATTATCAGGGATTTACAATTCTCTGTTTGAAGTGGTGTGGTTGTTCCAGTGTTTAACGGTGTTGTACAGTTTTGGATGTATACAGGGCCATGTGGTCACTGCACAGTGCTGTGGGTTGTATTGTTCTGTTTCCTGGTAGTGAAGGTCTAGATATTGTAAAGTTCACTGTCCGTGAAGTCAAATGTTGACTTTTCTTGAGCAGGTATATATGTAGGGCATATTTATACCAGAGATTGACCATTCTCTCCCTTTCAGTATGGGCCAGATGTTGTTAAATTCTCTGTTCTTACAGTATGGTGCTGGCAGTCTAAACATCATATTTAACTGCATGTAGCCTGTGTCTCCCAATATACTAAATTCCCCTAAAAGACTTTCCCATCAAAATGGTTTGAAAGACCCAACAGCACTTCCTGTTTAGTATCAGCACGCCAGAGTAAATCACCATACCGCTTTTCTCATCACACTTTCCTCCTTCTCCTTTTCCTTCGGGAGCACCGGTATTCATTTTCTACATCGCATGCTAACTCTGGCGCCAAGTTCAAACGCCCAGCTTTGTCCCAGGGCGGTCCTGTCCTCTCGCCACTATACTGTTGTTTACTGTGTATACATCAGATGCTTGGGATTCTCAGTGATCTTCCTGAATGAGGACATTTCCTGATTCACAATGTGACATATTTCTTGTTTCCTGTATCCTCCTCCATGTTCCTCTCTAATTTCAGCCTTTTCGCCCTTACATATGACTCCCCTAACATTTTTAAACAAAAACAATATTTCTCATCACCCTCACTTCCTGACCATCACTGTCCTTCGTGAACACAACAAACAAATAATTCCCCATCCACTCAAGGCTTCCGACTGACCTGTAGCTCTGGATGCCAACATCCCCTCCTCATGCCACACGATAAAAATCTACAAGGTGGCTCCAGCAACTTCCCTGTGAGAACAGTACTTCTCTTTCACTGTAACCAATCTCTGTTAAACCAGTCCCACTGATCCTGGAACAGAGCGCAATGATCTGCGTTCCTGATGCCCTCGCTCATGCGCCAAATTGTTAGCCACACATTTCAATGTACCAACTTTCCATACCTTACATTGGTACTGTTACGAATTCAGCAACCATAAATATATAAGTGAGGCATGTTTTTTATAGCAAATAAAACATTTATTAAACAGTGAAAAACAAACCCCCAAAAATAAACAAACAACTAACGTAACAGGAAATCAGCTGCTCTGCGGCAGCTTAAACAGTTCTTAAAGCGATAAAGCTTAAACAGTTCTTAAAGGAATAAAGCGAAAATAGTTCTTAAAGCGATATTACAAAAACATTTCTTCAAAGTAGTACTTCAAAAGTTCAAACTGTTTACAGTCCATTAAAGGGGAGACTAATTAGATGATTTAAATTCTCTTTCATGTCGTTTTGTTGCGGTTTCCAGTCGAACTATATTTTTCCCGGAGAATTTACGAAGATGAAAATGAAACGGCTTAAAGGCACTGACCTCTCCTTTACAATACTGTACCCAACCCTTTCTGCAATTATTCACAGGGGTTAACACGGGAAGAGCCAAGGAATTCCTTCTGAATGAGGATCAAACGAAGTCAAACCTCTTTCGCTGTCGAAATCGAATTTGTCGATATTTTAGCTCCCGAACTGCGATCTTCACTCTCCACTGATTTTTAACTGGCAGTATTATAAAGAAACTGCCGGCAATGACCTTTCAAACTTTAGGCATTAAATAAAACTCCGCCTTTCCACCAAACTGCGTCATAATATTGAACCACGCAGTGGCATGGAGTCAAAATGGCAAATCCAACCACGAACTGCCCCTCCTCACAGGGAGGGGTCCTCCTTTTATACCCTGTAAAAAAAAACTGTCACATGACCTCTATTGGTGGGGAAAATGACGTCACTCCACCATCACAAGACCATTACCTTAAGTCCAGTATAGCTTCAACACCACGGTCACGTGACAAGTACAAGATACCCACGGGTACGTAACAGTACATGTGAGAAAAAAAAACAATGACTTCAAAAATCAATTCCAAATAACAGTGAAGCACAAATGTGAAGCTCCAGAAAAGATCACTATTATAGAACAGCAATGGGAAAACCTCAGAGACAGCATAACACAAGCAGCACAAGAGTTGATTCCCAAAGAACAGAAAAAAGCTAAAAAGAAATGGATGACAGAATAAATTACGAATCTTATGGAACCAAGAAGAAAATTTAAGGAAAACGAAAAAGCCTACGTGTCCTTGCATGCACAGATAACAACCAAGTGCAAGGAAGCAGAAGAAAAGTGGCTTAAAGACAGATGTAAGTTACTAGAACTATTGCAGAAAACCAACTACAGCCAACAACAGGATGTATAAAATCGAAAGCCGCCTCTACAGTTATGGAAAAAGGGGAAAAAAAAAATAATGCAAAGATGGTCAGAACACATCAAAGACCCATACAACGACAAAGACCGAGAGGACAACTTGGATATTTGCAACAACAACGAGTGCCCAGCAATACTGAAAGAAGAAGTGAAACATGCTATGAAGAAAATGTGAAAGGGGAAATCATCAGGACCAGATAACATTCCGGTTGAACTGTATGAAGCGCTAGAAGATTCTGGTGTCGAGAAATTAGCAATATTAATGAATAGAATATACAACAGTGGCAACGTACCAGAAGAACTTTTAAAGACATTATTCATTGCACTACCAAAGAAATCAAGTGCAACAGAATGCGGACTACACAGAAAAATTAGTTTAATGAGCCACCACACAAAAATTCTGCTTCGAATCATCATGTTCAGAATAAGAAACAGAATTAAACCAGAGATCAGTGAAGGACACTACAGCTTCGTCGAAGGAAAAGGAACATCAAACGCCACATATATACTCAGGAATATTATCAAATTGTCAATAGACGTACAACAAGGCCTATACTTCTGTTTCATTGACTATATAAAAGCCTTTGACACAATGAAACACCAGTTCACCATGAAAATGCTTAAACATATTATTATCGACCGAAAAGATCTAAGAATAATCAGGAATCTTTAATGGCAACAAGGCACAGCCACACCGATAGACGAGGTTGGTGAATATCAGCCAATAAAGTGAAGAGCCAGAAAGGATTGTGTTCTATCACCAGACCTGTTCTCTCTGTACAGTGAAAACATCATGAGAACCATGCAAGACCTACCTGAAATAAGCATAGGAGGATTCAATTTCACCAACCTCCGCGAAGTGGATGATACAGTACTGATAGCAAACAGTGAAGTAAATTTCCAGAAACTAGAATCTACCAATAACGCAGAGATCGCAAGACTTGGCCCAACCTTAAACAAAACAAAAACTGAAGTAATGGTCCTATCAAATAAACCTGATATAAAACTGTAGGTTCGTATTGGGAAATGAAATCCTGAAACAAGTTCACAACATCAAGTACTTTGGATCATGAGTAACATCTGATGGCAAAACCGAACCAGATATAAAAACAAGAATAGCAATGGCAAGACCAGCATTTACAGAAATGAGAAGCATCCGAACGAACAAGAAAATAGCAATTGAGATCTGCCTGAGAACTCTCGGCTGCCACATTCTTCCTATATTGATGTATGACTGCGAGTCATGGACCCTCACAAATTCAATGGAAGAAAAGAACGAATGCAGCAGAGATGTGGTTCTTTAGAAGAATGCTTTGCATATCATATACGGACAGGATAAACAATGAATAATTCTACAGAGAACGAAAACAAAACGTACAGTACTAAAAAAAAATAGAAAACAGCAATCAAAATTCTTTGGACGCCTATTGCGAAGAGAGACATTAGAAATTTAGTTACAACTGAAAGCTGGAAGGAAAAGGAAGCAGAGTCAGACAGAGAATGAGAATGATAGATCGAATAACATCATGGTTAGAAACAGGGGAGGCAACAGCTACAATTCGGAGGGTCAGGGACCGTGATGGATGGAGAGACATGATCGCCCACGCCGAAGGGCCGGGCACCTGAATGAATGAATAAATGAATAGATCTATTAGCATTAGAACAATGACACATCGGTTGTACATATAAGATAAAAGACGATGTACGGGATAGGCGGTGATCCTGTACTTGAGGTTAGCGGTGAAGCGGCAGGACAGTAGCATCTGGAATAATTCTTCTCCTGGGTTGTTAGGTATGCAATCAATGGAGCAGTTAATGTTGTCTTTGAGCTAGATAATCGCGATCAGCTGACTGCAAGGAACTCTCATTTGATAATTGTCACATTGAACTCTATGCAGAAAGGAGTAATTTAAAACATGGGTGTCTTGGACATGACCAGGACACGCTGTAACATTACCACTGTGGTCTGTGTTGAGGCTCCAGAGACAACAACATTATTATCACGGTCAACAGTGGGCGTGGAACAGTAATGACGTCGGTAGCTTGGTCTGCAGTGATATCATCATCTCAGTTCAGTGAGCAGAGATGCAGAGAAGCAATGACAACATCAGAGTGGTCAGCGACGTGCTTTGAAAGTGCAGACCATTCTGCGTGTTGAATACAAGAGCCCGTAACCATTCTGACATTCCAGCACAACACTCAGTTTTCAGTTCCACTCCAGGGTTCTGGATCTCCAGGAAGTCAGTAAGATGAGTCCGAGTGTGACTGGTGGAGATTTCGGGCAGATACTCCAAGTCTGTGATTCACATCTGCAGAGAAATCTACCTTGGAATGTTTTCTCATTGGAGCAACAAATAAAATTATTGCAAAACACTAAATATTAATGTCATATTTTCAATTTATACCAACACGTGGCGTATTCCATTTTTCTGCCCGTGCTGAATTACAACGGGTTAACTACATCTATTTCTGACTGTAATTAATCTGATTTGAGATGTGCAATAATTCTCTTTGTCCTGCACAGCCTGTATGGAACGATATGAACCTGAACGCTTATTTGCAACATTCTTTACTAAATTTTTGAGTGTTTAACTAAATTATACGTGTGTTGAACTCCATGCGGGATAATTTAACAATTATATTTATTATGTTCTTTGCAGTATGCGAGATCAGAAAAAAGAAGCAGCTGTGTAAAGCTGTAAATGATGGACACTCGATATTTTTATATTTCCCAGATGGTTCTATTAACTGCATCACTGAATACAAGCTGCAACTATTTCATATTTTAAAATCTTTATCCACTACTCCCCTGAATAATGTCCGGAATTATTTTTGTGCAGATAGAAAGAATAAAGGAGATATTAGGCGCTCCTTCCAACCGCTAGGCTGCAGGTTACATCTGAGCATGCTTTAGCCCCTGCTTAGTGATGTATACTGGATATGGTCGAAGAACTTATCGCACAGTCAACTGATTGTGTTGCCTGCCTGTGCCCAGGTTCGGAACATCTTATCTGCCCTGTGGAGGAACTAGCAGTGGGATGGAAAAGTCCAGTCGTGGTGGTCCATGTGGATACCGACGACGTAGGTAGAACGAGGAAAGAGGATCTACTAAGGGAATTTGAGCAGCAAGGGACAAAATTAAAATGTAGAACAAAGGTGGCAATCTTTGCATTACCACCTGAGCGAATAAAAATTGGAATAGGGTCAGGAAGATCAGAGCATTAAATGCCAGTTCATGAAGGTTATCGTTGATTACAAAGAGACCCTGATCATTTGGGGAAGAGGGCCACAGATTGGCAAGTGGGATACAATACAGATATGCGCTTTCTGATGAGGCTGATGAGAGCTGGACTATGCACATCGATACATCATTCTACAGGTACACAGTCAGGTGCAATCATAAACATCACATACTTTATTCTCAATAAAAGGTACGAGAATAGACTACACAACGCCTTTTCATTCTTTCCATTAAAGGTTAACGCTTTGATTCGTGTTCTATTAGATTACTACACTACAATCAGTAGCACTGCTGCCACTCATGTGACAGTCTGGGATGATGTACAACTGCAATAATTGAGGACATTCCTCCGGCATGCCAGCCCCTTATTCTCCAGTAGCGGGACAACACAACCCTCTGGTCCTTCAAGACCAAGCTCATGCCATGGCTGCACCAAGCCTCAGTGTGTCCTCGGCATGTAGTGCTGCAGCCTGTACCAGTAGGAGCCAAGAGGTAAATGGCTGGTTTGATGTTTCACCGGATATGAGCACAGAACTCGGAAAAGTACTAGCTCCAACATATTTCTGCATGTGCTGAACCACAACTGGTTAATTACATCTATATCTGACTGCAATTAATCTGATGTGTGATGCGCAATAATTCTCTTCGTAGTTGTTCACAGTCTGCTTGGAACAGCATTAACCTGAACATTTATTTACAACACTCTTCACAATATGTTTGAGTGTTTAACTTTATTAAATGTATGTTTACATGCACGCGCGATATTTTAACAATTATACTTTCACAATTATTGCCACTATGCAAGATCAGAAAAAAAGAAGCTGCTGTAAAAAGCTGTAAGTGATATAGATTCGATACATTTCATGGTCCCTGGTGTATTCCTTTATCTGTATCACCGAATACAAGCTTCACTTCTTTCCATATTGTACCTTCTTCATCCACTACACCACTAATCAATGCCCGGGTTATTTTTGCGCAGATAGAACAAATACAGTAGATGTAAGACGGTCCTTCCCAGCAACAGGCTCAAGTTACACCTGAGCATGCTGTAAACCTTGCTTACTGATGTATACTTGATGTGGTGGAAGAACTTGTAACACAGTCACAGATTGGCTTTATTGCCTGCCAGGTGCCCGGTTTCGGGATATCTTATCTGCCCTGTAGAGGAAATTGCAGTAGGAAGGGAGCAATCCAGTTGTGGTGGTGCATGTTGGTACCAGCGATAAAGGTAGAACGAGGAAAGAGGATCTGCTAAGGGAATTTGAGCAGCAAGGTACAAAATTTAAGCATAGAGCAAAGGTGGTAATCTTGCATTACTACCTGAGCCACGTGAAAATCGGCATCGGGTCAGGAAGATTAGGGAGTAAAATGCCAGTTCATGTAGGTTATTATAGATTACATGATCATTTGGGGAAGAGGGCTACTGAGTGACAAATGGATTACAATACAGATATGCACTTCCTGAGGAGGCTGAGGAGAGATGGACTATGCACATCGATACTCACATCATTCTACAGGTACACAACCGTGTGCAGATCATTAACAAAACAAACTTTATTCGCAACAAAAGTTACTAGAATAGACCTTTTTATTCTTTCCATTGGAAGTCAATGCTATGAGTAGCGTTCTATTAGATTGCTACACGTCAGTCAGTAACACTGCTGCCACTCATGTGACACTCAGGGATGGAATACTACTGCAATCATGGAGGAGGTTCCTCACCAAAACCAGCCTCTCAGTCTCCGGTAGCGGAACAACACTACCCTCTGGTCCTTCAGCACCAAGCCCTTGAGCGGCTGTACCAAGCCTCAGCATGTACTGCTGCAGCCTGAAATGTGCTATTAGGAGCCGGGGGGAAATGGCTGGTTCGATCTTTCACTGGAAGTTAGCACAAAACACTTAAAGGTGCCTGCTCCAACTTTTCCAGTCCTTTGCCTCCTTTCCCTCCACCAAACATGATGCTGCTTCACTCAAATGGACGCTCAGTGACAAACTGACTGCTGCTGTCTCTTTTTGTACACAGCAGCCCGAACTGCCCGAGGAAGGTGTAGAGAGACAGACTTGGGAAGAAGATGAGACAGAGTCAGAGTGACAGACTGCAGAGAGCGGCCCCTCATCTTCAACCTCCACCGGAACTTTAAAGCTTTCACCAATTTCCAATGGTAAATGCACAATAGAACTAAACGGCACCACTCTAGTCAAACCCTAGAACACACCCGGTCCATACTAATGCATGCCGTGGTTTTACTGCTCCCAGCTCTGCTCCAGTATTATAACGAAAAAATTTCCACTCTGCAAAGAAACACTTGAGGAGTCGGTGAAAGTAATGTCAATCCTTTCCCGGGACCAAGAACAGTGCAGCGCCCCCTCCTTAGACACAGGTGCTGGAGAGTGAGGGTACAGTTGGTCTCAGTGCAAAACCAGATGGTGAGGAGAAAATGATATATGGTCACAAGGAAGGAGTTGCATACTGAAGCAGATCTGTGCTACTGCAGCCTTCTACAGCACAATTAAAGGGATTCAGGAAGCTAAATCGGACTGGAGCCACACTGAATACAAAGATAGCAGAATATTGCTCTAACATGTGATTAGAAAAGGCAAAAAGGGGACATAAACCGTCCTTGGTGAGCAGGATCAAGAATAATCTCAAGCCATTTTACCCTTATTCTTTGGAGATTTGACAGAGGTATATATGAAGAGTATAGATAGGGTGAATTAATGCATCGTCTCGGGAGAAATATGTTTGATCCTACAGCTATTGCAGCGATATGATTGCAGGCTGACCGGGAGACGGACCTCAGAATACGAACATGTTCAATGTTCCAGCACTGTCCGAAGCCCGGATGCAAATGGAGTAGAATTGGACATCCTAACTCCAGCAACCCAATCCCACAAGTACCAAGAGCTACAGAAGCTCCAAAGGCTTCATCCCTGAGAAAGAATGTATCCACCTCGAAGACTGGCTGCACCTGTGGAGAGCTTGGAAGACTGGAACAGCACAGCGAATTTGGATCAGTTGTCTTTGCCCCAGTGGGCGTGATGTGCGCTGACCACCGTCTGACTGAAAGACACAGAGCAACAGATTCCTATTCGTACTCCGCCCTCTCACCATCCGGTGCCCTCTAGCTCCTGATTCCACATTCCTGTTAAAAAGTCCCTGTGCATTCACACTATCGGTGACCTTCAGTGTTTCAGACACCTCTATAATATTGCCCCTCATTCTCCCACATTCCAAGAAAAACAATCCTAAACTGCTCATAGGTCAGTCATTTGTGTCCCAATATTGACCTTGTAAAATACCCCTGCTTTATGTCCAGCTTAATGGCATGTTTCATGTTACAGTGTGACGGAAACTAAAAACACGATATTTCAATGTGACCTCACAGATTATACAAATGCAACACAACATGCTACCTCTATCCTCAGTGCATTTACTGATTGAGGCCTGTGTGGCAAAAGGTTTCATCACCTACATGTCGATATTTGACCCAATTTGAGACCCTGTCAGTTTATTGAGTGAAAGGCTGCTCAAGTTTGATTAACATGACTAGATGTCATAAGGGAACCTGTAGATTGGGAGACTTAGAGTATCAGAAGGCATCATTATGTTAATCACAAGACGAGTTCACAAGGATAAAAGGCTGGTTTTCGCATAGAAGACAGAAACTGAATTAACAGATCAGAGGAATATCCCCGGATCAGTCCTGGATCCTCAATTATATACTTTCAAAATTAAAATCATGGTGCAGTGGGCAGAGGTTGGGGTGGTAATGGGCTGTCTCTGGAAACAGTGAGGACCGTATATTATTCACAATCGGTATTAATCACCCGGACGAGGGGGCAGAGTGTGAGGTCTCCAAGGCTGTCTGTCACTGACACAGAACGTGGTGGGGGCAATGTTGTGATGGGACATCTGGTATCTGCAACCGGATATAGAGTATATGGTAAACAGTTATGGCGTGTTCAGGGGCGAAAAGAAGCAAAAGGGAGATTATTATTTATGTAGAGAGAAAACGCACAGGAGTGAATTGCAGAGGGGTTCAGGCGTTGTCTTGTACAATTTACAGACAGCCCACAACTGCAGTGAATTGTTGATGGACATTTATTTCTGTGTTGTTGGTGCAGGGAAGCGGAAAAGTGTTGTTACAGTGTCAGACAAGTGCATAATGATGGATTCTGGAAAGTTAAAGCAGGTCAGGACATGTCAGTGAATGGCAGTGTCGTGGGGAGTGTTAGTGAACAGAAAGACCTTCGGGTACAGGTACATAGTTCCCCTGAAAGTCACAACACAGGTAGACAATGTTTTGAAGTTGGTGAACACCATGCTTGCCTTTGGCAGCAGAGGATTTGCAATATCACATTACAGTTGAACATAATATTAATTAAACCACAACAGCAGTATCCTGTGCAGTTCTAGTCAGTACAAGAAGGAAGGAAGTGATTGAGCTGGAATGGTGTAGAAACGATTCACAGGAATGTTGACTGGACTGAGGCCTTGTGTTACCAGTAAAGAGCAGACACACTGGGACTATTATTGCTGGAGTAAAGGAGGCTGAGGGGATACCTGACAGAAGATTAGAAAACTATGACAGTTGTAGATAAGGTAAGCAGTCAGAATCATTTTCACAGCGTGGAAATGCCAAGTTCACGTGGACTGCCTTTAAAGTTACAGAGTGATATTTTAAAGATGGTGTGCAGGGCGTGGTATATCAGTTTCATTTATAGAGTCTGGGGTCTGGTATGTGCTGCCATGGGGAATGATGGAAACAGAGATGATAATGACATTGAAGGGAGAGAAGAGATTTAGTTTAATGTGGCATTCTGTTCAGCACATACATCGTGGGAAGAAGGACCTGTTCCTATACTGCACTGTTCAATGTTCTGAGTGAGCCTCAGTGACAGAAAACTATTTAACCGGGGGCAACAACAGGTGTATCGGGTCCTCAAGAGTGTTAGTAAAAAGAGATACCAAGGATTACAAGTACTTAGTTGTCTGAAGGTGTAGTAGGGTGATGAAGAAGGCATTCATCGGTTAGAGTTTGGAGTACAGGAGATGGGACTTCATGTTGTGACAGTACAGGTCATTGTTGAGATAACAATGTATGGTGTGCAGTTCTGGTCTCTCGTTCATAGGATGAATATCATTAAGCTGGTTAAGGGCAGAATGTTTTGGTAATATGAAGGGGAAAAGTCAAAAGGGACTATGGGGCAACTTCTTCCACACAGAGTGTGGTGGATGTATGGTACGAGCAGTCCGATGAAGCTGTAGAGGAGATACAATCACAATGTTTTGCAGACATTCGGACAAGTACATGGATAGGAGAGGTTTAGACGATTTATGGGCCAAACACAGGTAAATGGATCGCTAGGATACATACCTTGGCTAGTATGGCAGGTTTTCTGTCGTGCATGTCTGTAACTGAGTGAAAGATGGACAGCACTAGAGACTCCTCAGTCCAGGTGTAGATGGTTCACATGTGACTGGGGGCATGTAAAAGATGGGAAGAGGAATGTGCAAAAGTATTTCTCCCCACTGTCCTTCTAGTCTCACAACAAATCTACTCCATTTAGTTTTAGATGGCTTTTGTTGTGAAAAAGACTGCAGCCATTCACTTCATCAGCCATGTTCCTCAGGAGTTTATACACCTCTGTCCGCTCAACACTCAGCTTTCTACATTCCGGGAACACAGACCGAGGATTTCGAGTCTCGCCTTGTAACTCAGTCCCAGTGGCGCCTTGTGAATTTTTACTGCACCTTCAAAGAATCACAGACTCATTGATAATTTATCTCAATATATAAATGAAAAATATAATGTTTCGGTGTTATTTATTTAATTGGCTATTAGGAATGACGTGAAGATCTGATCACATTTTAATCATATTTATGAAGAATTAGAATAAAATTCTACAGGGTTCACAACTGAACAACAAGACTTAGAGCTCTGCCCGCTGGAGCACATCACAAATCTCCAGCCTACATTCTGAGAAACCGTTGTATTTACCTCTTCAAAAACCTCTGAAGATTCACCAAACACAACCTCCCGCAAACAAAGCCGTGCTGATTCCTTCTACTCAGACACTGCCTATCCAAACACAGGTGATTCCCGTTCCTGAGAATCCCCTCCAGTATCTTACGAACTATGGAAGTCAGGCTGACAGACCTGCAGTTCCCAGGCTTGTCCTTGACAGCTCATTTAAACAGGGAAACAACATTAGCCACTCTTCAGTCATTGGGGCAACCCTCAGTGGTCCTCCACAATTTTCTCCCTTCTTCCACAGTGCAGTTGGGTTCATCCACCTTAAAGCTCTGTAGGCTGCAAATAACTGATCGCTGGTAATAAGTATGTACTCCAAAGCAACTCCACTAGTTTGTATTATCCATTGAGCAACCATGATATTATACTCAGTAAACACAAAGTAGAAAATATCATTGATTGTTTCATGGTCCCACCCATTCCCTGTGGCTCAAGACATGGAGACGCTGGTAATCTCTATGGGGCCACTGTCTCCCAAGCCACCGTGTTGCTCCAAACATAGCTATAGAACCTCTTGTTATTTTCCTGAGCTGCCTGATCAATCACATAACATTGGTCTGTCCTCCTGGTTTCCCTCTTAAGAGTATTCTTAATAATTCTTATTCTGATCAAGTGATTTCCCGATTCAGACCTCTTGCACCCAGTGTATGATTCCTGTATTTCTTGACCGGACCTTATATCTCTCATTGACCAATGTTCCCTAAACTTGCAGTGCTATCCTTCACCCAAAAAAGGAACATGCTTCTTCTGGACAGCGGCAAACACGCTCATAAAAAAAAAACTCCCAGCTGCCATTTGGTCATGTTCTGTCATACAGATTCTTTCACGCCTCTGCTGCGAGAGCTAGACAAACCCATTAAAATTCACCTTTTCTCCAGAATAGATCCCAAACCTGTGAACTTGACCGTACGTTCCCATATCTATCTTCAAACTAATACAAAGAATGAAGAGGGTATGTACAATTACAGGGGTAAGACATGGGAACACGAAACAATCCCCATAGAGAGGATCAGAATAGGAGAGAGAGAGAGAGAGAGAGAGAGAGAGTAATTTCATTTTCCTGGGAGTCAAGATCACTGAGGATCTATCCTTTTCTCAAAATAGCAATGCTACTATAAAGAAGACAAGAGAGCGGCTATATTTCATTGGAGTTTGAAGAGATGTGGTCTCTCAATTAAAACACTCAAAAACCTCTCTCATTGTACAGTGCCGCGTATTCTGACAGGCTGCATCACTCTTAGCTGGGGATGGGGGCAGTTACTGCACAGGACCAAAAGAAGCTTCCAGAAGTTGTAAAATTAGTCAGCTCCATCTTGGGTAGTAGCTTCCGTAGTATCCAAGACATCGTCAAGTAGCGGTGCATCAGAAAGGCGACGTCAATAGTGAAGAACTTCCATCACCCATTCCATGTCCTCCTATCACAGTTAGGGGCCGGAAGGAGGTGCAGAAACCTACATGCGCACACGCAGTAATTCAGGAACAGCTTCTTCCTCTCTGCCATACGTTTCCAAAATGGGCATTGAATCCATGAACACTACCTCACTTTTATAATACACATTATTTTTTGTATTCGCACTGTATTTCATCGTTTAAATATGCATAGATACTTAATGTTATTGTTTTACTTTTTTTCCTTTCTATGTTATCATGTATTAGATTGAACTGCTGCTGTTAAGTAAACAAATCAGAATCAGAATCAGGTTTATTGTCACTGGTGTGTATCGTGGAATTTGTTAACTGAGCAGCAGCAGTTCAATACACTATATAATATAGAAGAAGAAAAACAAAAGAAAATAATAATAACAAAAATAATAACTGAAGTAATCAATTACCGTATACGTATATAGAACAGATAAAAATCGTACAAAAATAGAAACAATATATATTGAAAAAGTGATGTAGTGTCCAAGGTTTCAATGCCCATTTAAGAATCGGATGGCAGAGGGTAAGAAGCTGTTCCTGAATCGCTGAGTGTTTGTCTTCAGGCTTCTGTACCTCCTACCTGATGGTAACAATTTTCAAATTTCACAACACATGCCGGTAATAATAAACCAGATTCTGGTTCTGATATAAATAATTCTTGATCAGCCTGGTGAGTTGGCTGAGGAATAGTAAATTGTGCTCAGTCTAAATGAGTGAGATGTGGCAATTTGTGAAGTCATATCAGAGGAGGACTTTGTGAACACAGCCTGGTCTGTCACAGAAGCATTCTTCCACTCCATTGCCTCGGCTGCATTGAATGAGGCCCAGGGAAAGCAGTTAACATCACCAGAAACCCTTCCGACTCCAGTCATTCTCTCTTCTTACATCTTCCATTGGGTAACAGACAAAAAGGAGTGAGAACACCCAGCAGAAGGATCAAGGAAAACATCGGTCCTACTCTTACCATTCCTAAAAACGGTATTCATACCCACCTTCGAAGTTTTCATGTTTTATTTTATAACATTAATTCGTTGTGTTTAAATTTGTTTTTTTTTACACTAAGTAAAAGAAAGACTATTTCGTGTCAAAATGGAAATGATATCTACAAAGTGATAAAATGAAAATAATCCATTGTATGAGTATTCACCCACTTTAATATGACACACCAAATCATCACTGGTACAGCCAATTGGTTTTAGAATTTATGTAATTAGCTTAATGGATTTCACCGTGTGCAGTCAGGATGTTTCAATTACACCAGGATCAATTGCTGCTGTGTCAGTGTCCTGGCAAAAACTGTACCATGAAGACAAAAGAACACTCCAAGCAACTCGGTGAAAAGGTTATAGAAAGGCAAAGAAAATAATGAAGCACCTAGACAACAATGGTATGTGCAGTCTCTCCCATCTCGGCACTGAAGCTTGTAAATCCTTCCGAGTTATCATCGGTCTCTTGGTGGTCTCCATCACTCTCACCTTCTTACACGACCTCTCCTTTTTTGAGGAAAGCCTGTTCTTGGCAGTTTAACAGCTGTGCCTTATTCTTTACATTTCTTGATGATTGTTTTAACTATACTTGTTTTAACTGTACTGTCACTTGGAGATATTCTTGTATCCATCTCCTGGCATGCTTTACAGTAAACGTTTTCACGGAATTGATGATTCTCGTGGTTTACTGTGCTGTGATCAAGGGAAATAGACAGGATTTAAATAAAATTCGGAAAGATGCCTTTCGCTACGTTTCAAAGTGAATGTGACAAATAACGTTAATCTTTACAAAACAAGGAAGAGCTGGAGTCAGTAGACAAGAGTTCAACGTACATATATATCACCATATAGAATCTTGAGATTAATTTTCTTGTCTACTTAACAAATCTATAGGATATTAATTGCTATCTATTCCATAGATAATAACTATAACAGACTCAATGATAAACCGACCAACTAGCGCGCTCAACCAGCGTGAAGAAGGCAACAAACTGCGAATGCAAAAAGAAGAAATAATAATTAAACAAGCAATAAAAATTGAGAATATGAGATAAGATGGCCTTGAAAGTAAGTTAATTGGTTGTGGGAAAATTTCAATGATGGGGCAAGTGAAGGCGAGTGAATCTAACTGCTTTGGCTCAAAAGTAAATGAAAGCAGGCTGTTTACACTTTCTCAACAGCGGCGTCAGTATCTCTCATCAACCAGGGTTCCTGAAACCTTCCAGCCTTTTCCTTTACCCTACAAGAATCATACAGGTTCTGAACACCTGACACCACACTGTTAAAGGACTCCCACTTCGCAACCTTGCTCGTTCTCCTTCCTTACCTGCATTTTTATATCCTGGAACATTAACCTGACAATCCTGCTCTCCCTCAGGCATGATTCTGTTGTGGTTGTGATAGGACCACAAGAAATAGGGGCAAACGTAGGCCATTCAGCGAAATCCAGGTTGTTCCACCATTCCGTGATGGTTGATTATTTTATCCCTCTTCACACCATTCTCTTGTCTTTTCCCCACAATCTGCTGATCCACTGAGTAATCAAAAAGTTATCAACCTTCGTTTTATACTGAATGGTTTGGCCTCCACACCTGTCTGTGACAATGTATTTAAGTTTTACTCCCAACTTTAATTCCTCTTCACTTCCGTTCTAGATGGATATCCCTCAATTCTACACCTGACATTCTGGTCCTTGACACCTCTACTATAGGAAACATCCTCTCCACATCGACTCTATATAAGCTTTCCAATATTCAATCGGTGTCAATGAGACCTACCGAATTCTTGTGAACTCCACTGAGTACAGGCCTTGAGCCACTAATCACTCCCCAAGCATTAACACTTTAGTTTCTCCACTCAAGCTCATATGTCTCATTTGGGCCCTCTCCAATTCCATTTTATTAGATAAGTGGCACACAACCGCTCACAGTCCTGCAAGTGGGGTCTGACCAATGATTTGGAAACCTGAATGTAACATTTTGCATTGGTATACTTGTCGTCTTGAGATGAATGCTAATGTTTGATTTGTCTTCCTTATCACCGACTCATACTGCAAGTTACACTTCCTACAGGAGAACTCCCAATTCTCTTCGCAGCTCGTTTTTTTTTTTGATTATTTTTATTTTTAACGGGCTTGGAAATTAGTCTACTTATATGCACGACAATACAGTTCCCTGCACTGTATTCCACCTTCCATTTTCCCCATTCTCCCAAACTGTCTGTCCTTCAGCAGATACCCCGTTTCCTCCACGCTATCTGTCCTTCATCTATATTAGAATTGACTGCAAACTTCACCATAAAACCGTTAATTCTGTCACGTAAATCATTGACCTATATATAAAAGGAAGTGATCCAGCAATCCCCAGAGTCAGTCACATCTGAGTTCATTCAAATGACCTGTCAAGCCTCTTACACTGAAGCGAATGCAGTTTAAACCATGTGTCTTTCCTTTCGTTTGTCTGTGCTCCAGTCTATCCTGTTGCCTAAAATTGCTGTTAATTGGCAAAAGTATTATCTTCTTCTCAGCATTACACTGACCGCCACTCCCATTTACTCTATTCTGAGCATCTCTAGCAAATCTACAGGATATTGGTCCCCCTCCAGTTCAGGTGTAACACATCTCTTGTGTGCAAGTCTCCCTACCACAAAAGAAATTGTAGTGATCCAAGAACTTCAAACTTGCCCCTGCCTCAGCCCCTGTGTCACATGTTCAACTGAATCATCATTCTACAAACGTATTTATATCTTCATCAATATTTCTCACAGGATGTAATTCCGAGCTTACTATTTCTGAAGTTGTGCATTTTAAGTTACTTCCTTTTTTTGTAATTTTTGAATTGAATTTCTTCATCAAACAATCATTTCCATAAAATGTATTTCAGACATTGTATTTCAGACATCATATATATCACAAATATCCACAAAGTATTTATCTGAAGTATACACTTATGCAAAAGAGTGGAAAGCAAAAACAAGCAAAAGAAAAGAATTATGGACAAGCAGGGAGTGATCTTTTTTTTTTACAAGAGACTCATTGATTTGTGAGAATAAAATCAGGCCTCTGATGCATTATGTTGTTAAAACATTTTTCCCACTATGAATCAAATTGATCCAGCTTATGGTTAACAGATGTTGTTATCTTCTCAATGTTGTAAATGTCCATTGTAATTTCCATCCATGTATTTAAAGTTGGGCTCTCCTGTGATAACCATTTCCTAGTAAGAGTCTTTTTACCAGCCACTAGCAATATATTCATTAAATATTTATCTCTTTTCAACCATTCTTGAGGTATATATCCAAAATATATGGTCTTACTCTCTAAGGGTATTTCACATTTAAAGATGTCTTGTAGGGCATTGTGTATCCTCCTCCAATAGTTTTTGATAACAGGGCAGTCCCAAAAAATATGATAATGATTTGCATTTTGATTTCCACAATTTCACCAGCAAACAGGGAGGTTACTATGATAATGGGATTTCTGAGAGGGTGTAATAAAATATCTTATCAAGTTTTTCCATCCAAACTCCCTCCATTTCTGTGAACTGGTACACTTCCATTGATATCTCCATATTGTTGTCCATTCTTCCTCAGATATAATTATCCCTTCTTCCTTCTCCCATTTTGTTTTAATGTATGAAGTCGAATGCGTTTTAAGATTTGACAACCCCTTATACATGCTTGAAATGATTCTACTACCTTTATCTGAATTATATGCTTTTCTAAAGAGCTCTATCAAGCATGTATTTGCCTTGGATACATTTTTAAACGTCTTATTAACATATTATCACATCTTTAAATACCGATAAATATCTTGTTTTTCTAATAAGTGTTTCTCTTTAAGTATTTCTAAACTGAACTGTGTTCTTTCTTTCATTATGTTGCAAAGAACTGTTATTCCTTTAGCTGTCCAGTCCTTATATCTAGCATCCAATTTATTTGGTGTAAAATCCGAGCCATATGCACACCATTTAAGAATTGCAATATCTGACTCTAGATTATATACTTTTAAGGTAGTTTTCCATATTTTAAGAGTGAATTTCACCCATGGGTTATCAATAGTGTTTATATATCTTTGCAGGTTATTATCATCCAAAATTGCTTGTATGGGTTTAGGAAATACCCGCTCCTGAATGTTTTTCCATTGAGCATCATATGTTAAGTTATTCCCTCTATACACTGTGTACAAGTTAGATGCAGCATGAGCACTTGAGAATTTTCTGCAGCCGCTCTAACTAGTTCCTAATCCTGGTATTCTAGAGGCAAGACGCTATCCTGGGAACTCTTTTACAAACACAGAATCGTAAGTATTTTCTTAAATACTGTCCAGACTATCCCGTCCTACCCTGCT
Organism: Hemitrygon akajei; assembly: GCF_048418815.1. Lineage (NCBI taxonomy): Eukaryota > Metazoa > Chordata > Chondrichthyes > Myliobatiformes > Dasyatidae > Hemitrygon > Hemitrygon akajei. Next base: position 28,446,290 of record NC_133151.1, read on the forward strand.
GGACATCTGAGACACTGTTAGTACCAGTAGCCTGGCGGATGCTGGTGTGTCCTGAGACGTCATTCCCCCATCAGCATTCAAAACTTGTTAATGTTGAGAGGGGAGCAGCCACTGGGGACCCGGCACTGTTCGAGTCCTTCTCCTGTCTCTCCTGGTGGTCACAAAACTTATCGGCATCCTTCATCATAGGTGTAACCAGCTCACTAAAGGATCTGGTCTCACTGTTCTACATGAGCCGAGCTACAGCTGGTGCATGTCTCTTATGTGAATTTACAGGGGACACTGCCCGACTCCCTGATTTAAAACACCCTGAGGCATTACTGGCATTACTGCCACTCTTGCTGCTCCAATAGGGAGAGAGGTTCTGAAGAAAAAATCCTCTAGAATTTCATGTCCTAGAGTACACCACCTCATATGCCATTCCTCTGCCCACATTTCCAGCTGGTCTGTGTTCTGCGAGTAACTTGGCAATCTTCCTCACTATCAACAACTGCACCAAATGTTTTTCTCGCCTATGCAGTTTCCTGGTTTGTCAGCATACACTTGTTGGTGTGCGAATAATATTGGCTCATCTGCCGCTCTCTGCAGCAACATGTGTAATTAAAATTAGACGACAAAGATCCCTGTGAAAGCCCCAGCAATCTGAAATCTTGCCTCATTCAATCTATAACCTGGGATTTCGGCCATCACTTTCAGTTTGGTGAATAATGACGTGAAATATTCATTTGGTGATGTAGTCACTTATTCCGGCTCCATACATGCTTTCACTCCTTCACCAGTAAGTTGTCTACATTCCTGCTTTCGCTGTCGTTCCCCTTTTGTTTTTAATGTATGTACAAGGTATTCTCCCCAGGCTTGCTCATCAAAATCATTCCCTCTCCCTTACCATTATTCACCACTGCAAATTATCTGTTTAATTTGCATATCGCTGCATATTCGTCAAAGACATTGTCTAATTTCAAATTTCTAAATTTTCCTTATCGTTCCTTTTTTTTTCTTTTTGACTCCATTTGCAAAATCTCTGATAAAGCAATAATCTTATATCTGGACTCTTTTCTTTCCCCCTCACATAAACCATTTGAATTTTGAACCACTCCGCCTTAAATAACGCTCACAGTTCAGGTGTGAGTTAGAGCTGCTCCCGCTCTTTGCTGTACCGAGTTCCTGCCTGACATAGTTCTCATTAGCTTGCAACACACAGAAAACGCTGGAGGAACTCAGCATCTATGGAAAATAGGAAATTGTCAACATTTCTGGCTGAGGCCCGTTAACAGGACTGGAAAAAATAGATCCGAGGCCAGGATAAGAAGGTGGTGGTAGGTGAGCATGAAGCATAAGGTGGTAAGTGATCATTAACTTGCTGTTAATTAAGCAAATTCCCCCAACATACTCTCCTTCTTTGCACATGACTGTTATCAAAATGGTCTCTCACTGAAATTAATGAATTGCAAGCGTCATTTCCCTTTGCAAGGTCTCTTAATAGTCCCTGAAGCATCTGCCTTTACCACGATCCCTAGCTGTACATTCCACATAATTTCTGTGTTTAAAAGTTATCCTCAGACATCCCCACACCCCTACACTTTTCTCCAATCACCATAGAATTATACGTTCTTTGTTTTAGGCGACTTCCACATTGAGAAACATTTGCTGGATCTCCCCTCATTTGATGCCTCCTATCATTTTGTATACCTCCATCAAATCACCTCTCATCCTGCTTCCGGCCAAACAGAAAAGCCGTATTTTACTCCAGCTATCATCACATTAGATTTTCTGTGAAATTCAATTTTCAATGTAAATTTACTGTCAAAATACAAAGGTTACCATATATATTCTGATGTGGACATGCACATTAAATACAAAGAAACACAAGGAAATCAATGAAAAGTGCACACATCAAAGCCTGTCAAAACACCGAAGTAGAAAAGACAACAAAGAGAATAAATTGTGTAAGTAAACAAAACAAAGTAAAGTGATAATAAATTTGCAGCAACTATCAAGGACATGAACTGTGGATTCTTGTTGCATTGAGTGACATTAACCCCTCTGCTTCCAGAGCCTAATAGTTGAGGAGAATTGCTATTCCCGAACCTGTTGCTGTGCGACATGAGACACCTGTAACTCCTTCTTGATGGCAGCATGGGGAAGAGAGCATCGCCTGGATGAGGGAATCTCGAATGATGGATGCTGCTTTCCCATACCAGGTCACCCTGTAGATGTTTTCAGTGGCGAGGACGGCTTTACCTGCGATGGACTGGCTGCATCCACAATTTATCAATTGTTCACTTCCCTTCAAGTGCTTTGGTTGTTCTAGTGTCTAACGGTGGCGTACAGGACCGTGTGCTCACTGCACAGAGCTGTGAGTTTTATTGCTCTGTGACCTGGTAGTGACGGTCTAGATATTGTAAAATTCACTGTCCCTGCAATCAAATGTTGACTTCGCTTGAGCAGACACATATGCAGCGCACGTTATACCAGAGATAGACCATTCCCTTCCCTTGCCATATTGGCAAGATGTTGTTAAGGCCTCTGTTCTTACAGTACGGTGCCGGCAGTCTAACATCATATTTAACTGTATGTGGTCTGTGTCTTCCAATGTACTAAATTCCCCAAAAAGACTTACCCATCAAAATGGTTAGAGAGACCCAAAAGCACTTCCTGTTTAGTATCAAAACTCCAGAGAACATCACCATACCATCTTTCTCATTACGCTGCCCTCCTTGTCCTTTTCCTTAGTGAACATTAATATTCATTTTCTACCTCTCATGCTAACTCTGGCTCCGGACATAAACTGCCACCTTTGTCCTCGGGTGGTCGGTCCTGTCCTATCCCCACTATACTCTTGTTTTTTTGCCTGCATAAGATGCCTTGGGATTCTCAGTGATCCTCCAGAATGAGGACATTTCCTGGTAACTCTTCACTCTCCTGATTCACTGTGTGACTTGTTTCTTGCTTCCTTTATTTTCCTCCATGACCCAGTCCAATTTCATCTACCTCATCCATTCCTATGACTCCTCTTACATTTTTAAACAAATAAAATATTTCTCATCATCCTAAGTTCCTGACCATCCCTGTCCTTCTCTACCCTCCTCATAGGGACAGGGAAATACTCATTTCTCACCGGCTGGGCTGTACGTGAAACTCACATGTCAGACATCTGCTCCATCCAGTGACAACCAGTATCATCTGCACCGAGACATCTCTCTATGACAACTGCCTAATTATTGAACAAATTTACAATAATCGACTTGCAGATCCAAACGTATTCTTATTAATAACCATCTGAAACTCCCCAGAATTAAGATCCATTAGTCTTCCCAATTAAACTCCAATCATCTTGCTAGGTTCATCTCCCAATACCATACCAAGTATGGTTCCTTTACTGGTGGACCATCTACATACTGTTTCTGGAAAACTTCCTGAACACACCAAACAAGTAATGCCGCATCTGCTCAATGCTACTTACTGACCTGTAGCTCTGGATCCCAGCACCTGCTCCACATTCCAAACGTTAAAACATCGTCAAGGTGGCTCCAGCAAGTTTCACTGTGAGAATATTCCCTCCCATTCACTGTAATCAGTCGCTGTTACACCAGTCCCACTTATCCTGGAAGAGAGCTGAATGGTCTGTGTTCCTGATGCCCTCCCTCCTGCACCAAATTGTTAGACACACATTGAAGTGTACCAACTTACCATTTCTTACCTCGGATGCATTTCACCCGAAATAATCCTGAAATCACCACCTGAGAGTTCCTAATTCCCTAACTTTCTGCCCTACTCCTTAAATACCCTTTGCAGGGACTTGTCTCTCTGTTGTTAGTTCTAATAAGGAACATGACCTCTGGTTGTTCACCCTGCCCTTTCAGAATGGCCTGTAACTTCTCAAAGACATCTCAAAGACATCCTTCGCCATGGCATGATTGAGTAACGCATCATCGTGCAATCTCACTCACTTACACACATACTCCTGCCTGTGCGCCGCTAAAGTGTTTGCTACATGTGATTCATATATATTAATCCCTGCGTATTTTTGTACTTTCTTATAGCCTGTTTCTAATGAATATTGTTTAAAAATGCACTCATTGTATGCTTCTTTGATTCAGCTCAAGTAATTTACTTATGAATTCGCAAACAAAGGAGACTGCACACGTGTGGAAATCACACAATTTGTTAGAACGTACGATTTTAATATAGAGCAAACAAATGTCTACAGTTGTAGCTGTACATAATTCAAAGTAATACTTATCCACTAAGCAAGCCGATCTCTGCGAAAGAGTGGAACCACAGATCCGGCAATGTTACACAGTCTGCTTTCTTTCTATCATCTATGTATCTATCTATGTATCTATCTATGTATCTATGTATCTATCTATCTATCTATCTATCTATCTATCTATCTATCTATCTATCTATCTATCTATCTATCTATCTATCTATCTATCTATCTATCTATCTATCTATCTATCTATCTATCTATCCATCTATTTATCTATCTATCCCTCTCTCCCTTTCCGTCTCCCCCCGGTCTCTCTCTCTCTCTCTCTCTCTCTCTCTCTCTCTCTCTCTCTCTCTCTCTCTCTCTCTCTCTCTCTCTCTCTCTCTCGCTCTCTCTCATCCTCTCCCTCTGACTGTCTCCCTCACGATGTCTTAGTCGCTTCACCCTCACGCTCTCCCTCGCTCATTCTCTTTTATCTGCCTCTTCTACTCGCTCATTCCCACACGCTTATTCTCGCGACATCTTCTCGTGCCCTATCCCTCGCACACTCTCCCTCAAGTGCTCTCCTTCGTGCCCCTCCCTCACGTGCTCTCCCGCGTGCCCTTTCCTCGCGATGTCTATTTCACTCTCTCCTTCGCGCCTTCAGCCCTCGCGCTGTCTCCTACTTGCGCTCATTTTCTCTATCTGTCACAGAGGCAAGTGAACGTAACGGTACATTGTCTTGTTATAGACCCCGTAAAGGGATAAAAAAAAAGAACCAGCAGAAATGGATACTCCTGGAATCTGCCATTATAAACTCCATTTTATTAGTAACTACGCGATAAAGTGATAACAAGATAAGGTAAACAGGTTAGCAGAGTACATGCATATATATGTGAGTAAATATAGTTTCCAATCTTCCCCAGTTCAGGAGATTAGGTGAGACTGTCTTACGGTGGTATGGTAAGTAGTCAGTTCAGTTCTGGAATTTGATTTCAGTAGAGTGAGAGAGAGAGAGAGAGAGAGAGAGAGAGAGAGAGAGAGAGAGAGAGAGAGAGAGAGAGAGAGAGAGAGCGAGAGAGAGAGTGAGAGAGAGAGAATGATGTTATAAACTCAGAATATGCTCCCGAAACTTATCGAAGTCACCGACTTGTGACCACAAAAAAGGGGACCGTCATCTGTGGCGGAGTTATCAACCCAGGCCACGTTTACCGATAGCACTAGGCACCGATAACTCTCCACCGGTCACTCCTTTGTCGACACTGTGAGCAAAAACCCCATCATTGTCGTGGGCACACAAAGGTCAACAGTGTTCCCCTTGCCTCTGGCGTCGTATGTCGTGTATGTCTGATTAAAAAGTCAGCTTACATTGTATATATCACATATGCGGAACATGAGCTGTCCATCATACAGCTCTGCATTACTCACAGAATTTCTCTCTCTCTGTTGCTGAAATCGCGCGCACACTGTCCGCTCCCTCTCTTTCTTTTTAGAGGAACGGTCTACTTTAGAATAATCCTTCAGATCTCGTCACAGTCTTAATTGTAAAACAGGAAAATTCGCTTACAGCAAGATAGTTCAGGTTGGCAGTGACAAGGAAAACCTACATATAGAGAAAGATGAGGGAAAAAAAAGGTAAAGGAAAGGACGGCTTTTGACGGGAACAGCAGTGGCTGAATCAGACGAAAATGTACACCAACATCAGGCAGTTTTGTCCGAACCGGGAAGCAGGGTAACAGATTCGAAACAAGCTTCAATTAATCAGGGAGGGACGTAATGTGCAAAGGTGACTTATCTGGGTTGATGAGACCAGTAATGCCTCACCATCCCAGTTAGTAACTCCGACGCAACACATACAGAATGGAAAAGAGTAAATAGTTGACAGGAAACTGATGAAGGGACTCGGCCCGAAACGTCGACAGTTTAACCGTTTCCTTAAATGCTGCCTGGCCTGCTGAATTCCTCCAGTATTTTGCATGAGGAAAAGTGTAATCATTCGACGTTTCGTGGTGAGACTCTTCATCAGTATCTGACTTTATGTGTGTTGTTTAGTATTTAAAGCGAATGCCGATTCTCTCATGTTTGTATTGTTCCTCTGGTCATCACATTGTTTCCATTTACCCAAAGTTTTGGGATGGAATAGGGAGCATGTAGGCAGCTGAGTTGTAATACTTGTCAGCATTTATTTCTAACGTTTCATGAGTTTCAGAATCAAATTCAACCATACACAGAGTCTGCACACAGGGATGATTTTCAGGAATGATCGGGGAAAATAAATCCGAAAAGTCCACCTCAGCAGCAGATCCACGATAATGACCAGGAATCGGCCGCTGCCATTCCCACCAGATAGCGAATGACATATTTGGAGAGACCGCACTTTTCCCGGGACAGGATCACAATCGCCACCAAATTCGCTGGAAGAGAGGCAGGGAACAGCGAGTTGAGACCATACTGAGAAGAAGCCAATGTTGCAGTTTGAGGGGATCCTGCAATATTTCCACTTTATTGTTGCATTTAGCGGTGGGAGGATCGAGAGTGGGCGCACAGCTGGCTGAGACAGGGAAGGTGTTTACACAGTAAAATGAAGTCAATATGATCTGAATTCGGATTCTGTACTAATGAGCAAAACGTGAAGTGGCAGCGGAAAGCTAAAACTGGGTTACTACCTACTCAGAGTCAATACTGGATGGAACATTTTCTAGCGGCACCTTCCGCATCTCGTCTGGATGAAATGAATAAATCCGGACGCTGATGGCGGGATTCTTCCATCAGACAATCATCAACTTCGATGGCGATCCCTGTCAGCGACAGAACAGCCGAAGGGCGGAACAAAACCAGGAAATGCTGGAAACGCTCACCCAGTCAAAACAGAATACATGGAAAAACAATTAAAGTATCACACCTCAGAATTGTTCTGAATGAGTCCCCTGACACTGGTGTTAACTGGTTTCTTTTTCTATACAAGCTGCTTGAGTCTCAGTGTTTTCAGCATTTTTCGAGTTTGTTTGCCTTTCCAGCATTTGCCACCTTACTGCCTTTACAACAGAACATCGACTGATTCCAGCAGATACAGCGCAGTCTGACACAACCTCACAGCCTCCCACAGAATTCATCACAATGAAGCAGGGTAGAGGAATTCAAACTCGGTGCCGCAGTTAGACGTCTGTAACGGTGTACGATGTAGATATTATATTTAAAAAATCACAGTATTGGTAATTATGAAGCACCACGTCGGTTATGTTAATTGACTCAGCATCAACTTAATTGCGTTGTCCATGAACTGCTTTACATTCAGTCATATCGCAGACATTTACTAAAAATTCACAGCAGTTTCGTGTTACAACACGGAACTCCTCGCATTTGCTAAAGTGTTACTGGAGTAGGTGGTTTGATTGTTGCTCCGAAGTAGACAATCTCTCAAATTCAAATGCAGACGAGAAAATGGCATGAGCTACGGGGGCTGTATGAACAAAATATTTGAAAACACATTGCAGCTACTGTAAGACCAAAAGCAGAGAGTCTAACATCTCATCATTAATCACAAACCGCTGGAAGAACACTGCCTGACCCTTTTAGTCCGACAGAAATTGGCCGATTGGCTGATTTCCTGAGGCACTTTATGTTTAAATAGAAGTCCCAGCATTAATAGTTCCGGTGATTCCACCCCATTTCTGAAATGCGGGATACCGGCACTAGAATGTGAGAATTTAAGGCAGCGGATGAAACAATCACAACATTGGAATTAAACTTCAACATCCACCCACGGCAGCTGACACTGCGGCTTACCGGGAATTCCAAACGCTGAAATACAAGGAGATTAAACACCTCGAATCCGCCGGATGAGTGGATAGACCATTTCATTGTGAATCTGTGATTTCGGTTACTCCTCAATTCACAGCCCGGCAGATAGCCGGTATTCCAAGCGGCCCTGATTAATAGAGAGGACCTGTCTCCAGAGATACGGTTATACACCTCACTAACTTTCTTAGTTACAGATGCACTCTGTACCATTCTCTCTTTTGTAAATATTGGGGCTATTGGAGACAAATACATCAAAACTCATTAGCATTACCTCAGCAGCGTCTCTGGTGGAAATATGGTGGAAGAGCTTTGTCACAAAGCAGCTACACTTAGATATTTCATCTTTTTTGTATTCATCTCTGAACGGAGAGCAGCGACACTGACCGATCCTTACCTCTGTCCCTGCAGTTTTACATTTTCTTTGAGTCCTTCAGATTCTTCCTGTTGATACTCACACACAAACACGCACACACACACACACACACACACACACACACACACACACACACACACGCACGCACACACACAAACACACACAAACACACACACACACACACGCACACACACACACACACACACACACACACACACACACAGAGAAACAACTGCACAGATGTAGTGCCATGTTATAGTGAGTGTCCTGTTGTACATACTGTTTATTATAACTTACTATAAATTAACATTGCACATTTAGACAGAGACATAACGTAGAGATTTGTACTTCACATGTGTGATATGAAGGATGTAAGTAATGAAATCAATACACAGGCATAGATTCGAACAATGATATGGTCGAGAGACCGAAAACAGGATGGAAAGAGTAAAATGAACATGTTGCTCATGTGCGAACACGGGAAAATCAGAAGACGATGGCAATCCAGGGCAACTCAAGGAACTCTGCTGACTTCCTCCAGCATTTTCTGTGTCATGTTGCAAATGTAACAGTCTTTAATGGTTATTTCAAATCTGTCAAAGGTCAAAAGGGATCGAGAAGAAATATTTCATTCTGAAAAGGAATGGGCAGACTGTTAAATAATAGAATTAAAATACTGGAAATTGGCAGATGAAGAGGTGCATGGCGGATGGAAATGACCGAGAGAAAGACAAGCGTGAGGTAATTTTTTTAGAAGTAAGACAGAGAGAGAGAGTGAGAGGGAGAGAAACCGATAGGCAGACTGACAAATAGATAGGTTAAGCAGGCAGAAAGTCAGCCAGAAACCGATGCATAGATTGTAGGATTGCGGTGTTCCTCCTCTATCTCCTAGTGTCTGTTACAGTGTGAGAGTGTGGGTTTCATTCCGGGCCTGTCAGACTATGATACAGTGTATTATTGCAGAGGACTGAAAGAAGTGCAGAAGGTTGTAAATCTTGTCAGCTCTATCCTTAATACGAGCCTACAAAATTCCCAGGAGATCTTTAGGGATCGTTGTCTCTAATAGGCAACGTCCATTATTCAGGATCTCCAGCACCCAGGGCATGCCCATTTCTCAATGATCCCATCAGGTATGAGGTACAGAAGCCTGAAGTCAAATATTCAGTGATTGAGGGGCAGCTTCTTCCCCTCTGCCATTCGATTTCTAAATGGACATTGAATCTTTGGATAATAACTTTCTTTTTCTTTAATATACAGTATTTCTAATTGTGCACCTGCTTTTAAAAATCATTCAATATACTTATACTGTTATTGATTTACATTTTATTTAATATTATTATTATATTATGATTTATTATAATTATTTTCTCTTTTTCTTTTCTCGATTATGCGTTGCATTGAACTAAGTTAACAAATTTCACGTCACATGCCAGTGAAAATAACCCTGATTCAGATTCTGATTCTGAGAGATATGAGGTTCATTCTGTACCTGCCTGTTTATGCTACAGTGTGAGAGTGTGGGGTTCATACTTGTTCCTGTCAGTCTCCGATACTATGTGAGAGTGGTGTTCATTCTATACCTGTCATTCAACGCCTCTGTGTGAGAGTGTTGAGTTCATTATGTATCTGTAAAGAATTTCTTTCTGATGTTAGTCTGAAATATCCCTTCAACCAGTTTACACGTTTCGTTGTTGATGGATAAATTTTTATGCAGCAATTAGCATCTTACTGTCCTCTACCCTTAATTATTCTGAACACTTCTATTATATCTTCTCTCATCATATGTCAGCAGGCCAAATAGATTTAATTCACTCAATCTTTCTGCATAAATCACACCCTGCAGTGCTAATTGAGAGTAGTCGCCGTTCTCTGATCTCGTTCCAGTGCCTTCACATCCCTTACAAAATATGGAGATCAGAATTGTACACAGTTCTCAAGGCGTGGCCTCACAAGCGCAGGAAACTGATGAAGGAGATGTCTCTAGCTCTGAACTCCTCTGAGTGTATTACATAACCCAACATTATATTAGCCTTCCTAATTACGTCAGTTGTTATGTACCCGTGGGTATCTTGTGCCTGTCACATGACCATGATGTAATTAAGTCTATGCTAGGCATGATTTAACGGTCTTGTGATAGTGGAGTGACGTTATTTTTCCCCATTGAGAGGTCATGTGATAGTTTCTTTTCCCAACAGGGCATAAAAGGGGAACCCCTCGCTGTGACGGGGGGGCAGTTCGTGGTGAATGTTTTTCAGTGACTCCGTTCCGCTGTGTATTCGATGTTATGACGCAGTTTTATTTTAAAGTGGAGTTTCACTTTCTCCCTTAAGTCTCAAAGGTTATTGCCGGCAGTTTTGCTACAATACTGCCAGTTCAGTCCAGTCGGTGAGTGAAGAATTATCGAAGTTCGGGAAGCCGAAGAATCGAGGAAAGTTTGTGTTGTCGGCTGTAAAGCAGGTTTCACCTTTATTTAATTTTCATACGAGGAGTTAGTAATCTGTGCCAAAATAGATCCAGCATTTCAAAAGAGCAGAAAGAGTTGGATGCAGAGTTTCGCCAAGGATAGGTCAGTGTCTTTAAGCTGTTATATTTCTTTCAATCGTAAATCACTCGGCAAAGCATACTTCTCTGAGATCAGCAGTAACGTCATGAAAGAGGATGCAATTACTTCAAGGAAAAGTCTATCCTTACTGACTGTAAATCATTTTGTTCTTTTTTTTCAATACTACTTTAAAGAACTGAGTTCACAATTCTCACTTTAAGAACTATTCGAGCTGCCGTATAGCAGTCAATTTCCGGTTACGTTAGTTGTTAGCTTACTTTTTTTGCAGTGTTTAATAAATGTTTTATTTGTTATAAAAACCTCTCTCAATTATAGATTCATCGTTGCTGGATCGTAACAATTGGGGGCTCGTGTGATGAACCTTTTTGGAGTTTAAATGCTTGTTTGATTTTTGATCGGTGTTTCGGAAAAGGGGAAGACCTGATTCTTTTGTTTGATTGGCTTGTGAGTGGTATTCGGCAACAATGAATATTGACGACTTCCTGGAATCGCCAGTTCCAGAGTTATCAGCGAAGGCAAAAAAGAGTGATGTATTTGAGATTGCTTGGAGTTCGGAAATTAAAGGTATTTCGAAAGATAATTTCGAAAGAGTAAAATCGCGGAACACTATATAGAATCGGGTGTGTTTGATGCATCTATTTTGGATAAGTTTCCTGTGAGTAAAGCAGCAAATCGGTTACACCTGGAACAAGTAGCGTTAGAAAAGCCTAAAATAGAAGCTGAACTAAAAGAGTTCTATAAAAATCTATAAAAGGAATTGGAAGCTAACTTGGAACCAAGTCGATTAGAAGCTGAAAATAAAAAGAAACAGTTGGAAGCTGATTTGGAATTACGTCGGTTAGAGGCTGAGAATAAACAAAGGGAATTTGTACTGGCGATGGCGGAATTAAAGTCTAAGAATCAGTACGCTGGTTCTAGAAAAACTTTTGTTGTTAGTCAAGAAATTAAATTGTTCCCTCCATTTAGTGAAGCAGAAGTAGAAAAATGTTTTCAACATATTAAACTATTGCTTTGATTTCGTAGTGTCCAAAAGTGAAATGGTCATTGTTGTTACAGAGTGTAATTAAAGGCAAAGCAGAACCGGCTTATACAGCTTTAACTGCTGAGCAAGCACTTGAGAATGATACTGTGAAACTGCACATATTGAAGTGGTATGAGATAGTCCTGGAGGCATATAGAAAAAGATTCAGAAATTTGAGGAAATCTGTGGAAAACACTTATGTGGAATTTGTCTACGATAAAGCTGTGTGTTAAGAGATGGGTTTCCTCTAAAATTGTAAAAGGGGACTATAATAAATTGAAAGAGCTGATTTTAATGGAGGGATTTAAAAGGTGAATCTCTGTTGGAGTAAGGACATACTGAAATGAGAGAGCCACTGCTACATTGCAGGACTCTGCTAAATTAGCTGATGAGTATGCTTTAATCCATAGTAATAAATTCCCTCAGGGCAGAACCTTCAAAAGGTAAAATAACACAGATTCTCAAGGTAAATCAGAAATTAAATCAGAAGTTGGTGAGAAGGGTAAGGAGAAGGAAAACCTGTGAAGGAAAGGCAGTTTGATCCCATTTGTAATTATTGTAAGAAACCTGGTCACGTAATAGCTAACTGTTTCCGATTGAAAAAAAGGAGAAGGAAGCAGTCCCAGATGCTTGGTTGCAACATACTGAAACACCTGTATATTCACAGGGTTTGATAAACACAAACGAAGTTTTGTTAGAGTCTAACCAAGTTAAGAAGAGATATAATCATTTTATATCTGAAGGGTTTGTATCTTTGAAAGAAGTATCTACTCCAGTGCCAATAAAAATCCTTAGGAATACTGGAGCTTCACAATCACTGATGCGAGACAGAGTGTTAAAGTTTAATGATGAGTCTGACACTGGTGAGGTAAATTATATACGAGGTGTTTGGAGTGCCCTTATGACTGTACATTTGCCTGAAGTAAATTTAATGTCAGGGTTAGTTACAGGACTTGATACAGTAGGACTACAAACTAGCTTACTTGTGAAAGATATTTCTTTATTGTTAGGAAATGACTTGGCAGGTGGACAAGTTTTTACCTGAATTGCATTTGTCAATAGAGTCAGAGGAACCACGGTTGGATTCTAACACAGATTCTTCCTGTGTTGTAACTCGAGCTATGGCTAAAAAGTTTGATGTGTAGATGAGGTTGCTATCAATAATTGTTCAACTCAGGATTCGTGATTTGAGGATGTGTCAGAAAATTTCTTACCTTCATTGCTTGAACAAGATTCTTGGAGTAAGTCCGACCATGAAGATTTGTCTCTGTCTCGGAAGGAGATGCTAGCAGAGCAGAGTAGAGACCGTGAGATTATCAAATTAAAAGAACAGGCTCTACTGGATATTGAAATTGATAAAGTGCCAGTAGAATATTAGTTTGAGAACGGAGTGTTGATGAGGAAGTAAGACCGCCTACCATTCCTGCAAGTGATGAATGGAATGCTGTTCACCAGGTAGATGTTCTTAAGTTTATCGGAACGAGATTTTAACTTTAGCCCACAGTGTGCCCTTGCGTGGACATGAAGGGGTAAGGAAAACTGTGGACAAGATTTTAAAACATTTTTATTGGCCTGGTTTAAGAAAAGATGTGCCGACGTTTTGCAGAATGTATCATACTTGCCAAACTGTGGGTAAACCAAATCAAGTTACACCAGTGGCTCCACTAAAACCTATTCCAGCATTTGGTGAACCGTTTTCTAAAATTATTATAGATTTTGTAGGTCCATTACCAAAAACAAAAACTGGTTATCAGTACTTGCTGACTATCATGTGCACAGCTTCTAGGTTTCCAGAGGCAGTACCACTTAGGAGTATAACAACTAAAATTGTAACCAAGGCTCTTATAAAATTGTTTACTTACTTTGGGTTGCCTGAGGAAATACAATCTGACCAACGCAGTAACTTTGTGTCTGGATTGTTTCAACAGATAGTTTATAATTTGGGAGCTAAGCAAATCACTTCGTCTGTATACCATCCAGAATCGCAAGGTGCCTTGGGGAGGTTACATTCTACCCTCAAGACTATGATTAGGACGTATTGTGTGGAAAATGAAAATGATTGTGAGAAGGGTATACACTTACTTCTATTTGCTATAAGGGAGTCGGTACAAGAATCATTAGGTTTCAGTCCATTTGAGCTGGTATTTGGGCATAGTGTTAGAGGACCTTTAGCCTTATTAAAATAGCAATGGATTAATAAAGAGGTACACACTAATTTGTTGGACTATGTTTTAAAATGAAAGACCGATTACATAAAGCTTGTAGCTTAGCCAGCAAAAATTTAAAATTGGCTCAGGAAAAAATGAAATCCTGACACGATAAAGAAGCTAGAATGAGGAAGTTTAAGCCTTGGAGGTAAGGTGCTGGTTCTTTTCCCAGTGCAAACAAATCCTTTATAAGCTAAATTTCATGGTCTTTACGAAATTGTGTCTAAACTCAATGATGCGGATTACGTGATAAAAGTTCCAGATCATAGAAGTCCAACGCAACTTTGCCATATAAATATGGTAAAAACATAGTATGAGAAACAGTCTGTGACTGTTGTGGTTAATAATAATGAGTTTGAATTCACTAGGAACATAATAGATGATTCATCTGAAACTTATTCTAAACCCAACATTGTTTCCGTCAGATTACCAAACTCAACCATTCAGGAAAATATTGATGAGAAATTAGCACATTTACAGCCAGAGCAGAAGCAGCAATTGGAACAAGTATTTTTTTAAATATAAGGATTTATTTCCAGACGTAGCTACAGAGTAGCTTCACATGATATAGATGTTGGAGATGCCATACCTATTAAGCCACATCCATATCGGATGAACATGGAAAAATGTAAACTTGCTGAGAAAGAAACTAAATATCTGTTAGAGAATAATATCATTAAACCTTCTAACTTGAACTGGAGTTCACCTTGTGTTATGCTGCCTAAGTCAGACAGTAGTATTCGGATTTGTATGGACTACAGAAAGGTAGATGCTATAAAGAAAAAAATATGCATATCCAATTCCTAGAGTAGATGATAGTGTAGATAATGTTGGAAAAGTAAAATTCCTTACAAAGATTGATTTATTGAAAGGGTATTGGTGTGTTCCATTAACGGATAGACGTAGAGAGAGTTCAGCATTTGTAACTCCATTTGGGTTATATGAATACATTGTTCTTCCATTTGAGATGAAGTATGGCCCAGTTACTTTCCAGTGGATGATTAACACTGTGATTCAGGGATTAAAGGATGCAGGTGCTTATATTGACGATTTAGTGTCAGGAAATGATACTTGGGAAGCACACATTACTGCAGTGGAGAAATTATTTGAAATACATTCAAAAGGTAACAATTAATTTAGCTAAAAGTGAATTCTGACACGCCCAGTAACTTAACTTGGTTATGTTGTGGATCAAGGTATGGTAACTCCTGTTCAGGCAAAAATTCGGGCAATTTTAGAGAACCACACTCCAACTGGGGAGAAAAAACTCTCAGAAGATTCCTGGGAATGGTAGGATATTACCGAAAATTTTGTAAGAATTTTGCTAATGTTGTCCTTTCATTAACTAACCTCTTGAAGAATAATGAAAAGTTTGTGCGCACAGTGCCTTGTCAAGAAGCATTTGAAAAATTGAAAAAGGTGATATGTCAACAACCTCTGCTCAAGGCACCTGACTTTGGAAAAACCTGTCTTATTAACTGTAGATGCAAGCGATAAGGCTGCAGGAGCAGTATTATTGCAAAGGAATGAGGGTGATGAGGTTTATCGTCCAGTAGCTTACATTCCTAAGTAGTTTAATGAGCATCAACGAAATTATTCGATAATAGAGAAGGAATTGTTATTACTTGTTTTAGCTTAAGATCATTTTGATGCGTATGATGGTAAAACTCAAAAGCCCCTCATCGTCTACACCGACCGTAATCCATTAGTGTTTCTGAATAAGAAGAGAAACCAAAATAAAAGATAATTAACTTTAATTCTTCACTCTCCGACTGGACTGACCTGGCAGTAGTGTAGCAAACTGCCAGCAATAACCTTTGAGACTTAAGGCAGAAAGTAAAACTGTGATTGAATTCGTTCAGTGACTCCGTTCCGCTGCGTATTCGATGTTATGACGCAGTTTTGTTTCAAGGCGGAGTTTTACTTTCAGCCTTTTTGCTACAATACTGCCAGTTCAGTCCAGTCGGAAAGTGAAGAGTCATCGAATTTCGGGAAGCCGAAGAATCAAGGAAAGTTGCTGTTGTCGGCTGTAAAGCAGGTTCGACCTTTATTAATCTTCGTACGAGGAGTTACTGATCTGTGTCCAAGATAACTCCTGCATTTCAAAAGAATTGGATGCAGAGTTTCGCCAAGGAACGGATAGTGTCTTTAAGGCACTATTTCCTTCAATCGGAAATCCCTCGATAAAGCATACTTCGGCTGGGATCAGCAGTAACGTCACGAAAGAGGATTTAATTACTTCAAGGGAAAGTCTCTCCTAACTGACTGTAAATCATTTTGGACTTTTTTTTTTAAAACTACTTTAAAGAACTCGGTTCGCAATTATCACTTTAAGAACTGTTCGAGATGAGGTATAGCAGTCGACTTCCGGTGAAGTTAGTCGTTTGTTTGCGTTTGGGTTTCTTTTTGCAGTGTTTAATAAATGTTTTATTTGTTATAAAAACAACCTGCCTCAATTATATATTCATTGCTGCTCGATCGTAACACTGTGAATTGCCAAGATGTTGACAGTGATGTCTTCCAGGAGACTTAAATCCCTCTCATATAATGCATTTTCTTATTCTAGACCCCCATTGTATATTTGTGTCTAATACTTCTACTTCCATATGTAATATTTTACATTTACTTACATTAATTTTCACCTGTCAGTTATCTGTCCACATCAGTATTTTATGTAGATCTAGCTGTATTGATTCTGCTGCCAAAATGTTATTAACCCATCTCTCTAACTTTGTGTCATCTGCAAATTTAAATAGTTTATTGGTTCTGTGCTTATCCAAATCATTAATGTAAATAAAAACAGCAGCAGCCCCAAAACTGGTTCTTGTGGAACCCCACTTTTAACATCTTCCTGGTGTGAAAATAATCCTCTCTCCATAACTCCTGCCTTTCTGTTTTTAAGCTAATTCTGCACACATTCGCACCCCATACCCCGAATCCCTACCTCATGTAATTTGAATATTAACCTCTTCTGGGGTACTTTCTCAAAATCTTCTGAAGCCCATGTAAATGACATCACCTCTTTATTGTTATCATAAATTTTAGTTCCCTCTTCATAGACCTGCAACATATTAGTAAGACATGATTTACCCGTTCTGAACCCATGCTGCCTTTCTGCTAACAGAAGACCATAAAAATGTAAGACTTAGGAGCAGAACTAGGCTATTCCGCCCACCGAGTTGGCGCCAACATTCAATTATGGCTGATCCTTTCTTTCTCCTGCTCAAACCGATTTCCAGGCCTTTTTCCCCATTTCCTTTGATGCAATTTCCAAACAAGAACTTATCAATCTCTACCTTAAATACACTCAACAACCTGGCCTCCACAGATGCATGTGGCAAAAAAATTCGACAGATTCACCACCCTCTGGTTAAGGAAATTTCTCCACTTCTCTGTTTTGCATTGACACCCCTCTCGCCTGAGTCTGTGCCCTCTTGTCCTGGACTCTCCCACCATTGGAAATATCCTTTTCACATCCACTCTGTCTATGAGAAGGTCCCACATCCTTCTAAATTCCAGTGAGTACAGACCCAGAGTCATCAAATGTTCTTCGTATGATAAGCTTTTCATTCCTGGAATCATCGTTGTTAACCTTTCCGATGCCAGCATATTGTTTCTGAGATGAGGAGCAAATGGTACACGATACTCAAGGTGAGACCTCAGCATCATATTCAGTATTTCGGATCTCTGAAATGATTGCTCACATTGAATTTGCCTTGTTCACCACCCACTCAGCCTCCAAGTTAACCTTTAGGATGTTGCGCACAATGACTCTGAAGTTCCTTTGGCTCTTAGTTGTTTTTTTTTGATATTCTCCCCTTTTCGAAAATAGTCTGCACATTTATCACCACTACCAAAATGCATGGCAATGCATTGTCCAATATTATATATCATTTGTCACTTGCTTGCCCTTTCTAAGTTCTTCTGATCCTACCTGTTTCCTCAACACTACATGCCCCTCCACCAATCTTCATATCATCTGCAAACTTGACAACAAATCCATCTATTTCATCATCTAAATAATTTATATACAGCAAAATGTAGTGGTCCTAACACCAATCCCTGCGGAACACCACTAGTCACTGGTAGTCATCCAGACAAGGATCCTTTTATTCCCACTTGCTGCAACTCTGTTCTTATCAGATGTTTTTCCAACTCGGTGTTTATTAAAGTTTCACTTATCTTACCCACCGTACACGTTAAGCTTACTGGTAAGCTAAATGGTAAGCTTAATGGTAAGCTTACAGGTAACTAATTAAAAGGGTCAGTGCTGTCACCCCTTTTATAAAAGTTTAGCCCATTTCAAGTCCTTAAAGACCATCAATCTTCACAGAGTTTTGAAAAATTATTCTTCTGTGTTTGTATTTTTAATCATAGACATCCGTAAGTACCCTTCGATATATGTTGTCCGACACTGAGATTTATTAACTTTCAACATTTTCAGCTGAAGCAGGACTTACTTACCAAGATCTCTGAATCAATTTTAGCAAATTTCTTTTTTAACAACTTTGCAGGTGAACACTTTAGGGAAATAAGAATTAAGAGTATCTGCTATGTCCTCCTCTGCATAATTTAACAGACCATTGTTATTTGTAATGCTTTTAACTTTCTACTTTTTTTTACATCTAAAGTATCGACAAACTCTTTTCGGATCCATCTTAATATTATCAGCAATATCCTTCTAAACCTGCCTTTGGCTATTTGAATTTTCCACTTGACTATAACTCTCATATGGTCATGTGCCCATGTTTAAAATATATTACAACTTTTTATCTGTTTTCTTACTTAGCTGTCAATTCCTTAATATTTTAAATATAACTTTGCTCATCCATGTAGTTGATCTATTGCTGTTTTTTGCATCGCCTGACCTTCGGTATGAACATTTCCTGCATTAGATGTATTACCTACTTAAATAGTTGCAACTGTCTGTCAACTTACAGAATGTCAAGTAGTTTCTTCCTGTTTGCCATCTGAGGTCTTTGCCACAAACTATTGTCGTTGTGAAATTCAGTCTAAGGGCTTTTATTTTTCTGATATACTCCCGCAAAGTACTTCGAGACCAACAAGGTTATGATCACTTGTTTCAGAAGGGTCAACAGCTTCCGACCTCAAAATTATGCCTTCAGTGTTACAGAATATCAGATCTAGACAGGCCTCCAGTTTTCTTGGTGTATTAGCCTACTGGGTTAAAGATAATGCAGTGTATTGAGGTATACAAGTTGAAACACTGACAAAATGCAGACGGAAGTATAACAGCTGCAGAGAAATGTAAATCATAAGTTGCACGCTCATTATGTGGCAGCTTGTGAATGCGATCAATGTTGTCAATAAGCCCCGTGGTAGTGCTTTGAGAGTGATTTCTAAATGTTCCTGTGTCTTTGCAATGTAATTCAGAACATGGCGATGAACTCGGGCTTTCTCTGGGAAGGACTGAACTGTCATACACATAACCCGGACCCTGACCATGGTAACTCTCCTGTATCACATCGACGCTTTTCTTCGGTTACTCATGTACACAAATGACAGTATCTTTCGGCGACTGAACGCACCTACCAGCTCGCCTTTGGTCTCGGGAATGAAACCGTTGCAGTCACCTTCTATTTACACAAGATAAGACTTGGCTTCTGGGCCTGTTCTCTGTGATCTTCAATGTCTAGAGCGTAGCTGTTTTTAAGCGAGGTTCTCAGACAATCAGTCTGAGTCCAGGAACACTTCTTGGAAACTTTTGCCTGTACCTGATTCTACAAATTTCGAAATGAATTGAGGAAACCCTGGTGGTTCCCCTGTGGCAGTGAAGGGTAAATTCAGGCAGAGTGATAGCGAAAGTTTACTCACTAGTTAGTGGAGGCAGGCAGGAATTACTATGGCAACAATAGAGACACAAGGATAGTGTGTTGCCTCGCGGGTGCTCGCATCCAGTAAGTATTAGTGCAGCTGCAGGGTATTCAAAGGGAAGAGTGAAAGTCTACTGCTGCAAATTGCACCAAATTCTTTGTCACAAAATGAGATGAGATCCTAGATATTGAGTGTAAAGTGTTAAGAAAGAGGCCTCTTCCCTGCTGTCAACCATGGACACATCGGACTATATTTTGAGGCCAATGAACACACCATCTAACTTGTCTTTGGTCTCTAAAAGGAAATTGGTGTAGTTAGAAAAAAGGTATAATTCCTTATATGGAATGCCTTACAGGGACAGTGAGCGTGGCTTTGGGAAGCGCAGATCGTGTCTAACACCATGTCAGAGTTCTTTGAGGATGTGAGCAGGCATATGGATGAGGGTAGTGCAATGGATGTGATCTACATGAATCTTAGTTTTGCTTTTGATAAGATTCCACGCGATAGGCTAATTCAGAAAGTCAGAATGCATGGGATCCAGGGAGGTTTGCCAGGTTGATTCAGAATTTGCTTCCCTGCAGAAAGCAGAGGGTCGTGATGGAGGGAGTACATTCAGATTGAAGGGTTATGACTAGTGCTGTCCTGTAAGGATCGGTTCTGGGACCCCTACTTTCGTGATTTTTATTAACGACCTGGATGCGGGGGTAGAAGAGTGGGCTGGCAATTTGCAGTCGACACAAAGGTTGGCGGTGTTGTGGATAGTGTAGAGGATTGTCGAAGATTGCAGAGAGAGATTGATAGGATGCAGAAGTACGTTGAGAAGTGGCAGATGGAGTTCAACCCTTGGAAATGTGAGGTGGTACGCTTTGGAACGACAAACTCCATTGCAGAGTACAAAGCAAAGAGCAGGATACTTGGTAATGTTGAAAAGCAGAGGGATCTCCGGGTACATGCCCACAGATTCCTGAAAGTCACCTCACAGGTAGATAGGATGTTCAAGTAAACGTATGGGGTCTTAGCTTTCATAAGTCGAGGAATAGAGTTCAAGAGCCACCAGATAACATTGAAGCGCTATAAAACTCTGGTTAGGCCACAATTGGAGTACTGTGTCCAGTTCTGTTCGTCTCACTACAGGAAGGATGTGGAAGTATCGGAAAGGGTGCAGAGTAGATTTACAAGGATGCTGCCTGGTCCAGAGAGTATGCATTATGATCAGAGATTAAGGGAGCTAGGACTTTACTCTTTGGAGAGAAGGAGGATGGGAGGAGACATGATACGGGTATACAAGATATTAAGAGGAATAGACAGAGTGGACAGCAAGCGCCTCTTCCCCAGGGCACCACTGCTCAATACAAGAGAACATGGATTTAATGTAAGGGGTGGGAAGTTCAAGGGGGATGTTAGATGAAGGTTTTTTACTCATGAGTGGTTGGTGCGTGGAACACACTGCCTGTGAGAGATACACTAGTGAAATTTAAGATACTGCTAGACAGATATATGGAGGAATTTATGGTGGGGGGGTTATATGGGAAGCAGGGTTTAATGGTCCGCACAAGATTGTGGGCCGAAGGACCTGGACTGTGTTGTACTATTCTATGTTCTATTCCATTTCCAATCAGAGCTCCTCCCCAGAACCAGGACAGGACACATTGGCAGTATCGCAATCTCAGACTATAATCACGTTTCCAGTAAAATATTCCCACCCAGCCACAACTTGACAACTCCACGGGTCCTGGGATCGCTGAGAGTTGATCCCGGTATCAGACACTGGCTCTAGCTGCTCTTCGTCCTAGACGAAACTTGGACTCAGTCTCTGCAGGACATATCTGTCATGGATATGGCCCTGACCCGATCCACGGTAACTCCCCTGTCTCATATCGCCTCTTTCCTCTTGTCTCCCGTACACTAAGGACTATCTCACGCCAGCGAATGCGCCAGCCAGCTCGCCTTTGGTCCCTGGAAGAAAACTGTATGGTCAATTTTATTCGGCAGTCAGAACGAGTCCACAAACATTTTGGCAACTTTTGCCTGCACCTGATTCCGTTAATTTCTTTAAGTTCAAAATGAGATGAAGAAACCCTTGTGGTTCCTCGGTGGCAGGGAAGAGGAAAGTCAGGCAGTGCATGAGTGATAGGGGACTTAATATTTAGTGATACAAACAGGAGATACTGTGGCCGCAAAATAGACTCCAGGATGTTCTGTTTCCTCCCGCGTGATTGGGTCCAGATGGGATGTAATGTTAAAATTGTGCTAGACATTGGTAAAGCCAAATTTGGAGTATTGTGTTCAGATCTGGTCACCAAATTATAGGAACGATATCAACAAAATAAAGAGAATACAGAGAAGATTTACTAGAATATTACCTAGGCTTCAGCACCTAAGTTACAGAGAAAGGTTGAAAAAGTTAGATCTTTATTCTTTGGAGCGTAGAAGCTTGAGGGGGACGTGATAGAGGTATTTAAAATTATGACGGTGGCAGATAGAGTTTATGTGGGTAGGCTTATTTCATTTAGAGTAAGGGAAATTCAAACAAGAGGACATGAATTGAGACTTTGGGGGCAAAAGATTAGGAGTAACACGAGGGGGAACTTCTTTACTCAGAGAGTGGCAGCTGTGTGGAACGAACTTCCAGTAGAAGTGGTGGAGGCAGGTTCGATATTGTCATCTCAAATAAAAGTGGATAGGTATATGGACAGGAATGGAATGGAGGGTTATGGGCTGAGTGCAGGTTGGTGGGACTACGTCAGAGTAATCGTTCGGCATGGGCTAGAAAGGCCGAGATGGCCTGTTTCTGTGCTATAATTTTTATATGGTTATATCAGCGATTTGATCAGCCCATGTGTATTTTAATCTGATCAGACAGAGGCCCCATCACTGATCACTGTGGGTACCCTGGTTACAGATCTACAGTCGAAATCATTCTCAATTCCATCAGCCCGAATGTTGATACATAATACACACCATTCAAACGCTCCCACACAGAGACTCGAGGAAAGTTACATATTTATCACTAGACTCGAGTAGGATTCAATGATCTGATCTTCTTACTCTGGATGCTCTGCTACAAAGTCCATTCAGATTTGTACAATGCAAACAGATACATCATCACTGAGTTACCAATATACAGCATTGCGTCACAAACAAGAGAAAATCTGCAAATGATGGAAATCCACAAAATGCTGAAGGAACTGAGCAGGCCGGGTAGCATGTATAGAACAAAAAATACAGTCGATGTTTTGGTCCAAAACCCTTCGGCAAGACTGGAAACGAAAAGACGAGGAGCAGATTTAAAAGGTGCGGGTAGGTGAGAGAGAGAGAAAAAGGTGATAGGTGAATCCTGAAAGGGAGGAATGAAGTAAAGAGCTCGGAAATTTATTGGTGAGAGAGAGAGAAGCCTATGGAAGAAATAAAACGAGGAGGAGCGCAAGAGGAATGTGAAGGGTGGGCAAGATGAGAGAAACAAAAGAGGATGGGAATTGCTGAGGGGGAGGGGCATTACCAGATGTTCGAGAATTTGACGTTCATGCTTCATTTTGGAAGCTACTCAAACAGAAAATGTTCTTCCATGTTAAGTGTGGCATTGCATTGTATGACTTTCTTTAAAAAGCAAACGTGACGATCAAAGAGTTCAACTGGAAGGATGAATGTGAAAGAACTTTTTTTTCTATTTAGACTGCAAGAGAGGTTGGAAGTAAAAGTGCGAAGTCCAAATTCCACACAGTACCAGAGACTGACAGGTACATAATGAACCCCACACTTTCACACTGTACCAGACAGTGGCAGGTACAGTATTACTCCACACTTTCACACTGTGATGAGGGTTGTACCGGTTATGTCAGCAGTTTATGGACTGATGTAAGAACAGTAGAGTATCTAAAGTGAATAATCTCTCCCCAGAGTGACTGGAACTCACTTACCAGCTGAGACTTGAATGGGGCATTATTTGTTTTCAGTAAGGTTTTCTAAAACAATATGCAGATGATCCACCAGGGAAGAAGACGTTCTTGACTTCATCTTGGGAAATATGAGACTCACCAGAGTGGTGGCGGGAACAACCAGTGTTCAAAGAGGAATTAGACAGGTCCATCAGGGGGAATAACCTGCAGAGTTGTGTGAACAGACTGGGGATTGGGACAGTGAAAATGTGCAGCAGGAGTTTTTCTAAACTCCATAGGTCAAATAGTCTAGATCATCCCATAATGATCCTGAGACCAATAGTAGTCTGAAAATTATTGTGGTCACCGGTGAATCTTCTAAGCTCCAGGCTGGACAAGATCAATTGTGTAATAAGGACACACTTCTGTAAAAACACTGACACCATATTCCAAGCACACTGAGCTGCCAGAGCACAGCAGCGGCCAGTGAGGACACAGAACAGTACAATACCCGGGTCTCTACTACAAAGTTCGAAGCTGAAAGTAAATGTATTATCAAACTACATTTCTGTCATCATACGCAACCCTGGGATTTATTTTCTTTAGGGCATACTGCTGGTTTGTTAGAGCTGTTGGGGAGGGTATAAACTAATTTCCCAGGGGTGTAAGAACTGGCGTGAAAGGACTCTGGTTAGGATAGATAGAAAGAAAGAAAGATTAGAAAGAAAGAAAAGATAGCATGCAGTCACACTGTCAGGAAGAGCGAGCAGATGATAGGACATAACTGCAGCCAGCAGAGGGATGCAGAATCAATAAGGGTAGCAAATACAGTGCTCAAAGTGTTATATTTCAATGCACAGAGTATAAGAAATAAGATGGATCATCTTATTGCCCTATTACGGATTTTCATTTACATTGCGATCATCGCGGAATCACGGCTGAAAGATATTTGTAGTTGGGAGTTAAATGCCCAAGGTAGAAATATCAGAGGGTCAGGAATGTAGGCAATGGGGATGGCATGGCTCTGCTGGTAAAAATTTTATCAAAGCAGCAGAAAGATGTGCCATAGGGTCAGAAGATGTTGAATCATTGTGCGTAGAGTTAAAAAACAACTGCAAGTGTAAAAGGACATTGATGCAGTTATAAACAGGTCGTAAACAGTTGTTTGGATGTGGACCACAGATTACAACAGGAAATAGAAAAAGCATGTCAAACAGGAAATGTTATTGGAGATTTCATGGGACGTTTCAACATGCAGGTCGTTTGGGAAAATCAGGTTGGAAATAGATCACAAGAGAGAGAGCGTTTTGAATGCCTAAGAGATGGCTTTTTAGAGCAGTTTGTCGTTGAGCCTACTAGTGAATCAGCTATACTGGATTGTGTGTTATGTAATGAACAGGAGGCAATTAAGGAACATAAGGTAAAAGAACCCTTAGGAGGCAATGATCACAGTATCATTGAATTGAAATTGGACATGGAGAGAGTACAGTCTGACATAACAGTGTTCCAGTGGAGTAAAGGTAGTAACGGTGGTATGAGAGAGGAGTTTGCTAAAGTAAATTGGAAGAAGATGCTGGCAGAGATGGTAGCAGTGCTGCAATGGTGAGAGTTTCTGAGAAATCGCAGGGAGGTACAGGATAAATGTATTCCAGAAACAAATAGATACTCTAATGGCTAAATAGTACAACTTGGCTGACAAGGAGGTCAAAGCTAATGTAAAACCAAAAGGGAGGGCATACAACAAAGAAAAAATAGTCAGAATACAGACGATTGGGAAGCTTCTAACTCCTTACAGAGAGCAACCTAAAGAGGATAAAATATCAAGTCAAGTCAAGTCACTTTTATTGTCATTTCGACCATAACTGCTGGTATAGTACTTAGTAAAAACGAGACAATGTTTTTCAGGACCATGGTGTTACATGACACAGTACAAAAACTAGAGTGAACTATGTAAAAATAACAACACAGAGAAAGCTACACTGGACTACAAACCTACACAGGACTGCAGAAAGTGCAGAAAAACAGAGCAGGCATTACAATAAATAATAAACAGGGCAAGGTGTCAGCCCAGGCTCTGGGTATTGAGGAGTCTAATAGCATGGGGGAAGAAACTGTTACATAGACTGGTCGTGAGAGCCCGAATATTTCGGAGCCGTTTCCCAGATAATGACTTGTTGACGACGGCAGAAGTGAAACCACGGTTCTTAAAGAAAGAGGACATTTGGGATGTCCTGGAACGGAAAGCCTCATCCTGGGAGCAGATGAGCGGAGACGGAGGAACTGGGAATACGGAATAGCATTTTTTGCATTTGGCAGGGTGTGAAGAGGTATAATCAAGGTAGTTATGGGAGTCGGTGGGTTTATAGAAGATGTCAGTGGACAGTCTACCTTCCGAGATTGAGACGGAGAGATCGAGAAAGGGGAGAGAAGTGTCCGAGATGGACCGGTGAATTTGAGGGCTGGGTGAAAGTTAGAGACAAAGTCGATGAAATTCCGGCATGGGTGCAGGAAGCAGCATCAATGTAGTCGTCAATGTAGCGAAGGAAAAGTTGGGGAGCGGTACCGGTATAGATTTGGAGCATAGACTGTTCCACGTAACCAACGAAGAGGCAGGCATAGCTGGGGCCGATGCGAGTGCCCATAGCTACACCCTTAGTCTGAAGAAAGTGGGAAGAGCCAAAAGAGAAGTTATTAAGTGTGAGTACCAGTTCCGCCAACCGGAGGAGTGTGGTGGTGTTGGGGAACTGATGAGGTCTATTTTCAAGAATGTAGCGGAGAGCTATGAGGCCTTCTTGATGGGGAATTGAAGAGTATAAGTATTAAACATCCGTGGTGAAAAGTGATCGGTCGGGACCGGGGAACTGAAGTTATTGAAGAGGTGGAGGGCATGGGATGTATCCCGGATGTAGATAGGGAGCGACTGATCTATGGGTGACAAAATGGAGTCCAGGTAGGCAGATACAAGTTCGGTCTGGCAGGAGCAGGCCGAAACTATGGGCTTACCAGCACAGTCAGGTTTATGAATCTTGGGGAGTAGGTAAAACCGAGCAGTGCGTGGTGTAGGAACCAATCCTGCCCTTCCTCCAGCCAAGTTTCAGTAATGGCTCAACATCTTAGTTCCACGTACTAATCAAGGCTCTAAGTTCATCCCCTTTATTTCTAACACTCCTAGCGTTGAATTTTCAACCCCTCTAACTGGCTACATTTATGTTTTATCCCCTGCCTATCCTTCCTCACCAACTCAGAACATATAGCATCATGCCCTTGTCCTTCCACCCTGATATCTGCACTCACATTCTGATTCCCACCCTCTGCCAAACTAGTTTGAGCCCTCCCCAACAGCTCTAGTAAGCCTACCTGCCAAGATATTGGTCCCTTTCCAGTTCAGGTGCAGCCCGTCCTTTTTGTACAGGTCAGACCTTCCCCAGGACAGATGCCAATGATCCAGAAATCTGAACCCCTGCCCTCTGCACCAACTCCACAGCCACGCCTTCATCTGCCATATAACTTCCTGTTCCTACCCTCTCAGTCTCCTGGCACAGATAGCAATCCCGACATTACCACTCTTGAGGTCCTGCTTTTTAAATTCTTTCCTAACTTATTTCCTAACACCCGATATTCCGTCTTCAGGACCTAATCCCCACTCCTGTCTATGTCATTGGTTCCAACGTGGGCCACGATATCTGGCTGCTCACCCGCTCTCCTGAGAATTAAGAGAACTCAATCCGAGATATCACAGCCCTAGCACAAGGCAGGCAATAGACCATCCAGGATTCTCTATCACTCACACAGAACCTGTTATCTGTCCCCCTAACTATGGAATCCCCTTTCACTACTGCACTTCTCTTTTCCCCGCTTCCTTTCTGATCTGAGGGTCCAGTTTCGGTGCCAGAGATGCGACCACTACAATTGTCCCTGTTAGCTTGTCCCCGCGAACAGTATCTAAAACGGTATACTTATTGTTGATGGGAACGTCACAGGGGTGCACAGCTCTTTCTGCCTATCCCACTTCCCTCTCCTGACAGTCACCAATCTCCTGACTTTTATGGGTAACTGTCTCTCTGAAACTCCGATTTATTACTGCCATGCCTCCCGAATGATCCGAAGTTGATCCAGCTCCAGCTCCAGTTCCCTAACTCGGTTTAACAGGAGCTGCAGCCGGATGCACCTCCTGCAGGTTTAGTCGTCAGAGGCAATTGTGCTGTCCCTGACTTCACACATCTTACAATCGGAGCACTGGACTGCCCCATCTACTGCCTACATTACCAACTCTTAAGTTAGTTAAATTAATTGGTTTTGGGAATTTGATCCTCCACAATATTCCGCGTGGAAATTTAAACTGGAGGTGGCAGTGTTCATTTATTTTTTACGAGGTCGACTTGCGAGCTCGATATCAACCCGGCAGGGATGGAGAGCGCGCTCGGGAGCGGACTGTCACTGGATGAACTCGGGATCCTCCGTACTCGAGCCCGGCGATGATCTCACTGCGCCTCCAGCTGACCAAAATGTTGTTAAAGAAACTTACCTTGCCTTACCTCACTGGAAGCAGGCTCGTCCTCAGCCTCTACTTGCCGAAGCTGCCGAAGCCTGTACAAATAGAAACCTTCAGAAACCTGATCCAATGTGACCTCGGGTGTAGATAAGGACATGAATGGTGGGATATGGAGGGCTACGGTCCAGATGCGAGCCGATTGGACCAAGTAGAACAATAGTTCGGTGAGTCCGTCAGTACAACTGACAGCCCGGACTTCACGGTGAAAGGTCATCGGCTATTAATATAACAGAGGATGTAACCAGTATTTTTCCACATATACAGAAATTTAAAAACAAAGGCAAGAGTGGACATTCGACACTGGAAGTAGGAGGTAGCGATAGGGGAAAAAGAAATAGCGGAGAAGGTTAATAAGTTCTTGTCTTTTATATTGAGGGTACCGACAACATTCCAAAAATTCGAGAGGGTCAGAGACGGAAGGGAGTGTAGTTGCTATTTATAAGGAGAAGTTGATTGGGAAACTGGAAGACCAGAAAGGAGATGTCGCCTGAAGCAGATAGGACTACACCGCCGGATTGTGAAAGAACCAGCTGATGAGATTATAGGGCGTTAGAAATGATCTTTCAAGAATCACTGCTTTCTGAAACGGTTCAGAGGACTAGAAAATTGCAAATGTCATGATACCCTTCTAGACAGCAGGGAAGCAAAAGACAGGACGTTACAGAGAGATTAGCATGACAGTTGTGGTTGGGAAGATGCTGGAGTCAATTATTAAGCCTGAGGTTTCTGGGTGCTTTGGGCTAGCTGGTAAAATATGAAGGACAAAATTGGTTTCCTTAATGGGAAATCTTTCCTGACATATCTGTAGGAATTATTTGAGGAAATGCAGGCATAATAGAGAAAGGAGAGCCACGGGATGTCGTTTACTTGGATTTTCAGAAGACATTATTCAAGTGCCACTGATAAGGCTGCTAAACAAAATTAGAGTTCACGGTATTACAGGAAAGATACGAGCATCGACAATATATTGGCGACTGGTGGGAGGTAAAGGCTGGGAATAAATATGGCGTTTTCAGTCGCTTGCCGATAACTATTTGTGTTCTGGAGAGCGCATTGTCTTGTACGTTATACATCGATGTTCTGGATGACGAAATTGATGGATTTGCATGTGATAGAAAATGAGGTGGAAGGCCTCGTAAAGCAGGAAGTTCGTAGAAGTACTTGGACAGATTTGGAAAATAGACAGAAAGGTGGCAGATGGAATACAGAGTACGGTAGTGCAGAGTCATACTCTTTGGTAGAAGAAACAAAGCTGTAGACTGTTTTTCAAGCGGGGAGCAAATTCATAAATCAGTAACCAAATGGACTCGGGAATTCTACTGCAGTGCTACATCAATGTTAAATTGCAGATTGAGTCATTGAGTAAGGAAGGCAAATGCAGTTTTAGCCTTCATTCCGCCAGGACTAGCATCTAAAAGCACAGATATAATAATGGTGTATCGTAAAACATTGATCAGATTCATTTGGAGGATTGTAGACAAGTTTGGGCCCAATTTCTAATAAAGGGTGCGCTGGCATTGTGTGGGCTCATTGAGGTTTCATTAGAGTGATCCCGGAATGAAATGGCTTAACTAAGAGAAGTGTTTGGAGACTCAGAGCCTACACTCGTGAGAATTTAGAACAATGAGGGAGGATCTCATTGAAAACCATCGAATAAGTAAAGATCAGGTGAATGTGGAGAGGATGTCTGCCCAGTATCTCTGACACCGACGCTGATGTCCAGCTCAATCGACTTGGTGATGAGATCTCGTGAAAAATGTACTTCTGCCTCCCTAGCTGAGTGGTCGCATTTGCAATGGCGACTGATTTGGGCGGTAGACCAGAAGTTCATTAAGGTTTCACTAATTATGTTACACTGCGGTTTAAGCGGATCCATTCGGAGTCACTTCTGTCCACGTAATTAGAAATTCCTTTATTCCTACCAAACTGTTAATTCTCTCGCCGTCTCCTGATAAATCTATGGAATAAAGAAAAGAAAACTGTTTATTTTATTGTGCTTCAAATCTCTTGTTCTGAACTCAGGCTGTTCATTGGAAATTCTGTCGGTTGAGTGACTCTGGTCATTCTTGACATTCGACTGATCATCTGCCGCCAACACGGACTGAACTGCTTTCCTATTGAGCCGTACATCTTCAGAATGGTCTCCTAATCTTAGGGCTCCATGAGTGTGTGAAGAAATGAGATTATTCCAGAGAGTATCGGCTCACAATTCCTAAGGTCTCCTCAGTGGACATATTTAGTGACCCTTTTCCGCGTCCCCTCCGTCTCTAACGGTATCCTTCTTTAGGCAAGGGCCCCTACCTGCAGGCAGGAGAACGGGGATGCTTGGATCTCCCTTTCTCAGAGGGCGAAATCGATTAACGAGAGAGGATTCAACGAATCAAAGCACATTTATTATCAAATAAGGTATAAATTATACACCTTGAGATACTCCTGCTCATAGGCAGCCGCAAGGCAAGAAACTCGAATAAACCTATTTTCAAAAGACCCGAAGCCAATGCGCAGAGAAAGAGAGAGAAAAGAACACACATCCAGCAAACAAAAGAAGCAACCTCACAGCATCCCAAATCAGACTGGATAACAGATCCGCTTCCGGAGCATCCGGCGTAGGCCAAAAGAAGGTCCCCGGTTTTTGCATCAACGAGACAGAAAAACCTCGTTGTTCAACCCATTGATGTTTGCCCCGAAGAACAGCCCAGAGACAAAGAGAGAAAATACGGAAGAGACACGGTGGAAGTTAAACAGAATGTGTTACAGCAGGGCTTCTGAAACCGTGTTGATTAAGTAATGCATAATACGTTCATTGCTGACATATCAGGAACGAGGTTTCCGAATGGGTGGAAGCACAGACAGCAGAGAGCTAATAACAGGATGGGGCAGGGGTGAAGAAACACGGAAAAGAATACAAAGAGACACGGGCTGAGAGATGTCAGAAAAGAACCGATAAATAAAAATGAAGGAAAAGAATGGGAAGCGTCCACAATGGAGCAGCGCGACACCACGTTCAGCCAATAGCAGAATGGGCACAGCGGGAGCGTGCTGGATCAAAGGTCATCATTTCGGTGTAAAACATCTATGACTTGTCTAATTTACCGCGGATTCGCAAATCGAAACGTCTGCGCACTCTGTAAGCAAACTAGAGTGTTGAATGCAGGGGATATTCATAAAGATTTTGCCTGAGATGGAGAGTTCCGGTATAAACCGAGACTGGTTAGACTGCGGTTGTATCCCTGGAGTGCTGGAGGTGACAGAGGTCTATGACGGTCATATCAAATTAGCGGGGCCTTATCAGATTAGTAGTAAACTGTCCTGACGTGTGTAAACCTAGGCAGCATCAGATGAGGAACTTCATGAAGATGGTGTTCGGAAACTTGAACCCATGCTTGAGTGGCAGGTGGAAGCAGGTACACTCACAACATTAGAGAATTGTCTGGGCAAGCACCTCGACAATCACGGCACTGCAGGCAATTTCTCATAAGTGAATTGCTTTTTTTTCCTCTGGTGAGAGTTTTCCAGAAGGTCAGCAGGGACGTGATGGGTCGAAAGGCCTGTTTCAGGGTGGTACGATGCTGTGATTTTATCTTACATTTGTTAATCACAATAAAGGGTTTAATTTAATCGTGCAATGGATAGAGGATGTGGATAGGGATCCCATAGGTTATAAATAGACAGAGGGATTGTTGAGTGGACTGGCACACTCAGGGTGAGCACATCATCTGACATGTTTGATTTGTTCTAGTTTGTTGCAGGAGTCTGTGTTAGAGTAACAACAGGAAGCTGCACTGGTGGGTTCATGGAGAAAATGTAAAAGATAGGAAATCCATCATTGATCGACTGGGCAGCCCAGGATGAATAATAATTTTGCACTCAATCATGGATTTAAACAATTTCTGGACTTCTGCACGAGTTTGCAGGGTTAGAAAACTCGACCGATAGAAGGCTGCACAGATCGAGTTCTATGAATTGTTTACTTCTGATAGTTTCGATGACAGATGAAAACTCTGCTAACTGCGATCGTCGGAAATAAAACCTGCGTCAGTTGTCTGGAAGACAGCTCTGTTCACCACTATATCACCATTGTTCCATCATTCTGCAGGAGGTTTGGTTCCTCACCCATCTCCAGTGGTGCATGACTGTGGCTCGACCTGCTGTCTGAATCCGGTTGGTCACTCTGATTCCCCAACCTGTTGCAATTCATGTTATGTCCAGTTAAGGTGTCCATCTTCCGACAGATCGGAGATACAGAACACACAGTAATTCGCTCCGAATCGGACTGAAGTGAGAATGATCCCTTCAAAATTCGAAGAGTTCCACATCGCTTCTTGCTTGTCGCATTATAAAACCAAAATATATAAATGATCTGTTGAACAACACGGTGTTAGGTTTGAATGAGAGTTCTTTTCGCTAAACCTTGAAAGCAATCGGTGACTGAAAAGCTGGAGGAAACTGAGAGACTTCTGTGGGAAGGACACGAAGAAACTGACTGCAGTATTGCAGTGAACAAACATCAAGGTAATTCTGTTCACTCTCTTGTGCTGTTTCATGGTTTTTTTCATGATGAACCAACAGCGGTTCCTCGTTAGTATAGTGGTTAGTATCCCCGCCTGTCACGCGGGAGACCGGGGTTCAATTCCCCGACGGGGAGACGCTGATTTTACAGCTCTTCTTCAAGAGGAATATTGTCTAAAAAAAACAAATAAAATTGAACAAGTAATTTGGCATTGAAGTGATCAGTTCATGGACCATGGGAAGGTGGAATATCTCTTGTTACTCTGAGTGCAGAACGGTAGAGTCTCCCAAGAAGAAAGAAACGTTGCGTTGAGACTGTTTCTTCGAATCTCCCTGGGAGAGTCTGTATCTCGCACCGTTCGTTGTTACACTCAACGACTGAGTCCATCACCCCGACCACATTAAACCGTGGCTTTTGTTGTCAGCTATCAACTCCCTCATGGCCTCACCACGTTAGAAAAACCACTGACTAGCATTAACTGTCACCCTAGAACTCTTCATTTGTATCCTCATCTTGTTTTGGTACGCATAATGACTCCAGGCCTCTGCTGTGCAAAGGGAAATCAGACTTTACAAATAGCTTTCTTGCCGAGGTTGACTGTACACTGTCTGTGAACATTCCTTGCCGAGACACTAGTTTAACTTGACTTGCTGTAGCTCTTCCCACTTCCCTTCCGTTCTGTAAAGGACAACATGGATTGTGGCTGCAGTTGAATTGCCCAGAGAATTCATGTCACTTCAGTGATCCTGTTATCGACTATCCTGAAGAGGCGGGTTGTTGATCAATAATGTAGGCAGCCGTGCTTTAGGTCATCACTCCAGAGAGTGCTGTCAGGCAAGAAATTAAAACAATGTTCACTATCAGCAACTGGAATTGCACAAACTTCCTAGCAGGGGTTCTAACAGGATTTGCAAGTTTACAGTTGGTGATGTTCTCAGATATATCAAAAATGTTTGTGGATCATTCCAGGCCAGTGATTGCTCAAGTACCTCCGCTCTCAGCCAACAGAACGTTTAATGCTGTTCAGTTTTGAGAGGCGATTTTGCAGCTTGCTGGCGTTTTGTTCGAAATTTCATTGATTTTCAGACTTGAAAATCAAGCGCTGTTACCCAATTACTGCAAAACTACGGTCATACTGATGCTCTCACGAGCCCGTCTGGTAGGTCCCCAGAACAGGAACTCTACAATTCAGTAACGTTGCTCAGTCTCCTTCATCCTTCAACGCTGACAGATGGTATGGATTTGGTACTGCATACGCCAAATTGTAATAACCCCTTGACAGCGCTTGTTCAGACTGGAGACACCATTTATACGGAAAGGGGATACAATCAATACAGTAGGCCTGCCAGCCGACTCTGTAAGTGCCATCAACAGAAGTTGTGATATTACTGACGACTCGTACGTACAGTTACCTACATCTGAACCCATTACCCCGAAGTTGCAATAACAGACTTCACCCTCATCCTCATGATGCAGCTTCAAAGATGAGGATTCATGCAGTCCATCAAAAGAAATTTAATGCCATCGTTCAAAACAGTTCCATTGGGAAGTATAAATTTATCTGGGCAGTTCAGTCCAGTTCTCCCTTCACAGCTCTAACATTGTTACCAAAGTAAACAACTGACTCAATCTTGCCTTAACCTCGTCATCTCCATTTGGCCTCCAGTAGATTCTTTTGGGTTCTGGTGAGGTTCTGGACGAATCTCCGTGGATAACTTCTGTGACGTCAGCTCTGAACAACCTATGTGCTCACTATCATCGGCTTCCTAACTCGTGTCCTCTGTATTATTTATTTGTTTGTTTATTTGTATTTGCAGAGATTGTCGGCCATCCAATTCGCTGCAGGTCAGATTTCAGCCAGCCATCCATTTCGCCGCAGGTCGCCTGAATGGATGTCATGTCCCTGAAAGAGCTGTCAAAAACCTTACCAAAGCTCTTGACTGGTTTTTCTGTGATAGTTGGGAGGGCTGTGCCTGCGATGCTGAACCAGAACTTGTTCTCCAACTTCCCTTTCCTCAGCACCATAGATCTGGATTTTGTTGGTTTGAAGCGCATCCGGGCCCACTCCACCAGATTTCCGAGCACTTGCAGAATCCACCGGCATCCTGTGACTGATTCTGTGGTGATTGTGAGGTCATCTATGAATGCCCTGATGGGTGGTTTCCGTTGAGTGGAATTCATTCTGTGCCCTTTGCACTCTGGTTCAGCAGCCTTAGTGAGCATGTTCAGGGCTATGGAGAACAGTGTCACTGAGATAGTGCATCCTGTAATGCTACCGATCTCCACTTTGTGCCAGTTTGATGTAATTGCTCCTGTAGAGACCCTCACCAGGAAGTCGCTGTAATAATCAGCGGTAAAGTCTCTATTTCTGCTAGGGACGTAATGTTTGGTCAGGCTGCACCAACATGTGCGAATGGAGCCATGTGCTTTTGAGAGGTCGAGCCACCACACTGGCAGGTTGCCCTTGTTCTCTCTGGCCTCCCTAATGAACTGTTTCACCACACCAGCATGCTCCAGACAGCCCGGCATCCCTGAAATGCAGCTTTCTGGACAAATGTATCAATATAGATGTTCTTTGCTAGGTAAGTGCACAGCCGATTGGAAACGGCACTGAAGAAGATCTTCGCCTCGACACACAGCCGGGAGATGACGCGGAACTGGTATATCTAGGTGGCGTTTTCCTCCTTCGTGATCCACACCGCTTCAGCGACTGTCCACCGTTTTAGGATCTTCGCCCTTCTCCAGAAAACTCGCCGCATCTTCCACAGACGCAGCAGGAGTTTGTGCAATTCTTGCACACTTTGTACGAGGTGCTGCTTGGTCCTGGAGCCGAGCTTGCCCTTGCTTTGCTGATGACCTCTCTGACTTCCTTCAGCTGCAGCTCTGACATGCCGAACTGAACATCCGGTTCAGGGGATCTAGTAGGATGTTGCACTCTCCCAACTCCTGGTCTCTTTCCGGATTACTGTAAACCTTCTTCAAATGTTGATCTGTGTCTTCCTACTAACAGGCCACTTTCCCACTGTGCCTCTGCCCCAGCAACTCCTTGGTGAATCTGAAAGGGTTGCCGATAAAGGCAGAACGTTTTCGGGCCCTTTCACAACGCCACCTCCGATGCCACTCTGCCTGGGGGAGGGCCTTGATCTTTTTTCGTAGTATGCACTTCAGCTGCGTCAAGCTGATGCGCTCCTCTTCTCCTACCTCACCGTCAGACTGAGCTGCTCGTCCTCCCTCCCTCTCTCGCACCCCTGAGGGTATTTTTTCCTTTACATTCATCGTAGCTTTTCTGGCCGTCCTCCTCTCAGAGGACACAGATTGGGTTGCTAGTCCGTTCTGCCCAGGTCGCTGTCTCTTCGGGCTGTCACTGACTCTCCAGTCGTCACCACTATTTTCGTGGTTGTCACGCAGTCTTTGCTGGCTGTCGCTGATGAACTCAGTGTGTAAGCTGTGTACGTACATCTACTGATGCCTCTGGGCACACCTTCAGTGATGTCCCTGGAATCATCGGGTGTTTCGGGCATATGATTCATAAATAAAGATACTGAATTAAATTGATCAAAATCCACAGTTGTAATGAGCATTTACGTGAACAAAGGATTGTGGGCTGAATACTTTTTCATGGTACTATAACTTGTCTCGATCCATACTTCCAAGATCCTGTCTATGATAATGAAATTAATGACATGGCCTTTATTTCCAGACTAAACATTTCCCCACTCGGAACTAATTTGAAACATCCCGTATTCTCTGCTGACGAGTTCCAAAGAGCTCGTCCACTTCCACTTTACTCCACCTTCTGTCCACATCCAGGGAGACAACTTATTTACTGGCACAGAACGCTTTACTCGACGCATTCAAACATTGTCATCTCTAATCATTATACACAAAGGAAATCCGTTTATCATCTTTCAAAATTTAAAACTTTAAAACCCCTGAGCTCTGTTCTCAAACCAATGCCCTCTTGTTTTGAATCATCCCCTTCCTGGGTAAACAATTAAGCCTCACATTATCCATGCCACTTATGATCTTATGTCTCAAATCATTCCTCGATCTACAGTCCAAGGCATATGCAACTTTCTTTTAATAAAGGCCCCAATTCCAGCAAAAACCTGCTGAATCTGTCCTGCATTCTTTTTATAATTTAATACCAACATTTCTATAGAGGAATGAAGAAATTTATACAGAATATTCTCAGAAAGACCTCAGCCACGTGTTACATAACTGCAACAACATTCCTTATTCATTTACTCACTCAGTGCCTTGACTGATGAAGGCGTTCTCATAACACTATCTACCTGTGACACGCATTCAGTGAACTGCGCACTTGCACTCCTCGGCCTCTCTGTACCATAACACTCACCGGGGCTCCAGCCTACACTGTATAAATCCCACACTGGTTTCATTTCCCACAATGCTGTGCTTCACATGTATCTGGATTGAAGGCCGTTGGCGATTCGCCGGCACACACCGCTAGATCATCTCCTTGCACTTTTATATCGCTACCTACACGATCTGCACTGCTGCTTATTTTATTATCATTTGCAAACAAATTACGCCTTCTACTTTCACACCGAAACCATTCACAAAGAGCGCAAACAACACATTGAATTGAATTGAATTGAGTTGAATTTAATTGACTTTATTTCTTGTATCCCTCACATGAGGACTACGAACCTTTACGCTACGTCTTCGTCTAAATGTGCAATGTGTAATTTATAGTAATTTGTAATTACAAGAAGGATACTGATGTGAGAATGCTGTCTTGGACTCTACAGTTCAGCATTTAATACCATAGTTCGATCTTGGCTGGACAAGAAGCTCTCAGACCTCGGCCCTGACCGTGCCTTGTGCAGCTGAATCCTGAATTTCCTGTCAGATCATCAGCACGTTGTAAGAGAGGACTCCCTAATCTCAAACCATCTGACTTTCAATACAGGAGCCCCTCTGGGCTGCTTACTGAGTCCCCTCCTTTACTCCCTGTACACTAATGTCTGTATCGCCACACACAACTCCAATATACTAATTAAATTCGCCGACGACAATACGTTGATTGGCCTAATTTCAAAGAGTAACAAGGTGGCCTACAGGGAAAAAGTCATTTGTCTGACACAGTGGTGTCAAGAAAACAATCTCTCCCTCAATGTCGCAAAAACAAAAGAGCTGCTTGCGGATTACAGGAGGAGTGGAGACGGGCTATACCCTGTTGACATCAGTGGATCTGGGGTTGAGAGGTTAAACAGCTTCCAATTCCTCGGCATACACATCACTGAGGACCTCACATGGTCTGTGCACACCAGATGTGTGGTGAAAATGGTACAACAGCACCACTTTCAACTCAAACGGTTGAGGAAGTTTGGAATGGGCCCCCAAATCCTAAGAACTTTCTACAGTGGCACAATTGGGAGCATCCTGACTGACTGCATCACTGCCTGGGATGGGAACTGTACCTCCCTTAGTCGCAGGAGTCTGCAGAGAATGGTGCAGACAGCCCAGCGTATCTGTATAACCATATAATCATATAACAATTACAGCACGGAAACAGTCCATCTCCGCCCATCTGGTCCGTGCCGAACGCTTACTCTCACCTATTCACACTGACCCGAACTCAGCCCATAACCCTCCATTCCT
This sequence comes from Hemitrygon akajei, assembly GCF_048418815.1. Taxonomy (NCBI): domain Eukaryota; kingdom Metazoa; phylum Chordata; class Chondrichthyes; order Myliobatiformes; family Dasyatidae; genus Hemitrygon; species Hemitrygon akajei. The sequence goes on from NC_133151.1 coordinate 28,484,847, forward strand.
TTCCTGACCAGATACCTATCCAATTTTGCTTTAAATGAGAAAACCGAACCTACCTCTACCACTTCTACTGGAAGCACGTTATACACAGCTATCACTCTCTGAGTAAAGAAATTCCCCCTCGTGTTACCCTTAAACTTTTACCCACTATGTCTCAACTCATGTACTCTTGTTTGAATCTCCGCTACTCTCAATGGAAAAAACCTATCGACGTCAACTCTATCTATCCCCCTCATAATTTTAAATACCTCTATCATCTCCCCCCTCAACATTCTACGCTCCAAAGAATAAATACCTAACTTGTTCAATCTTTCCCTGTAACTTAGGTGCTGCAACCCAGGTAACGTTCTAGTAAATCTTCTCTGTACTCTGTCTATTCTGTTGACATCGTTCCTATAATTCGCTGATCAGCACTGAACACAATACTCCAAATTCGGCCTTGTACAATTTTAACATTACATCCTAACTCCTATACTCAATGCTATGATTTATAAAGGCCAACATACCAAAAGCTTCCGTCACCACCCTATCCACATGAGATTCCACCTTCAGGGAACTATGCACCATTATTACTAGATCATTCTGTTCTACTGCATTCTTCAATGTCCTACCATTTACCATGTATGTCCTATTTGGGTTACTCCTACCAAAATGTAGCACCTCACACTTATCAGCATTAAACTCCATTTGCCATCGCTCAGCCCACTCTTCTAACTGGCCTAAATCTCTCCGCAAACTTTGAAAACTTACTTCATTACCCACAACGCCACCTATCAAGTATTTAGTGCGCACTATAATACATTAACTGTTCTATTTATTGTAAATTATTATAAATTAACATGATTGCACTTTGCACATTTGAACGGATACGTAACGTGAAGATTTTTACTCCTCATGTATGTGAATGATACAAAAAATAAAGACAATACAATAAAGTTCAGTTCAATTGAAATTCAGTTCCCAGTACTGATCCTCCTGGAACGCCTCTGTACACAAATCTCCAGTTAGAGTAACACCCTTCAACCATTGCTCTCTGTTTGCAATCTCCACCGAGCCTAAATGCTCTGGATTAGCCAGCATGAAAGGCCTTGGTGAAAGCTTTTCAGATTCGATTAATACAATATCAACAGTCCGGCCCTCATTAATCAACCATTTTACATAAAACATGTGATCATGTTTGTAAACTATAATCTCACCCACACAAAGCCATGTTGGCTACCCCGAAAAAACAATGCTTTTACCGATGTCAGTTGATTCTATGAATAAGAATTAATGTGAAGATTAATGCACGAGTCAACCATTTCCTGCATTGTCTCTATTGCCTTGTTAAACAGGGAAACAATATTGGCTCATCAACAGTTCTCTGCAAAAACCTGTGTGTAACATGCTGTAGGGTTTCACTGAAAATTTAATGGTTTCTCTGTAGCTGCAACGTTTGGGTTATGACTCGAGATAATGTTGTTGTTTCTTGTGAGCTGGAAGAGAGAATTTCGCTGTCTTTTGACCGGGGAGAGATGAGGAGAGAACACGCGATTGGAGAGATTTGGTAGACCACCGGACGAGTTGGACTTGAAGCGAGGGCCCGAAGGGCAGCGACGATCGGATTAGATTGATGGTGGACAATCGGTTTATCGGTGAGCTCCAAATTTGTGCAACAGACTGTTTCATAAGATGAGGCCCTTTTCTTTTTTTCGTTTTTTTTTACTAACCATATAGTCAAAGTAAGAACCATAAAGCCTAATCATTTAATCGCATATTGTGTATTGTTTGTTTTTTTTTTCATACTGAATTGTAACATGGGACTCATCACGCAGCATCCACCCAAACAAGATTTCTTCAGTTTGGCAGGGCCGGGGGTTATCACCCCCTATATTAAGCCGCTGGCTAAAGACAGAGCCATCTGTGCAATTAAAAAGAACCTACAAAGATCTCCATGAAGGCCGCTGAAATCTGCTATCCTGCCTCATTCACTCAGTAATCTCTGAAGTATCTCATCCAGTCTGGTGAGAGTCCCAAAGCTCCCACCAGCTTGCTATAAACATGCCGTGGACTATCCGCGTATCCTCCTGAACTTTCATTACTGCATCACTTTCAGTTTGAGGAATATTGACATGAGCTAATCATCTGGTGCTTTGCCCAAAACCTCTGGCACCAGGCATACGTTCTGTTCTCTACCCCTGAGATGTTCTACTTTCCTACCTTCCCTGTGATGTACTTCTCGTTTTTAATGTATGTGCAAACTGTCTTGCTATTCCCCCCAGTCTTGCTCTGCAAAATCATTCCCACTCCACCAGCATCATTCCGTACTAATGATTCTCTGATGAATTTGCATATTGCTGAAAATTTATCAATGGCCTTGTCTAATTTCCACTTACTGAATATTCCTTGTGGTACCATTTCCTTTTTGACTGAATTTGCAACATTCCTGAGCAGCACGACTGAAAATAAGTCCCAGAGGTCAGATGTCAGTTTACTCAATAACAACAGCTCCCAGTCTCTACTCTCCCCAGTTCCTGCCAAACACAGTTCCCCTTAGCTTGCCCTCAGATTAGTAAATTCCACCAAGATTGTGTGCTTATTTGGGGATGACTGTTTTCAAAATAGTCTCTCACAGAAGTTCCTCAGTTGCTAGACTCATGCCCCAATGCAAGGTCACTTAAATGTCTCTAATGTATCTGCTTCTAACACTACCCCTAGCTGCGAATTCTATTCATTTTCTGAGAGTGTAAAAAGAACCTATGGCATCCCCCACTGCTATGCATTCCTCCAATCACCTTAAAATTACACCCCGCTCCCCTCTTTCCCGCCACTTCCAGCCAAAGAAAAATGCTCGGGCTGTCTAATCGATACATGCCTTCTAACATCAAGTCAAGTCAAGTCGCTTTTTATTGTCATTTCGACCATGAACTGCCGGCGCACAACACAGTAAAAACGAAACAACGTTCCTCCGGGACCATAGTGCTTCATGAAACAGGACAAAAATACACTAGACTAAGTGAGACAACACAAGGCCAGACTATACTATGTAAGACAACACAAGATCAACACTAGACTACAGACTTACACAGGACTACATAAAGGGAACAAAACAGTGCAGGATAGTACAATAATTAATAAATAAGACAGTAGTCACAGTAGAGGACAAATTTTGATATAATAATAAATGATGTAGATGTCAGTCTGGACGTTGATTATTACGGATTCTGATGGCCTGGTGGAAGAAACTGTTGCACAGTCTGGTCGTGAGTGTCCGAATGCTTCGGTATTTTTTTTTCCAGATGGCAGGAGGGAGAAGATTTTGTATGAGGGGTGCGTGGGGTCATTCACAGTGTCGTTGGATTTACAGGTGCAGCGTATAGTGTAAATGTCTGTAATAGCTTGAAGAGAGACCCTGATGATCTTCTCAGCTGACCTTACTATCCGCTGCAGGGTCCTATGATCAGATACGGTGCAGTTCCCAAACCAGGCAGTGATACAGCTGCTCAGGATGCTCTCGGTACATCCTCTGTAGAATGTGGTGATGAAGGGGGTGGGAAATGGACTTTTCTCAACTTTCGCAGAAAGTAGAGACACTGATGTGCTTTCTTGGCTATGGAGCTGGTGTTGATAGACCAGGTGAGATTCTCCGTCAGGTGAACACCAAATAATTTGGCGCTCATAACGATCTCTACCGAGGAGTTGTCGATGTTCAGCGAAGGGTGGTCGCTCCGTGCCCTCCTGAAGTCAAGAACCATCTCTTTTGTTTCGTTCACATTCAGAGACAGGTTGTTGGCTCTGCACCAGTCCGGTAGCCGTTGCACCGCCTCTCTGTATGCTGACTCGTCGTTCTTGCTGATGAGACCCACCACGGTCGTCTCATCGGCGAATCTGATGTAGTGGTTCGAGCTGTGTAGTGCTGCACAGTCGTGGGTCAGCAGAGTGAACAACAGTGGACTGAGCACAGAGCCCTCGGCAGCCTCCGTGCTCAGTGTGATGGTGTTGGAGATGCTGCTCCCGATCTGGACTGACTGAGCTCTCCCAGTCAGTCCGCATTTTGTATACCTCTTTCAAGTCACGTCTCATGCTGCTCCCTCAAAAGAGAAAACTGCTCCCTTCCTCAACATGTCCTCATAAGACATGCTCTATGAAGTATAAATTTCAATGTTAATATACTGTCAATGTTTACACGTGTCACTACATACTACCCTCAGATTCATCTTCTTTTTTGTTGTTCGCATGAGCACATCTGGTTCCATGGTGTAATGGTGAGCACTCTGGATCTGAATCCACCGATCCAAATTTGAGTCTCGGTGGAACCTGATGGAATCCACAATGGATTATCTGTGACAATTTTAGTGAGGAGGCTCATCGGTCGTGAGGCCACGCTTTTGCGTCTGATGGCCCTACAAAAGGACTGAGTACGAGCTCCGTGATGCTGACGGAGGATACAGTATTTTCGAAATTCGAAGACATTCGTGATGACTGCAGGTTATATTAATCTCCTTCAGTTTTTTTTAAAGAAAGTGTTTTCTTTCTTGTTGGCGTCATGTTATTTTTATTGGAGGGGGTGCTGGTTGGGATTTGAAGTCTAATATTCCTGTTGGCGTTTTCAGGCGTGAGTCATTATAGCAGATGAATGTGTGGCTGAGGAGCTCGTGCAGGGGCAGGGTTTCAAGATTCTGAATCATAGATTAATGGAGTCAGAAAAAAGTACAGCACAGAAACAGTCCCTTTGATCCGTGCTACATCATTTATGCTGCCTACTCCCATCGACCTGCTCTGGGACCATATCGCTCCATACCCCTACATGCACGTACCTATCCGAACTTCTCTTAAATATTGAAATCAAACTTACATGCACCACTCATTCGACAGATCGTCCCACCACTCTCACAAACATTTGAGTGAAGAATTTTACTTTGCTGTTCTCCTTAAACTTTCACCTTTCACCCTTAACTCATGCCCCCTGATTGTAGCCCCTCCCAACCCCCGTGGAAAAAGCCCGCTTGCATTTACCCAATCACTGGGACTTCATCTGTGCAGGGGTAATCTATACCAAAGGATAGTTTGCATTTTCACTGGAAGGCGGGGGGGGGGGGGGGTGTTGGTGGTCAGTATACTAAGGTCCATTGCTGTTTTTTTCATCACACGTTTTCTGGCAAACGGTCATCGCAATTCGCAAACAAGAGAAAATAAACAGATGCTGGAAATTCGAGCAACAAACACAAAATGCTGGAGGAGCTTCACAGGCCTGGCAGCATCTATGGAAAAAACGTACTTCTTCCGTAATTGTCTGTAACTTCCCTTTGGAATTGAAGACAATTCGATGTGGCTGAACCGAGGCGGCGGATCCTTTGCTGAGAGCGAGGAGGACACAAGCTTCGATCGATGCCAGTGCTCTGCTGAAGGCCAAGTTGAGGTGACGAGGTTCGGGCAAAATTGAGTCTGTGTTTTACTTTGGTAACAATGTTAGAGCTGTGAAGGGATCACTCGTCTTAACTACCCCGAGAAATTACTCTTGCCGATGGAACTGTTTTGAACGATGATATTAAATTTCTTATAATGGACTGTTGAATCCTCATCTCTGAAGCTGCTTCATGAGGATGAGCATGAAGTCTGTTATTGCAAATACGGGGTAATGGGATCTGATTTAGGTAACTGTACGTACAATACCTGTGACACCAGTGGTATCACAACTTCTGTTGATGGCACTGACACAGTCGACTGGCAGGCCTACTGTATTGATTGTCCCAGGGTATCCCCTTTCCATATAAATGGTGTCTCCAGTCTGAACAAACGTTGTCAAGGGGTAATTACAATTTGGCGTAAGAAGTACCAAATATATACCATCTGCCAGCGTTGAAGGATGAAAGAGACCGGGTAATGTTACTTGATTGTAGTGTTCCTGTTCTGGGACTGTAGATAGACAGAGAAAGCTAGAGAAAGCAGGATCTCCCAGTGGCCACACATTTTAATTCCACGTCCCATTCCCATTCTGTTATATCTATCCACGGCCTCCTCTACTGTCAAGATGAAGCCACACTCAGGTTGGAGGACCAACACCTTATACACCGTCTAAATAGCCTCCAACTTGATGGCATGAACATTGTATTCTATATCTTCCGTTAATGCCCCTCCTCCCCTTCTTACCCCATCCCTGATTTATTTATTCCCACCTCTCCTTTTTTCTCACTCTGCCCATCACTCGTTTGCCTGTTCTCCATCTCCCTCTGATGCTCTCATCCCCCTTTCTTTCTACCTAGGCCTCCCGTCCCATGCTCCTTTCCCTTCTCTAGCTCTGTATCCCTTTTGCCAATCACTTTTCCTGCTCTTATATTCACCTCACACACTCTGGTCTTCTCCTATCATTTCGGATTTCCCCATCCCCCTCCTACTTTCAAATCTGTTGCGATCTTTTCTTTCAGTTAGTCCTGACGAAGGGTCTCGGCCCGAAACGTCGGCAGTGCTTCTTCCTATAGACGCTGCCTGGTCTGCTACGTTCCACCAGCATTTTGTGTGTGTTGCCAGTGTAAACTGTGTCCGCCACACTTCTTTCCGGGATGCTGCAACAGCCCCTCTTTATAAACCTGTCCGGCTCCGTGTCCTGAGAAGAGGCAGCAATGCACCTCACCGGCAGCTCCTTCCCACCCCGCCTTCACCGCCCTACCTACCCCAGCCCGGGAATAGCTTCTCTCTACCCACTCACTCCGCATTCCGAGTTCAGTCGCTGTTACACTCCGCCTCTTTCTCGCAGCCGCCATCTCCGGAGTCAGTGCCAATCTCCGAGCCTGTCTGCAAAGCTGCTCTCAGAGCGATATGCTGCCGGTGAGAGGACAACAATGGTAGCGCCCTACTCCCGGGCCCAGGAGCACTCTATTCCCGGCTGTTGTTAAACCGCTCCCGGGCATTTGTTCTGCTGTCCTGTCAATCAGCAGGGGCGGAACGGCGCATGCTCTCATGTTTGAATGACGTCATAGAGCGAAACATCGCCGTTCCATCACTCAGTTGACTTTCTGAGCGTCTGTTCGGAGGGTCGGAGGCTGCGGGAGGGTCAGGGTGGATTTAAACCGGGCATTAAACACATTGCCCATTCGGCATCGTTCTTTCCAAAGTGTTACAGCTGTTCTCCCTGCATTCTACAGTCACTCGGACACACTGAGGGAATGGGCATAAGTGCTGGGAAGTGTGTGAGTTTATATCTCACAGCAAAAGCTCCTGCTTAACGTTTGGAAGTGACGGAATCGGTCACGAGTGTAACGCCGAACAGCGCTCAATTATAGACCCGTTCATGGATTACGAGAGAAAAGGTGCTGAACACAACGTTCTCGATAAACTCTCCCGTCCCGGGCGATCTGCCGACTGGGTTGCTTCATATTCTAAATGACCACTTCAACACAGTTTTGTTTTATTCAAAAAATTCTGCTGTATTTCCAGTTATCGATCACTTGGCCGACTGAGCTGCCTTAATTTGGTGATATAGTTGGGAAAAGTAGTTTGAGTGAGTATTGGTACAGAGGGAACAGCAGAATTCTTGTTCTAGCTTGTTGTGTCGACATACTTTGCCATTTATGCAAAGACAGTAAAGTGCGAGTTTTGATTATTTACAAGTTACAGAGTAAATTTCTAACCTAGTTCCATTGTCAGCACTAGTAGGACTACCGATGGCCTGGAACAAAACTACTCTTCCAGATGCACTTCAGAAATTCTATTTCTTATCATGCACAGAAAAAAATGATCTGGTTATTTTGCAGAAGTTGAAATGTCCGATCGTTGTAACCCTATCCACATGACATTTCCGTGTTATTTGCCGGCAGATCTGCTCCTCAATCTTCTACCAACTATGGAGAGAATCGCCGTATAATCCCAGCAAAGTGGTTGTTGGTAATTACTTTATTTATTCCTAAACTGAACTCACACCTACAGGAGTGATTGATAGGTTTGTGCCCTAAGGTAAAAGGAGTCAGTTTTAGAAAATCTAACAGAATTATTTTTCAACATAGTCCCCTCCTACATTTACACACTTAGTCCAGAGTCGTGGAACATACCGATCTTGGACCTCCAGAAAGTGTCCAAAGCAGGGGTGATTGATAGGTTCGTGGCCTGAGGCAGATGGAGATGAGTTATACAGCTCTGGTTGCAGGCACATGCAGTTCAACTCTCTGAATGATTGTGCAGAAAGTTTGAAGATAATAGCTCATCGGGGTGATTGATAGATTCGTGGCCTACGGTGGAAGGGGATGAGTTATTAACTTAAAACTTTCTGCGTAGTCTCTCAAAGTGTTGGCCTGCTGGTGCATGTAACGGGAGTTAATAACTCATCTCCTTCTACCGTAGGCCATAATATCAATCACCCCTGATGAGTTATTAACGTCAAACTTTCTGAATAATCACTCAAAGAATTGACCTGCTTGTGCATGTAACGAAAGCTGTATAAATCATCTCCTCCTACCGTTGGCCACGAACTTATCAACCATCCTCGTACATATTAATCGGCTTTTCTAAAGAACATGCACGATCAGGATTTGTTTTATCATTTGCTGATGTGTGAGGCACGCACCAGTTGCAGCTCTTCCAACTCTCTGAGAGTTCGGCTCTCACTCAGTCCGATCGCTGGTGAATGCTCATTGGCTGTTGTATAACTCCCTCTGTTTGAGGATGGCGATGCCAACTGGCCGCAATAAAACCTGCTGCAGAGTGAGGATTGATCCGACAGAGAGCAGCTCGGGGTTTGTGGAATCACATGGAGCATGGGAGACGCTTCACTACTCGAAACTCCAGCAACATGGTGCGATAGTGGTATAGGGATGAGCATAGCCGCCTTTCAAGCAGCTCACCTGGATTCGATTCCCGGCGATAGCCGTGTGTTGTAAATGTTTTTCAGCACTTGTCTCACAAACGTCTCGGCCTGGAATCACTCAGCCACATTACTTCTTTCTCTGTGAAATTAACATTTCTGCCCGTCGTTCGTCTGCCATTTTAGCTCAGTGTTTCTCTTTCCGAATGTCTTACCGCCATCGTGTATTGGTCTCGCCCCATCGAAGATGACCCCTTTTCACTTCCCACCCGACTTCTCACCTTCTCTGACACTGAAAGCTATCTTCTTCTCTCACCATTTCTAATTGAGTTTCACGATCAGAAAGGTTTATCCCGTTTCATCACTCACAAATGTTTCTTGAGTTGATGAGTGTTTCCATTATTGTCTGTTCAATCAGTTCAATACCAGACACAGCTTTCTGCAGCGGAGAACAACATGTGTTGGGCAATCGCTGAGAACGACAGGAATTTTCGTTTTACCCGCGAAATTCTCAGCAAATCTCAGAAAGTGATGGAGTGAGTGGACGTAAACAAATTGGAAGCACAAGTGTTTTATTTTTTTAGTGAAAAGTGTGTTGTGTACACAGGTGACGTGACGTCGATTTGCGGTAAAACATTCTGCTGAAGAATAGCAGACGATGGTTTGGATCTGCCAGCCTCTGGATAACGGGCCCAGCACATTCCCGCCGCGCCATTCTACTGATAGGTAAATATCTCTGTTCTTCTCCTGTCTTTTTAATTGTTAATTTTGCCGCTTTCTCCAAATTATCTATTGTTTTGTTTGTTGGAATATTTTGTCTGTCTAATTTCCCTCGTGTCTCTCTTACGCTTTTACCTCCCTCCCCGTCCTCCTCTCCCTGTTCATCGCTTCCTACCCCATCCGGTTATTATCCGGTCTCTGTGCTCCGACCCAGCAGGATATCTCGTTCCCGACATTTCAGCAACGGATGTGATTTTCATTATCATTCTGACCCTATTTCTACGGCCCTGCAGTCAGACACACTGGTTATCTCCCTCTGTGTCTCCTTGCCTTCCTTCTCTTTGTCTGCGGCTGTTATTTATAAACACGGGAGTTTCTGCAGATGCTGCAAATCCAGAACACAGAATGCCGGAGCAAATCACCAGGTCAGACAGCATCTATGGGGAGGAGTAAACAGTCGATTCTTCGGGCGGGGATGTCATCTGGCCCGCTGAAATTCTCCTCCAATTTGTGTCTGTTACTTTAGTCAGACTTCGACGTAACGAGCAGCGACGGCAGTCTGCGGTGGGTGCAGCGGGAGTTATTTTACCAATCCCGAGTCTGGTTCACCTCCCAATCCGTCCATATGATCGAATAAAGGTCAGAATTCCGTCTATTCTGAATGGACCGCAAATCACTGGGTCTCAATGTAAGAATCTCTATCCTTTGTAGGGTCTTGCCGTCGGATGTCTTGCCATTCTCGTACCAGACGGTTCAGAAACCTAATGAGCTTCACAATTCAATGCAATGTGGAGATGCCGGGGATTGAACCCGGGACCTCATACATGCAAAGAATGCGCTCTTCCACTGAGCTACATCCCCACTTAAAATGCAGAACTGTTCAGCTCCAACCCTTCCTGCATATCACGATTGAGATACAGTGTATTCATTGATAACACAGATAATAACATACATTTCTTCCTCTGCGACCGGAGAGGACTCGGGAATCCTTTCCGATTCAGCTATTTCTTTGTCGAGCACCTGCCAGTGGACACGCTCCCATTTGTGCCTGATTGTGCAATGGGATGAAGAGCATTCTCCAGCAGGATTTATTGTCTGAGAAATCGATACAGCGAACGATTTGGAAAATCGAGAGAGAGAGAGGGAGAGAGAGAGACTCCTGTGCAAGGTCTTCTCATCTTTTTCTCCAGTCCTGATGAAAGGTCTCGGCCGGAAAGGCGGAGTGCGCTCTTTTCCTGGCCTGTAGAGAATAGATTACATCATGATACTTCAATGCACAATTGGTTAATCTTTCCAACCAAATAGAAATCTCCCCAAAAGTGAAAAAGGATAACAGATAAAAGTACAATCCAGCCGAAAGCCAGTTGATTTCCTTGAATCTACCAATGATGGAATGACCTAGTGTTGTATAGCGCACTGACGGAAAATTGCTGTTGGCAGCCGCTGACATAGCAGAGGATGGTTTCGATCCATCGACCTCTGAGTTATGGGCCCAGCACGCTTCCGCTGCGCCACTCTGCTATGAAAAAACAACGTTGTTCTTCCATGAATGATGTGCAATCTCTAGCGTGTGTGTGTGTGTGTGTGTGTGTGTGTGTGTGTGTGTGTGTGTGTGTGTGTGTGTGTGTGTGTGTGTGTGTGTGTGTGTGTGTGTGTGTGTGTGTGTGTGTATCATTCTGAGCGTGTTTGCGCGCGTGTATCTTGGTGTGGATGTGTGCTTTTGCGTATCTCTGTATGTCTGGGTCTATGTTTCTGTTTGTGGCTGTGTCGGTGCCTGTATATGTCTTTGTCTTGTCAACGGCTGTGCATCTGTCAGTCTGTGTCTGTGTCGTTGTGTCTGTATAATGTCTGCATCTCTGTCTGCGTCTGTTTCTGTCTATTTCTGTGTCGGTGCCTATATATCTTTACGACTTATCTGTATCTGTACATGTCTGGGTCTCCATCTGTGTCTGTCCATGTTGCATCAGTTCCATCTTTCCCCCTTATTCATACCCACTTATTTCACTTTCGGTTGTTAATTCCTTGTTTTACCTCGTTCTGTCTCCACTTTCATTTCTTTCTTCCTTACTTTCTGAACCACCCAGTTATTCTCTCTGTGTCGTTCATGCTTTATCCCATCTTGCACCTCGTTCCACATATTTCGCCATTGAATGTTCTTTACCTTATTTGATTGTTAACATGGACTATTCGTCCCTGTTCTGGGGCTTCTTATTATAAAGCAACATTTTGAGCCACACTCGGGAGTCACTACGTTCAATCCCGAGGTCCCATTAACCTTCCCATTCTGCCCTGATCACTGAATAAATGTTGGAGTCCAAGTTGAACCAGAAGTTCACCTCGGCTTGATGTGAACGGAACTCGCGGATTTAGATGCTGACTTGATTTCCGCATCGCAAGCATATACCTCAAACAATCCCTTCATCGGGATTTAGTTAGACCATAAAACCGTAAGACATAGGAACAGAAATCGGTCATTCAGCTCTTCGAGTGTGCTCCGCCGGTCCATCACGGCTGATCCCGGATCCCACTCAACCCCATACACTTGCCTCCACCGCAGTCTGTTGCTGAGCATTCCACAGATTTGTTACTCTGGCTAAAAACAAAATCCTCCTTACCTCAGTCTAAAAGGTCGCCCCTCAATTTTGAGGCTGTGCCCTCTAGTTCTGGACACCCCCACCATAGGAAGCATCCTCTCCACGTCCACCTTATCTTGGTCCTTCAACATTCAGTAGGTTTCAATGAGAATTATAGTTGTTGCTCTAAAGTTCAGATCATCACGGCCGAGCTTCCGTCCCTTCCCTAAAAGCGCAGGTGTTTTTAGAATTCCCCAGCCGAGGACAGATATACAGCAAGGAACCATTCTAAACTGTCCCACGTGTCACAGGCTTATCCCGGCGTCTCAACGACGGCAATGACAGGGCAACCATCGTGCGGAAAATTTCTTTATCTGGGATTTTCCGCCCAGTTTTCAAACTTCACAAACAAAAGTGTTGGAATGCTGGGTTTGAACCCTGGACTTCACACACGCGCTTCTCCACTGAGCTACGTCCCCAGTGGCAAATGAACGATGATATCTTCTGTCTGAGACTCTGATCACAAAGGTTGGTCGTTGAAAGATAGAAAATAGAAGTCGGAGTAGGCTATTGGGCTTTTCGAGACAATTCCGCCATTCATTTCGATCCTGGTCGCTCATCTAACGCTGGTCGCTCCTGGTCGCTCATTTCTCTTCCCGATCACTACGCACGCCCTTTCATCCCTTCTGTATATGAAGATATGTCTGACTTCTCCTCGATTTAATCTCATTGTGGGGAGCTGCGTCAGGGAGAAAAGGAGAGGGGACTGTCTGACGGTCCCACACCATTGACCTGCAAAATTTAAGGAATTTAAGGCAAAGAGCAGCAACAGGCTTTTTAAATCAGAGTATTAATTTAAAAGACCGATGCCAGTGGATGAAGTAAATATTTCACCAAACGCAAGACTGCACATTCGTCCTGAATAAAAACAGGACATTTTAGGAAATTCGCATTTACGTCAAATTAAGGAGAAAATATTTCAATCAGAAATCACTAGTCAGATTCTTGCAGACTGGAACGGAATGATCATTAAATACCCAAACTAACATTGTTCCCTGCAGTCGGGAATGCCGTCAACCGAGTCATGAGGATGTCATGTTGAGGATTTATTTAACATGCACGATGACGTGAACGAAACATCCGGTCTCCTGGGTCGGAAAATGATACAGAGAAGCACATTGAGGTCAATAAATCACCCAGCTGCCTCAGAGGCCATTGAGGGTCTGGGTCTTGTGTTACACCTACCCGCCAGCAGAGGGCATCGATGAGCTAGTAACCGCCTCAACACGTACTGGTTGCAGGACAAACAAGTCAAGTCACTTTTATTGCCTTTCCCCGCCTCAACATTACACTCTCCTCCTACTTTCTCTCATCAGGTGCATTAGCACCACCTACTGGAATGCAATAAGAAGGGCAGCTTGATGAGGATCACATGCTGCGTCCCAAATCTATTTTAACTAAAACGTTGAATAGGGTCCAACACGACATAACCGTCCCTGCCTCAGGTGCCAATAAATATCCCGCAAATTCTGCGCCACAGTTCCACCCATTACATGCCTAAACAGCTTCCTACGTTCCAAATAATATCAGTGGCACATCATGAGCACATGTTTCACCATCTCTGGGACATTACAAAAATCACGTGGCACATTCCCCTGCTACCCAACAAATGCCAATGAGAAGTGCAAACCCGTATGTCCGACAAGTAGTCTCATAAACCACACATCTTCCTTCCTATTCTTTCCCAAAAGGAACCACTCTTGGACTGATGGAAACAAACTATAATACCACCTCCCTGTGGAAGTCTTATTCCAGACTGTCTGTTATTTCCCAATCCCAGGTAACCTAGTACAACATTTGACTTCATGCTTTCGCATATGAACTATAATATCTACCTCAGACTTAGCAAGTGTCTGTTTAGCTGTAACATCTGCCCTTTCATTACCCCACACACCCAGATGTGCAGGTGCCAATGAAAGCTGTACACTCTGGTGAGTGTACTTGGCCCTTTCTCCTCTGAGCGACGGAGCCTGAGAAGTAACCTGATAGAGATGTATACAATGACGAGGGACATTGATCCTGTGGATAGCCAGAGGCTCCCCCCTCCCCCCCCCCCCAGGAGAGAAATGGCTAACACGAGGGTACACAGTTTTAAGGTGCTTGGAAATAAGTACTGGAGGGATGTCAGGGTTAAGTTTTTCACACAGAGAGTGGTGGGTAAGTGGAATTCACTGCCGGCGGTGGTGGTAGAGGCGGATACAATGGGGTCTTTTAGGAGCCTCTTGGAAATTCTAGGGAATTTTTAGAGTAGATTACATGGTCTGGACAACATTGTGGGCCGAAGGGCCTGTAATGTGCTCTAAATTTCTAAGTTCTCTGTTCTGTGTTCTTCCCGCCCACTTCAGAGAATGTAGATCATAATACACTTACATCAACTGATCAGCTGTGGTCTTCTTAAAGACTTCGATTACAAACTCCACAGTACCGAGGCAGTGTCTGGGCAGATAACAATTCTGTTTGACTTGTTCAACCCATTGCAGACTAATGATAATAGCCATAAGTGTTGTTGTATAGATAACACACTTATGAGACAACGTTTCATAACGTTTTTCAGGACCATGGTGTTACATGGCACAGTACAAAAACTAGACTGAACTACGTATTAAACAACTCAGAGAAAAATAAACAACAACTACACTAGGCTACTGACCTACCCAAGACTGCATAAAGTACACAAAGCAGTGCAGGCATTACAATAGGGAAGTAAGGTGTCAGACAAGGCTTGGGTATTGAGGAGTCTGATTGCCTGGGAGAAGAAACTGTTATAAAGTCTGGTCGTAAGAGCCCGAATGCTTCGGTGCCTTTTTCCAGATGGCAGAAGGGAAAAGAGTTTGCATGAGGTGTGCATGGGGTCCTTCATAATGCTGTTTGCTGAGCGGATGCAGCGTGTAGTGTAAATGTCCGTGATGGCGGGAAGAGAGACCTCGATGACCTTCTCAGCTGACCTCATTATCCGCTGCAGGGTCTTGCGATCCGAGTTGATTCAATTTCCCAACCAGGCAGTGATGCAGCTGCTCAGGATGCTCTCAATACAACCCCTGTAGTATGTGGTGAGGATGGGGGATGGGAGATGGACATTTCTCAGCCTTCGCTGAAAGTAGAGACGCTGCTGGGATGTCTTTGCTATGGAGCTGGTGTTGAGGGACCAGGTGAGATTCTCCGCCAGGTGAACACCAAGAAATTTGGTGCTCTTAACGTCCTCTGCCGAGGAGCTGTCGATGTCAGCCGGAAGTGGTCGCTCCATTCTCTCCTGTAGTCAACAGCTATCTCTTTTGATTCGTTCACATTCAGAGACAGGTTGTTGGCTCTGCACCAGTACGTTAGCCGCTGCACCTCCTCTATGTAAGCTGACTCGTCCTTGCTGATGAGACCCAGCACAGTCGTGTCATCGGCGAACTTGATGATGGGGTTCAAGCTGTGTGTTGCAGCACAGTCGTGGGTCAGCAGAGCGAACAGCAGTGGACGGAGCAGACAGCCATGGGGGGCTCCCGTGCTCAGTGTGATGGTGCTAGAAATGCTGCTCCCTATCCGGACTGACCAAGGTCTCCCAGTCAGGAAATCTAGGATCCAGTTGCAGAGGGAGGTGTACAGGCCCAGTAGGCTCAGCTTTCCAATCAGTTTCTGAGGGATGACTGTGTTGAATGCTGAACTAAAGACTATGAACAGCATCCGAACGTATGTGTCTTTTTTGTCCAGGTGCGTTAGGGCTAGGTGGAGGGTGATAGCAATGGCGTCGTCTGTTGAACGGTTGGGACGGTACGCACACTGCAGGGGGTTGAGTGAGGGGGTAGCTGTGGATAAATATCCCTGAGCCCACCCGGTAACTAACTGGGTTTTAGAACCATCTGTAAAGATAGGCAAAAAGGAAATAATACTGGCTACCGTAAATGACAAGACAAGAGATTGTTTATCCTCTAGTAATCTCAAATCTATTCCCACAGCTGCAAATGTCCATGATGGACCTCCTGGACAGACCACTTGTCCAAAAATCCCCAAGACCATATTCCCTCCCATATTCTGTAAGTGTCTGCAGAAAACAATTATCAGCTCTGCTGGTATATTCCCAACAAACCATTACAACAGAATTAATCTGACGTGACGTCCTCACCCTATTGATCAAGTCCAGTCTGCAGGGCTCATTTTTTCATCTCGGCAGGTGGAGAAACATCTCGCCTTGGTTAACCTCCGATGCATCTCCAGCTTTGCTCGGGAATGCTCCACTACAGAGTCAAAGTGCACTGGTCTGTAGAACATCCGACCTGTATAAAACTGAACGAGCTGCCTCTCTATAAATGAAACAACCTGTATTAAAGAAGAATACCTTTTCAACAGAACAGCCCTGGAAGAGCCACAGTCATGCCCAGTCAACGACCTGCTGACATTTATCCGCCAAAAACTTCATATAAAACTTTACATATGCTCTCCACATCAGCCTAAGCCCGATATATTTAAGCACCGGAACACAAGACAGCAAACTCTCACACACTGTAAGGTGAATATAATCCGCACCATGTGTCCGAGTAAAACACACACATCCAAAATGCTGGTGGAACACAGCAGGCCAGGCAGCATCTATGAGGAGAAGCACTGTCCACTATCTACCCTTTCAGTTAGTCCTGACGAAAGATCTCGGCCCGAAACGTTGACAGTGCTTCTCCTTATAGATGCTGCCCGGCCTGCTGTGTTCCACCAGCATTTTGTATGTGCTGCTTGAATTTCCAGCATCCTCAGATTTCCTCGTGTTTGCTTTTGAAAAACACAAACATTTCGATTTAGACACAGAACATTTAAAACACTGTCCAAAGACCATTCTTCCATTGCTGTTAACACTGCTTGTTCAGACATAACCACATAGGCAGTATTGCAACCCCTTTTCCGCAGACCCAATCATCTGTACATAAAGCCAAACTAAGCCCAGGCCCAACACCATGGATATATCATTAATCCTCAGATTAATTGATATTGGGCAAATAACACATTCCGGACTGGAAGGCGTCTGTAAATTCTGATGACATTTCTTCACAATCCACCACCACTCTGAATGACTGGCCGAAAAGAAAAACAATACCCTGTTTTAAGACATACCACCAGTGCGAAGAGAGTGGTCCGAATAAGCTGTCAATCAGAGCAGCTAATGGGAAACCTGCAAATGATACAAATAATTCATGAAAAATGCTCGACTGGCGGGGGGGGGGGGGTAGTGGAGGGTTTGTTTGAGGAAAGCCTCATCTCCACACCGGGCCGAAGGAAAGGAAAATAGCAAATATTTAAAAAGGGAAATAAAGAGCGAGATATAAAACCAAACAGACATATAAGATGGTCTACTGAACTGTCGATGGGAGGTAAGAAATAGATGCCGATTTGGGTAGAACCCTCATCAGGATTTGTAATATTAGCTGATTTCTCACTGAAATGTTTAATTAAGAACAGTGCGTCTATTGGGTGGTGTGGTAATTACTGACAGAAAATAAAGAGGTATTAGATTAACAAAGAGGTGTCAGGCACCAGCTTGCTAATATTTGGTTTCCCACACCGCTGGAGTACTGTGTGCAGTTCTGGGTGAGACACTGTAGGAAGCACATGATTGCACTGTGATCTGTGACCTGGTGCTCTGGTCCCCCTCCCCCCGCCAATCCCAGGTAGCAGCAATGAACCCCCCTGACAGTGTAGAACAGATTCACCGGGATGTTGTCCAGCTCGTGGCTTTTCCGTGATGAGGTGAGACTGGATGGTTTGGCTTTGCTTTCCTCAGAATGAAGGAGAAGCTGAGGAGCTGAGAGTGGCTCTGGGGCTCACTGGGTAAAGGCCAGGTCAGACGATACTCTGCATTACGTCCGCTTGTCTCGCCTCAGCTCTGTCACATCGAATCACCTCCAAGTCTGTTCCAGGAGTGGCCAAACATTGTCTCATTCCCCACTCTCCGGCCCGGGCCCCATCGCCTCGATTCGGTCCGTATGCGCCACACACAACCGTTGAGATGATGACCTGTACTGTGAATATACAGAGTTAGAGAATAACTTAAAGAGCGGGACCTGAAGGGTGGTAATCTCCGGATGACTCCCGGTACCGTGTGGTAGTTGGGGTAGGAAGAGAAAGTTAGAGCAGATGAATGTGTGACCGAAGAGCTGGTGCAGGGGCAAAGGTTCAGGATTCTGGATCATAGATTCATAGCGCCATAGAAAAGTATAGCACAGAAACAGGTCATTCGGTCCATCTAGTCTGTGCGAAATCCTTTAATCTGCCCACTCCTATCGACCTACACTGGGAACATATCCCTCCATACTCCTACGATCCATGCACCTATTCAAACTTCTCATAACAGTTGACATCAAACTTGCATGCATCACCGTTTGGCAGCTGAGTGAATAACTTTTCCCTTTGTGTTCTCATTAAACTTTATCACCAACCAGCCTCAGCCCCTGATCTCCAGTTGGAGTCCCACCCAGCCTCCGAGGGAAAGGCGAGCTTACATTGACCCGATCACTGAGACTCCTCCTGGTGCGGGGATGACATGTACAAGAGGGATAGTTTGCACCTTCACTGGAGGAGGGTCAGTATCATAAAGTTCATTACTGCTCCCCGGGAGGGTTGATACGAGATTGACAGGGGAGATGTGAACCAGAACACCAGTCACTGAATGGAGGGATTGAATCTAAGGTAGATGTCATGCTCTGCAATACTGTGTGATGGATGGGCAGGAGCTCGGGGATATAAACGACAGGACAGATGGATTGAGATGTGTTCAGTTGAATGTGAGAAGCATTAAGCGTGAGTCTACAAAATTAAGGACGGGCATTCAATCTGATGGGATTATGTTACACAGCCTCATCTCCATCAGTCACAGAGACAGATTATAGGAAGGAACAAAAACAGGGTTATCACTATGGCTGACTTTAGGATAATCTCTGTGGGTGCTGATTCGAAACGGGTTTAAGATGGTGATGGTGAATTTAAGCGATTTCTGGCTGGTGGCTAATGAAACATGAAATACATTTTTGTTAATTCAGATTTTTCTGGCTAACGATTACTGCAAGTAATAATCTGTAATTGTCCTTAGGTCATTAAGGTAATTCGCAGTGGCAGAACCGAAGCAAGCTGAGGAGGCGGGCCGGTCGCCAAGAGGGAAACGGACTCAAGGTTCGATCAATTTCAGCGCCGTCCCAAAGGCCGAATGCAGGAGATGACGCTCGGGCACCAGCGCATACCGATTCCACTGAACTCGATGTTTGGACGGAAACTTAATCGCCGTTCAGAATCGGGAATCAGATCGAGGCGACGAGGTCCAGGCCCTCGGGCGTATCGAGGCGATAGACCCGACGTTTGGCCATCGATTGAGGAGCCGGACCAATCTGAAAATATCAGGGTGCCAAGACCCTCATATCACTGTTCCCCAAGTTCACTCGCCTCTGCTTTGAACTGTGGGCTCGTTAGCGGAATTCAGTTCAGAATGGTGTTCGCTTGCGTTTGTGTTCTCTCTGACATTGGGTGATGACGGTCTTCCTGTTTCTATGCTTTGAGAGGGGGCGTTAGGAGAGGAATCTCGAGGTTTGTGGCTGCTCGTTAGGAGAGGAATCTCGAAGTTGCATAATGTATACATACTTGTACTGAGATACCGAACCCTTGAATTGTTGTACAATAGAAAGGAATTCATCCCCACTAGCTGATCAGTCCTCACACAGAATTCCTCCTGTGGGGAGTAGTCCACCACCTTTGTCAAATGTAGGAAAGCTGCAACAGTAACACAGGAGCATTAGATGGGCTTGAATCAAATGAGTGAACAGATGGAAACAATAGCTGCCTCGGGCCGGGCTGGATCCCATGAATCAATAGGGAAAGAGGTTGCGTCATGTTGGATTGAATCCTATTACTTCATGATGGATAGAGAGTGCCTTCCGCTAGATTCGATTCCATGATGCACGGAAGAAGCGATTCCGTGAGAAAGTGAATTCTGAAGTATGAGTGAGTGCCTTGATTCTGTGTCTGAATGGTCACATGAGAGTCCCTGTCCAGGTCACTTGCGAAAACTCCGGTGGCGTGTGTTATGGAGCAGAAAGTATGAAATATGTTGAGAAGTGGGTGGAATGGAAGAAGAGAGTGCTTGCAGAAGTGTAGATGGCAGGACAGAAATGGGAGAAAACTTTTAAGTGTCCTGTGATTGTTCACTGGAAGAGTGAATGCGAAAATAGTTGATTGATTCTCGCAGTAAGAGCAGAGAATTCGAACTAAAGTTAGAGAATGAAAAGGCAAAGAAAGGACAGTCTACCTCAGCGTCTAACAAGAAACACCTGGTTCCAGAGACTGAGGAGGAAATGATGTCTATAATCATCCGTACCTCTGACTCCCCAAGGCACAGTTACAACAAAACTCACCCAAGTCGTATCCCTGAGTACTTAATGAGGCTGGTGTAAACCAGTCAGAGGCTCTCAATAGCACTGTGTGAGAGTGAGCAATATGGTGACTTTCATGCACTCTCAACTAATATGGTATGTTGCAATGAAGGGTTTCCTTTGCACTCTATGTTAACATGAGATACACAGCATTGCAAAAACGAAGCAGATGAATGAATGAATCTGTAAAGTACGCTTACAAGGTATTTCAGAAGTACACGGATTTGCACTAACGTAATGAATGTTATTGTAAATGGGTCACGGGCCCTGTTCCGGAAAAAGTAAAATGTTACTTGTTCGAGATGAAAAGAGGTAGGCAAAATTCTGCCATGTTTATAATAATTCCACATGAAATCAAGTGATTCAAAATGTTAAGGGAGTGCATAATATTTGTGTGAGTATTTGGGACTCCCTGGACCGCTCTACCATTGTCTCTCATTAACATCGACTGCTGTATAAACATATTGTGACAGCTTCAATATGCAATTGGAATGCTATTTTAACTTGTATTGTTTTATATTTAATAAAAATGACAGTGATCACATTGATGCCGATCTTTACTAGATTAAGTTCTATTTACGATTTCCTCCTAAATTTAGTTTAAACTTTACCTGCTTTACCAGCAATTGAGTTGTCACCCACTTGTGACTGGTACTATTTCTGTTTTGAAGAATGTATAGCGTTATTTAGCAAAAAATAAATAAATAAACAAACCATTCTAAATGTATGGATTGTGCAGTTCCTTTATTCACTTCATCAAACATGGGGATGTTGGTAATGGACACGGCAGGGTTAAAAGATTGAGACGTCTTCCTTCTTCAAAGAACGAGGTTTCCCTTCCTCTCTCATTGCTGCTGCTCTCACCCTCTTACATCCCCTCCATTTCTCAGACATTTGCTCTTACACCATTTTCTCACTGCCATAACACGGTTACAGTCCCCCTTGTCCTTACTTACCACCTCCCGTGTGCTTCTATCCAGCACACCATTTTACATATTATCTACTATCTTCAATGGGATTCCAGCACTAAATATATCCTTCTACCCGCCCCACTCTCCACTTTCAGCCGGGATCACTCTATCCGTGATTCCCTTGTCCATCCATCCCTCTCCACTGATCTCACTGCTGGCACATCCCTGTAATCGGCACATGTGCTACACCTTCCCCTGCACCACCATTCAGAAACCCAAATAGTCCGCCTAGGAGAAGCAAAACTTCAGCTACAAGCCTGTTGAGATCATCACCTGTATCTGGACAACACACACAAAATGCTGGAGGGACTCAGCAGGCCCAGCAGACTCTATGGAAAACAGTACAGTCAACGTTTCGGGCAGAGTCCATTCAGCAGGACTGAAGAAAAACAGATGAAGTGTCAGAGTTAGAAGGTAGGGTGTTGGGGAAGAAACACAAGGTGATGGGTGAAACTGTGAGAGGGGGCGGTGAAGTAAAGAGCTGGGAAGTTGATTGGTGATGTGATACAGGGCTAGAGAGGGAGAATCTAGTAGAAGAGGACAGAAAGCCATGGAAGAAAGAAAACAAGGGCGAACACCAGAGGGAGGTGATGGGCAGGTAGGAAGATAATCTGAGATGGAAAAGGGAATGAGGAATGGTGAAGGAGGCAAGGGACATCACCGGAAGTTAGAGAAATTGAAGTTCATGTCATCAGATTGTTGGAATATAACGTGTTGCGCCTTCAACCTGAGTGTGACCTCATCGCAACAGTGGAGGTGGCTGTGGATTAACATGTCAATTGACTGTATCCAGTGCTCACTGTGTGGCCTCCTCCACTCTTGACAATGGATTCCATTGATTCATGACCCTCTGGCTGAAAAAAATGTCCTCTCATCTCTGTTCTGAGGACACATCCTTCTATTCTGAGTTTGTGCCATCTGGTGCTGGACTAACCCACGACAGGAAACATCCTCTCCACGTTCACTCAAGTGATTATAATGTGACTCTCTCCTCACTCTTCTAAACTCCAGCTAGTACAGGCCCAGAGGCATCAAATGCTCCTCTTATGTTAACCCTTTCGTTCCCGGGGTCATTCTTGTGAACCTGCTCTGGACCCTCTCTAATGCAAACACATCATTCCTTGGATAAAGGGCCCAGCATTGCTCACAATACTCCTTGCGGACTGACAAATGT
Source organism: Hemitrygon akajei (assembly GCF_048418815.1). NCBI lineage: Eukaryota > Metazoa > Chordata > Chondrichthyes > Myliobatiformes > Dasyatidae > Hemitrygon > Hemitrygon akajei. Next base: position 28,507,502 of record NC_133151.1, read on the forward strand.
CAGTAGGAGAAGTGGGTCCCTGTTTTCACATTTCTGTGAAAAAGTAACTCATTTTTATTCTTATATTTTTCTGATTCTAATGTAAACATCTCTCTCAGATGTAATTTCTATTTCCCTTCCACAGTGAAGACTTTGCATTCAAAGTCTGCAACATCTCCTCCACAATCACCAACAGCACTGATGTACCAAAAGGCTGTGAGTTTTGTCCCCTACTCTACTCACTTTATACCTGTGATTGTGTGGCTAAGTACAACTTCAATGCCATATTTAAGTGTGCAGATGACACCACTGTTGTTGGATGAATCAAAGGTGGTGACACATTCGCCCTCAGGAGGGAGATGGACGATCTGGTTGAATGATGCACAACTACAACCTCTCACTCCATACCAGCAAAACCAAAGAGATGACCACTGACGAGAGGAGGAAGAAACCGGAGATCCGTGAGCCAGACATCATCAGGGACTGTAGATGGAGTGAATCAGTAACATTAAATTTCTCAGCATCATCATTTCTGACGGTCTGTCCTGGGACTAGCAGTAAGTGCTAATATAAAGAAGGCAGCGACTCTACCTGCGTATACTCAGCATGACATCTAAAACTTTGACATATATAGATGCACAATGGAGGGTAACCTAACTGGTTTCATCATGGCCTGATATGGAAACACAATGATCAGGAATAGAAAGAAAAGGTCTACAAGAAATTGGTGGAGATGTCAAGGGTAAGTTTTTTACACATGCGTGGTGAGTGCTTGGAATGGACTGCCGGCAAAGCTGGTGGAGGCGGATACAATGGAGTCTTTTAAGAGACTCCTGGATAGGTACATGGGGCTTGGAAAAATATAGGGCTATGGGTAACGTCAGGTAATTTCCAAAATAAGTACAGGTTTGGCAGGGCATCGTGGGCTGAGGGACCTCTATTTTGCTTTTCTATTTTTCTAACTAGTGGATACATCCCAGTATGTAAGAGGCAAAGCCCTACCCATCATTCAGTACATTTACAAGATGCATTTCTACAAGTAAATTGCATCCATCATCAACAACATCCTTCAGCCACCTCATGCTCTCTTCTCACAGCTGCCATGGGAAGGATGTACAGGAGCTTTAGGTCCCACACCACCAGCACCAGGAAGAGTTATTACCCGACAGCAGTCATGGTCTTGAAATGACACATGTATATCATTGAACTGATTCCATAATCTGCAGACACACTTTCAAGTATTCTACAATTGAATTTCACTGTAAAATTTATTTTTTTTATTATTTGCATGATCTGTCTTTTACTCATTGGTTGTCTGTCAGTCTTTGCTGTTTATAGTTTTCATAAATTCCATTGTATTTATTTTCCTGTAAATACCTGAAAGAAAATGAATGTGAAGGTAGTACCCTATTGTGCCAGAGGTCCCAACACACTAGACCTCTACTGCACTACGATAAGGAATGCCTATTTTTTGCCCCCAACACCGCATTTTGTTAAGCCAGATCATTTGACAGTACTCAGCCTACTTGCATACAGACAGAGCCTAAAGAGCAAGACTCCAGAGATTAAGCTTGTCTGAGTGGCATAATAACAACAACCTCTCACTCAGTGTCAGTAAGACCAAGGGACAGATTGCAGACTTCAGGAGAGGGAAACCAGATATCCATGAGCCAGTAATTATTGGATAATCAGAAGTGAAGAGAGTCAATAACTTTAAATTCCTGTGTGTCACTATCAGAGGATCTGTCCTGGACCCATCATATAAATATTATTGTGAAGAAAGCACGACTGCACCTATATTTCCTCAGGGCTTTCAGAGATTCAGCATGTCATCAAAAACTTTGCCAAACTTCTATAAGTGTGAGGTGGAAAGTGTGCTGACTGGTTGCAATACTGCCTTGTATAGGATCATCAATGCCTTTGAGTGGAAAATCCTACAAAAGTTAATGGATTCAGCTCAGGTACATCACATTCATAACCACTGAGCACATTTACATGAAACATAGCCGTAGAAAAGCAACATCCATCATCAAAGATCCTCGCCACCCAGGCAATGCTCTTTTCTCACTGCTGTCATCAGGTAGAAGGTACAGGTACCTTCGGACTTGCACCACAAGGTTCAAAAACAGTTACCACCCCTCAAACATCAGGGGCCTGAAGAAAAGGGGAAAGCTGCATACCTGTCAGGACCCATTTAGGGGCTCTGTTATATTGTTATTTCATGCTCATTATTTATTGCTATTTATTTTTCTTAATTTGCACTGTTTGTTTACAGTTCCTTATATTTACAGTTCACAGTTACTGTTCTACAGATTTGCAAAGGAGGCCTGCCGAAAATGAATCTCAGGGTTAAATGTGGTGACGTGTATGCACTGTGAGAATAAAATTTACTTTGAACTTTGAACTATATGGTGAAATATGCGCACTGTAATAACAAATGTGAAATGAACCTGGTCAGGTGCCAGATCTGTCAGTGGGAGAGCATTTTGGAGATAGTGATCATAATTCTATATCCTTTACAATAATGTTGGAGAGAGATAGGAAGAGACAAGTTAGAACAGCGTTTAATTGGAGTAAGGGAAATATGTGGCTATCAGGCAGGAAATTGGAAGCTTATATTGGAAAGAAATGTTCTCAGGAAAGACTACTGAAGAAGTGTGGCAAATGTTCAGGGAATATTTGTATACAGTTCTGCATAGGTACGTTCCAATTAGACAGGGAAGTTATGGTAGGGTACAGGAACCATGGTGTACAAAGGCTTTAATAAATGTAGTCAAGAAGAAAAGAAAAGCATACAAAAGGTTCAGAAAGCCTGGTAATGTTAGAGATCTAGAAGATTATCAGGCTAACAGGAAGGAGCTTAAGAAGGAAATTAGGAGAGCCAGAAGGGGCCATGAGAAGGCCTTGGTGGGCAGGATTAAGGAAAACCCCAAGGCATTCTACAAGTATGTGAAGAGCAAGAGGATAAGACGTGGAAGTATAGGACCTATCAAGTGCGACAGTGGGGAAGTGCGTATGGAACCAGAGGAAGTACCAGAGGTACCTAATGAATATTTTACTTCAGCATTCACTATGGAACAGGATCTTAGTGATTGTAGTGATGACTTGCAGCAGACTAAAACGTTTGAGCATGTAGATATTAACAATGAGGATGTGCTGGAGCTTTTGGAAAGCATCAAGTTGAATAAGTCATCGGGACCGAATGAGATGTACCGCAGGCTACTGTGGGAGGCGAGGCAGGAGTTTGCTCAGCCTCTGGCGATGATCTTGTCTTCATCAATGGGGACGGGACAGATTCTGGAGGGTTGGAGGTTTGCGGATGTTGTTGTTTTATTCGAGAAAGGGCGTAGACATAGCCCAGGAAATTATAGACAACTGAGACTTACCTCAGTGGATTGTAAGTTGATGGAGAAGATACAGAGAGGTAGGATTTATGAACATTTGGAAAGGTATAATATGATTAGGAATAGTCAGCATGGCTTTGTCAAGGGCAAGTCGTGCCTTAGGACCCTGATTGTATTTTTTGAGGACGTGACTAAACACATCGATGAAGGATGAGCAGTAGATGTGTGTATATGGATTTCAGCAAAACATTTGATAAGGTCCCCATGCAAGGCCTATTGAGAAAGTAAGGAGGCGTTGTGCATCTAGAACTGGCTTGCCCACAGAAGTGTGGTTTTAGACCGGCTAGATTCTGCATGGAGGTCGGCGACCAGTGTTGTGCCTCAGGGATCTGTTCTGGTACACATACTTTCTGTGATTTTTATAAATGACCTGGATGCGGAAGCGGAGGAATGGTTTAGTGACTTTGCAAATGACACAAAGGTTGGAGTTAATGTGGACAGTGTGGAGGGCTGTCAGAGGTTACAGTGAGACATTGATAGGATGCAAAACTGGGCTGAGAAATGGCAGATGGAGTTCAACCCAGATAAATGCGAAGTGGTTCATTTTGGTAGGTCAAATATTATGGCAGAATATAGTATTAATGGTAAGACTCTTGGCAGTGCGGAGGATCAGAGGGATCTTGGGGTCTGAGTCCATAAGACACTCAAAGCAGCTGCGCAGGTTGACTCTGTGGTCAAGAAGGCATTCGGTGCATTGGCCTTCATCAACCGTGGAATTGAATTTAGGAGCCAAGAGGTAATGTTGCAGCTATGTAGGACTCTGGTCAGACCCCACGGAGCACTGTGCTCAGTTCTGGTCGTCTCACTACAGGAAGGATGTACACGCCAAAGAAAAGGTGCATATGAGAAACAGCTGATTTAGGATAGCAGCTATTCTCTGTGTGAAACATGTACCTTTCAGATCCTCTTTAAATCTGTCTTTAAACAGCTTTGTATAATTCTAATGAGAGGCAGTTCTTTGGCTGATAAGGCAAGTCGAACACACAACCCTGTCAACCTGTGATGCCACATTTAGGGAACTGTGTAACAATATTAGAGACACATGCACAGGTACGTTGGTGAGCAAGGCCCATTGGGATATGAAACTAATGCAGGAAAGTGGGATTTGTATAGCTGTGCTTGATGAGGAGCACAAATGTGATGGGCCAGAGGGTCTGTTTCAGTCCTGGACAACCCTAACCACAGCAGTCCATAAGTGCAGTGGGGTTTGTTACCTTCATTCTCAGCTGTGAGCTTGTTCCACTGAACTCCTTATCCTCTGAGAAGATATTTGCACCCTTCCGTTGTGACCAGGTTGTCAGCCATCTCTCTTAATAATAACCAGTGTTCTTCACCAGATTCCCACTTAAAAGTCTTGTTACTGGTGCACAGAGAATGGGTGCATTTTGGTAGCCTTTTGAAGGGGTTCATTCACTATTAAACCTAATGCATTAATACCTTTGTCCAACAAAAATCCATTGTGCAAACCCGAGGAAATCTGCAGGTGCTGGAAATTCAAACAACAACACACACACAAAATGCTGGTGGAACACAGCAGGCCAGGCAGTATCTATAGGGCAAAGTGCTGTCGAAGTTTCGGGCCGAGACCCTTCGTCAGGGGTAACCGAAAGGACAGATAGTAAGAGATTTGAAAGTAGTGGGGAGAGGGGGAAATGCGAAATGATGGGGAAGACCGGAGGGGGTGGGATGAAGCTAAGAGCTGGAAAGCTGATTGGTGAAGGTGATACAGAGCTGGAGAAGGGCAAGGATCATGGACGGGAGACCTCAGGAGAAAGAAAGGAGGGAGATGGAGTACAGGCGAACAACTAAATATGTCAGGGATGGGGTAAGAAGGGGAGGAGGGGCATTAACGGAAGTTAGAGAAGTCATTGTGAATGCAATCAGGTTGGAGGCTACACAGCTGGTATATAAGGTGTTGTTCCTCCAACCTGAGTTTGGATTCATTTTGACAATAGAGGAGGCCATGGATAGACATATCAGAATGGGAATGGGACGTGTCACCTTTCCAGCTCTTAGCTTCATCCAGCCCCCTCCGGTCTCGGCCCGAAACGTTGACAGCGCTTCTCCCTACAGATGCTGCCTGGCCTGCTGTGTTCAACAAGCATTTTGTGTATGTTGTTGTTTAAAAATCCATTGTCCTGGGTTCTGAGTGTTTTAGGTAAGTTCATCCTGAAGTTCTGTGTTTTAGGTTCCAACTGAACTTTCACAGTGAGTGTTTTCTGCATGTCTACACTGACCATCAAGAATCTGTTTGCACTAACTCAGCACTTGGTCTATCTCCTACCCTGCACTGGTGATTCAAATGCTCATTCAGATGGTCCTGCACCACCCTCCACAGGCAGTGTGTTCCAGATTGTAACCTCCTTCATTTTTTCAGCTGTTCCACATCCCACATCAAGATTTGCTAGCCACTTTTGCTGTCCGTTATGCCGCTAATTTTGGTGTCATCTGCAAACTTGCTGAACCAGTTTACCACATTCTCATCAAGATCGTTCATACAGATGGAAAACAACAATGGACCCAGCACTGGGGAGTTAAACCAGGGCAGGATGAACACAGTAATGACAAGTTCCAGGGAAGTGTTCATGAACAGAGACTTTGTGTGTTTTTGCCTCCACCACCTCCTCTGGCAGCTCATTTGGGATACAGGCTATTCTCTGTGTCAAATATTTACTCTTCAGATCCCCTTATAAAACCACCCCTTCTCACCTTACAACAATTCCATTCAGCTTTAGGCAGCCACAGCATGGGAAACAGTCTCTGTCTCTCTAAACCTTGTATGCCTCACATAATTTTATCCACCTCCATCAACTCACCCTTTCAACCTCCACCCTATCACGTCAAAACTATTCCGTGTTGTTTCAGGATGGAGAAAACGATCCCTTCCCTAGAAGACCCTGGGGACTGAACAGTTTTCTGCCTACCCATCCCTAGAAGATGTCCCATTGATCCATCAAACCTGCACTTTGCCCTCTGCACCAGCTCCTCAGCCACACATTCATCAGTGGTATCTCTCTATATCTCCCTGCACTAACAAGTATCACTTGGAGTAATATAGAGCTTACTAGATTTTAGTTTCTGTCTTATTTCTCTAAATTCACTGCACAGGACCACATCCCTCCTCCCCCCTTGTCCGGCTGCTCAACCTTGCGTTTGAAATGTCCTGCAGCTGCTCCGAGACCATCGGACCATAAGACACAGGAGAAGAGTTTGGCCGTTTGGCCCATCGCGTCTGCTGCACCATTCTGCAATGAATAAGAGCTCATGACAGATGTCTAAACCCTCTGAAACACTTTTATCATCTACCCCCCCCCCCACAATCAAGAACCCCCATATTCAATATACCCAATGAATTGGCCACATCCGTCTGTGGGGATGAATTTGAGTCAGGACAAGAATCAGGTTTATTACCACCGGCAGGTGTCAGGGAATTTGTTAATTTAGCAGCAGCAGTTCAATGCAGTACATGATAATATAGAAATAATAAATAAATTACAGTATTGTGTATATGGATATGTATATTAAGTAGATTAAAATAGAGCAAAGCTGAAATAATATATTATATATATATATAATACATCTACAGCAGCTTTTGGGTGTAGATCTTCAAACTCCTGATGAAATATATCTGCTGTCTTGCCTTCTTTATACTGTAGCTGCATCGATAGATCCTCAGAGATATTGACACCCAGGAACCCAGGAACTTGAAATTGTTCATTGTCCACTTCTGATCCTTCTATGATGATTGGTTTGTGTTCCCTCGTCTTACTCTTCCTTCAATCAGCTGTTTTGTCTTACTGACTTTAAGCCCAGGGTTGTTGCTGTGACACCACTCAACTAGTTGGTATATCTCACTACTGTACGTCCAGTCATCTCCATCTGAGATTCTACCGACAATGGTTGTATGAGGCATATTTATAGATTGATTTTGAGCTATATTTAGTCACATAGTCATGGGTATAGAGTGAGTAGAGGAGTTGGCTAACTGCACATTCTTGAGGTGCATCAGGGCCAGTGTTGTTCCTCAGCGAAGAGAAGATATTTGAATTTGAATTGACTTTATTTCTTGCATCTTTCACGTACATGAGGAGTAAAAATCTACGTTATGTCTCCATCTAAATATGCAATGTGCAATCATAGTAATTTATAATAATTGATAATAAATAGAACAGCCAATGTACATAGAGGTTCCCTCAAATCAGCGTGAGTTAATCAGTCTGATAGCCTGGTGGATGAAGCTGTCCAGCAGCCTGTTAGTCTTGTCTTTTATGCAGCAGTACCGTTTCCTGGATGGTTGCTGCTGGAATAGTTTATGCTTGGGGTGGCTTGGGTCCACAATGATCCCTCGGGCCCTTTTTTTCACACTGGTCTTTGTAAATGTCCTGAATCATGGGAAGTTCACAACTGCAGATGCACTGGGCTGTCCGCACCACACTCTGCAGAGTCCTGCGATTTACAGTTCCCATACTAGGCAGTGATGGAGCCAGTCGGGATGCTCCCAACTGTGCCCCTTTAGAAAGTTCTTAGGTTTTGGGGGCCCATAGCAAACTTCCTCAGTCATCTGAAGTGAAAGAGGCGCTGTTGTGCCTTTTCCACCACTCAGCAGGTACGTACAAACCACGTGAGATCCTCGGGTATGTTGCTGCAGAGGAACTTAAAGCTGTTTGCCCTCTCAACCCCAGATCCATTGATGCCAATAGGGGTTAGCCCGTCTCATTAATCCAGACCAATCTGCACAGATTGTGGTCTCCTGGTTAAGAGGTCGAGGATCCAATTGCAGAGGGACCAGGTTTCGTAGCTTATTGATCAGGACTGTGGGAATGATGGTGTTAAATGCTGAGTTCTTGTCAGTGAACAACATCGTGACATTGGCAGCACAGATTCACTGCTCTTTACTCATGAATTTGCTCCTTATCTTTGTTCTAACCGTATGTCCTAGTATTTTGAGGCTGTGCCCTGTGGTCCCCACTATCGGAAATACCCTCCCCACTCCATTCTAGGCCTTTCGATATTTGATCGGTTTCAATGAGATTCCGTCATTCTTCTAAAGTCCAGAGAGTACAGGCCCAGAGCCATCAAACAATCCTTGTTCATTAACCCTTTTATTGCCAGGATCATTTTTGTGACCCTCCAGTGGACCCTCACCTATGAGAGCATGTAGTTTTTTTAAAAAATAAGGTCCCCAAAACTGTTCACAATGCTCCACGTGTGATCGGACCAACGACTTATAGTCTGAGCTGATCCTATCATTAAATATATTTTCCAATAATATCCCTCCCACTAATGTAAGAGTCACCAGGGTACAGTTTCCATTTTTGTCCCTATTGCAGTTCTTTAAAAGAGGAAGAATATTTATCATTTTCCACTCTTCTGCATCTTGGCCTGTAACTAAAGGAGCATCAGTTTAAGTTTTGTTAAATTTTTTGTCCTGATTTTATCCCTCAAGTATCCGGTTTTTGAATCAAAGTTCAAAGTAAATTTATTATCAAAGTACGTATACATTCTGCAGCTTTGAGGTTTGTTTCAAACAGGCTGCCATAAAACAAAGAAAGCCAAAAGAACCCACTAATAAAATAAGACCATCAAACACCCAATGTGCAGAAAGACAGACCAATCCTGCAAACAATAAACACAAGCAAATTCTGTAGCGTTTTGAACTGAAATGCTCAAAGAGAGTCTGTGCACAGATGCTTAGTCCAGTGCAGAGTGGAGCAGCGAGCTGAACCGGCTTGTCCCTGGCCTCGGGCAGAACAAGCTGACCTTTTTAATCTGGCCCCACTTCTAAATCGTTGTCCAAACATTGGGTTCAGTCGCTTTGATACAATCTGGGGCCTGGTCCCGGTCACCTCGATTTGGCCTGTATCTGACCTTTCCATTTCAGCCTGGAGTTTAAATCAACCATACTTCAGGTCTTCCTCACCCTCAGTGACGGGCCCACTGCCTCACCTCGGTTCTGCCACATTGAATTGCCTCCAAGTCAAAAGGGAAGTTACAGGCTGTTCATTTACCAGAAAAAGAGACACACTGGTGTCACCTTAAACCAGAACCAGTGGAGATATCTCCATTTAACTTTACTGAACTCACAACTGAACTGTTTCCCACAGTCTAACACTTCACTTTCAAGGATTCTGCATCTCGTGTTCTCTATTTATTTAATTATCACTATTATTATTATTTTCTCTCTTGTATTTACACAAGTTATTGTCGTTTGCTCATTGGTGATTTGGCCACACTGTTGGTTGTGGTCTTTCTGTTGTGGTTCTTGGATTTACTGAGTAAGACCGTACAACACCACAGCAGAGTTAGGCTATTTGGCCCGTCGAGTCCGCTCTGCCATTCAATCATGGCTGACCCTTTTCTCTCTATGGAGCCCCACTCCCTGGCCTTCTCCTAGTAACCTATGACGCCATGTCCAATCATGAGCCTATCAAGCTCTGCCTTATGTACACCCAAGGACGTGGCCTCCACAGCTGCCTGTGGTTATAAATTGAACTAATTCAGCACACTCTGGCTAAAGAATTCCTCCGCATTTCTGTTTTAAATGGACACCCCTCTATCCTGAGTTTGTTCCTTCTATTCCTAGACTCCCCCACCATAGGAAACAACCTTTCCACATCTACTCAGTCCAGGCCTTTTAACATTCAAAATTAGATACCCTACCCCCCATCCTTCGAAATTCCAGTGAGTACAGACCCAGAGCTATCAAATGTTCCTCGTATGATAACTGTTTCTTTCCCAGAATCATCCTTGTGAATCTCTTCTGGAACCTTTCCAAAGCCAGCATATCTTTCTTAGATGAGGAGCCCATAACCCTTCACAATACTCAAGGTGAGGCCTCACTAATGCCTTATAAAGTCTCAACATCACATCCCTGCTCTTGTATTCTAACCGCTTGATGTGAATGCTAACATTGCTTTTGCCTTCCTCACCTCTGACTCACCCTGCATGTTATCGTTAGGTTGGTCTGTACGAAGACTCCCAGGTCCCTTTGCATCTCAGATTTTTGGATTTTCTCCCTATTTGGAAAATAGTCTGTACGTTTATTTCTACTACTGAACTGCATGACCATGCATTTTCCAACAATGTATTTCATTTGCCATTGCCCTGCCAATTCTCTTAATCTGTCTAAGTACTTCTGCAGCCTACCTGTTTCCTGAACAGTACCTGCATTCTTGTCATCTGCAAACTTGCAACAAAACCATCCATTCTATCATTTAATTCATTGATATACAGCATAAAAAGGAAATGGTCCCAACACCGACCCTTACAGAACACCACTACTCACTGGCAGCCAACCAGAGAGAATCATTTAATTACCTTTTGCTGCCTTCTACCAATCAGCCAATGCTGTAACCACGCCAGTAACTTTTCTGTCATACCATGGGCTAATAACTTTGTAAGCAGCCTCATGTGTGGCACCTTGTTAAAGGCCTTCTAAAAGTCCAAATATATGACAGAAGCTGCATCCCCTTTATCTGTTGGTGCGTGTAATCTCAAAGAATTCCAACAGATTCATCAGGCAAGATTTCTCCTTAAGGAAACCATGCTGACTTTGTCTTTTCTTGTCCTGTGTTTCCAATACTTTATAACCTCATTCTTAACAATTAGCTCCAACATCTTCCCAACCACTGAGGTCAGGCTAACTGCTCTATAATTTGCTTTCTGCTGCATTCCTCCTTTCTTAAAGAGTGGAGTGACATTTGCAATTGTCCAGTCCCCTAGCACCATGCCAAGAGACCAATACGTTTTGAAAGATAATTAATAATGGCACCACAATCTCTACCGCTAACTCTGCAAGAACCCTAGGGTGCAGTTCATCTGGTCCGGGTGACTTGTATACCCTCAGGGCTTTCAGCTTTTTGAGCACCTTTCCCTTATAATAATAATAACTGCAGTCCCTTCTCTCCCCTCACACCCTTCAACATCTGGCACACGGCTAGTAACTTCCACTGATGGAAAATACTCATTTAGTTCGTCTGCCATATCCACCCCCCCCCCCACGCCCTTCCAACACATTATTATTTCTCTGGCCTGATCTTCTAGCAGTCCAATATCCAGTCTCATCTCTCCTTTATGTTTTACATACTTGAAACATCTTAAACTATCCACTTTGCTAATATTTGCAGTCTTGCTTGCATATTTAATCTTTATCCTCTTTAGTTTGCTCTCTGTAAGTTGTCAGAAGCTTCCCAGTCCTCTGTATTCTGAATACTTTTTCTTTGTTTTATGCCCTCCCTTTTGGTTTTACATTAGCTTTGACTTCCTTGTCAGCCACAGTTGTACTATTTTGCCATTTTAGCATTTATTTGTTTCTGGAATACATTTATCCTGCACCTTTCAGCCTTTCAGAAGGCTTTTGACAAGCGGCCACACATAAGGCTGTTTAACAAGCTATAAACCCATGGTATTACTGGAAAGATACCAGCACGGATCAAGCAGTGCTGATTGACAGGAGGAAAAGAGCGGGCAGAAAGTGATCCTTTTCTGGTTCATTGCCCTGACTATTGATGTTACTCATGGGTTTGTGTTGTGACCAATTATTATTTTGTTGTATGACTGTGATTTGAATGATGGAATTGATGGCTTTGTTGCAAAGTTTACAGACGATACAAAGATAAGTGAATGGGCGGTGTTTTAGCAGAGTTTTAACACTTTACTTAAAATAAAAGGCAGAGACTCTCTGGGATCAGTTCGCAGCGAGAACCTTTATTGTCGTGATGATCACGGAGAGCCAACCCTCACGGTGGAGAGACTGACCAGACGCGTATACGAGTTGACATTTATACAGATAGATGAAACAGTTCAACGTAGAAGAAAGTAACCACATCGTATGTCTCGTCTTAGCCTGCGGTTCTAGCTGGAGCAGGCTGCTCTTTGTTCTAAGGCAGAAGCACTAGGCCACAGTTAATTACTAAGCTGTTGCAGTTCTCGTAAGAACGTTGCTCTGCGGAAGTAAGGCGTTAATCACCTTTGACACACATACAAAATCGAATGTTCCAAACAGGGTCTCCTGGCAGCAAGCAAGGAACATTCTGCAAATGCAGAGTTTTCACCACCACAGGCATGTAGATTTGAGGGAATAAGAAGGATACAGAAGAATTCGACACATTAGGGGAATGGTCAAACAAGTGGCAGATGAAATCCAATGTTGAGAAGTTTATGGTTGACCACTTTGTTAAAAGAAATAAAAGTTTTACTGATTTCTAAATGGAAATAAAACATTAAAATCTGAAGTGCAAAAGCATTTGGGATCCCTGTGCAGCATCCGAAAGCTTAATGTGAGGGTTGATTCTGTGGGCAGGAAGGTGAATGCGGTGTTAGCATTTATTTCAAGAGATTCAGAAAAACAAAACCGAGGATTGAACGGCTTGTTATATGATGAGGATTTAGAACATAGAACATGGAAAACCTACAGCACAATGCAGGTCCTTTGGCCCACAATGGTTTACCGAACATTTATTGAATTTAGAAGTTACCCAGGGTTACACAAAGCCTTCTATTTTTCTAAACTCCATGTTCCAACCCTGAAGTCTCTTCAAATACCCTATTGTATCAGGCTGCACCATTCCACACACACACATCACTCTCTGCGTAAAATACTTACCCCTGACATCTCCACTGTACCTACTTCCAAGCACCTTAAAAATGTGCCCTCTCACATTAGCCTTTTCAGCCCTGTGATAAAGCCTCTGACTATCCACACAATCAATGCCCCTGATCATCTTATACACCTATATTATGTCACCACTCATCCTTCGACGCTCTAAAGAGAAAAGGACAAGATCATTCAAACTATTCTCAAAGGGCATGCTCTCCAATACCGGGATCATACTCGTAAATGTCCTCTGCACCATCTCTATAGTTTCCACATCCTTCCTGTAGTGCAGCGGCCAGAACTGCGCACAGTACTCCAAGTGGGATATGACCAGGGTCCTATATAGCTGCAATATTAAACTCTTGGCTCTTGATTTCAATCCCATGGTTGGTGAATGCCAATGAACCGTATGTCTCCTTAACCACAGTCAACCTGAACAGCAGCTTTGAGTGTCCTATGGACTCGGACCACAAGATCCCTCTGATCTTCCACACCGCCAATAATTTTACCATTAATATTATATTCCGACATCATAATTCACCTACCAAAATGAACCACCTCACACTTTTCTGGGTTGAACTCCATCTGCCAATTCTCCGCCCAGTTTTGCACCCTATCAATGTCCTGCTGCGAACTCTGACAGCCCTCCACACTATCCACAACACCCCCAACCTTTGTGTCATCACCAAATTTACTAACTCCTCCTTCCACATCCAGGTCATTTATAAAAATCAGTAAGAGAAGGGCTCCCAGAGCAGGTCCCTGATGCTCACCACTGGTCACCGACCGCTATGCAGAATATGACCCGTCTAAAATCACATTTTTCCTTCTGTGGGCAAGCCGGATCTAGATCCACAAAGCACTGTCCCCTTGGATCCCATGCCTCCTTACTTTCTTAATAAGCTTTCCATGGGATGCCTTATGAATTGCAATGCTAAAGTCCATATACACTACATCTATTGCTCTACCTTCATCAGTGTGTTTAGTCACATCCTCAAAATATGCAATCAGGGGCGTAAGCCACAACCCTCTTTGACAAAGCCATGCTTTCAATTTCTAACCATATTATACCTCTCCGTATGATTATAAATTCGACGTTTCAGGATCTCTACAGCAACTTACCAACCATCAACTGAAGTAAGACTCACTGATCTTTAATTTCCCTGGCAATCTCTACTTCCTTTCTTGAATAATGGAACAAGATCTGCAACACTCCAATCCTCCGGCACTTCTTCCGTCCCCATTCATGAAGCAAATATCATTGCCAGGGGCTCAGCCATCCCCCCCCCCCCCCACTTACCTTCCACGGTCGCCGGTGTTCCATTCACACTTATCCTCTGGCACTCCTTATTGGTCCTATTCTCTCACATCTTATCCTCTTGCTCTTCACGTACTTGTAGAATGCCTTGGGGTTTTCCTTAATCCTGTTCATCAATGATTCACATGGCCGCTTCTGGCCTCATAATCTTCTAGATCTCAATCATTATCTAGTCTTTTGAAACTTTCATGAGCAATTCTTCACTTCTTCACTAGATTTATAACAGCATTTGTACCACATTCTTCCTGTGCTGTACCATCCTCTCATGTACATTCCTCTTCAGAATTCCACGCAAATATCCTCTGAACATTTGCCACATTTCTGCCGTACAGTTTCCTGATAACATCTGTTCCCAGTTCAAGCTTCCACATTCCTGCCGGATAGCTTCATATTTCCCCATACTCCAATTAAACGTTTTCCTAAATTGTCTGTTGCTATCCCTCTCCAATGCCTTGGTAAAGGAGATAGAACTGTGATCACTATCTCGAAAATGCTCTCCCACTGAGAGACGTCACACCTGACTAGGTTCAAGTACAAACAGACAACCAAATAAAGAAATGTTCCTCCAAACCATGGTGCACTCAGAAATGTTCCTCCAAACCATGGTGCACTCAGAAAACATATACCCACAAAGCACAGCACATAAAACACACCGCAAATAACAGCACAGCACATAAAACACACCGCAAATAAATGTCTAAAATAAAATTCACAATGCATGCAGTATGCAGCACAGGTGAACTGTAAAGAGTAGACAGTAAACAATAAACAGCTCGCATTGCTCGTGATGAGACCTTGGTGGTGCGAGGATATTTATTAGGTTCTCAGCCTGAGGGATGAAGCTGTTACCCAGTCTGACAGTCCTAGTCCTGATGCTCCAGTATTTCCTTCCTGAAGATTGTGGGTGTCAAAGAGATTGGCGGATGAGTAGTACGAGACTTGCACAGATTCAACTTTGTTATTTCACTAATGCTGCCCTCAAACCTTGTTAACATTCATTCTCTGTCTTTGCTGCTTTGGTGTGTCCTGTCAAACAGCCAGTCCAGACTTCTTGCTGTCATGGGGAATGGGTGGGATTAGAAGCAGTTCTTGCTGTCTCCATTTCTCTAAGTTCGTCTTTCTCCCTCTATGATACGTCAGCCTCCCATCAGCTGAACAAGAGAACTGAGGAGCAACAGGATAAGCAAGGCCACATGTTCGACAGGCACCAGTCGAACATACAAAGTGTGAAATATCTATTGTTCATTCTGTATGTTTTATGACTGGACATAAAATATATTGGAAGCCAGTACTGAGTAATGATGCACTGGTTTGACGTAATTGAACAGGTGATGAGGTGTAGAAGAGTTTTTTCCACAAACTCAATGTTAACAATTCATCATCGGCTGAAAACACATGTTCACAATTACAAAAAGAAAATCGTTGGAACTACTTAATAAAATAGATTTGGAGAAATATATTGCACAGAAAACAGGCTCGTCAGGCAAACTCATCCAAGCTGAGCAAGTTACCTGAAAGAGCTTCTTATTTGCCCTCAATGACCCGCTAAACCTTTCTAGTCAATGCACATGTCCAAATGTCTTTTGGATGTCATAAATATGTCCATTAACTTAGTTTGTACTTAGTTAACCTGAGATCAATTTAGCCAAAGGATTTCCCAGCTTGTGAACTGGAAAAATCTATGTAAGTTCACTCTCTCTTTTTGGACTTTCTGGAAAGTCTATGGTGGAGCATAGGCGAATGACTGCTGAGTCGAATGCAGGATTTATAATTGTCCAGTTATGGGGATTTCCCTCCACAGATACCTGTTAGTCACAATAAGAGATAAGCCTTGACATCTATTGCACAAAGACCAGCTCGTTCAGTTCATGCAAAGTCTGGAGTGTAACATAGCATTCCTCAGCTGACGAGAAATAAATCTCAATAATTTATTCACGAAGCCTCATGACCTACATTTTTCCCTTCAGGAGCTGGTGTTTGGGTTTAAATATATTAAATGGTGTAAAGTGCTGACCACTGATTTGCAAAGTGTAAGTGGGTGAGATGATTCTGCATTTACAGAAAAGCTGAGGTCATCCGTTCATGGAATTTACTGTTTTTAACTTTCCATTTGTTTTACAGTACCCTGTGAAAAGCATCCACTTTATGTGACAGAAACCATAACAGATCATAAGTCTGTTAGTTGTTCAAACTCTCTCTGGAGACCTAATGCAGTACACCCATCCTCACCCAGTCTGGTTTTTCATCACTGACATCCCTACATCTAGACCTCTGACTCTTATCTGCTTCCTGGCAAACCTTTTGATAGTATCAAGTCACCAGTAGCTATCGAGAGTGTTCGTTCTTCATTAAGGCAGTGGCAATTTGACAGCAGTTCTAGTGGGATTTGAATGCATTGCAGGGCCAGACTGCTGGATTACAGGATGGTAACTAACCCACTGTACTAAAGCCCCATCGGACACTGCTCTGCTGAGGGTCACCTGCTTACTCAAGTCTCCACCTTTCAGTCAGAATAACTTGACAAGTTGACTCAACTTTGGTGCTGACAGATTTAATCCTTACTTTCCGAATGTCATGTTTGAGAACAAAATTAACCAAAGCGTTGACTGTTTTAGAATCTTATCTTCATTTCTGTAATCTGACTGGCATGATGTCTCAAACAGAATTACAGGACAATGAGTTCCAATCAATTTGCAATAAAAGCCCACATTACACAATAATCCGTTTTGCTTTGGTATCATACTACAAACTTTCTCAATGTTTCTGTTGACATGTCACTCATTAAGTGAATAACACATCGTCGGTCCTGTTGAAGTAATTTGAACGCTTAGTAATTTAATTAACATTGCCATTTGATAACGTATATTGATAACTTTCAACAAAAGTAATCAGTCTGTAATATTAGCTAAGCAGAGTCTGATGTGTCACATATCAGGAAATGTTTCTGTTCTCTTGATACAACTAGATCTATGTAAAGGCAACAAAGAGCACATTATGAATATTAATTAATATTATATAATACAATAGTTGTATCCAGTCTCAATTGTAAGCCAAGCTGATACTGAGGAAATACACCTCCAGAAATATAATTTTTATTTCTGCAAGGAGTATGTGTGTGTGGCAAATATCAAGCAGCATTTCCTGGTGCATGATTCAGAGCACACGACTGATGATAAGAGGATGTTCACCATGACATTGGAGTAAACTCCAGATGTCTCCTTCTCCTGTGTAGTAAAGGAATTCAATTTTCTACATCCTACTACAAGTTCTGAGTTATCATAATTCGAAAATGAACAATGCTGAAAGTCCAAATGCAACTGTTCTATTTATATTTTCTGCCCATTATACTGCTGGTGTTTTGGGCAGCTAAAATGTCTTCCTCTGTGGTTGTGTCCAGGGCTTCCTTCATCATGTCAGTACTTCCACTTAGTTTTCTCTACTGTCTAGTATGCATTTCATGTGGAGACTCAGGAATACAGTTAGACTCAGATGTAGAATTATTCTTCATTGCTGTTTCCAGACCAGTTTTCATTTACCAGTCAGAATTGTTATTGCTGACCTGAAACCCTGAACGGGCAGGACCCATAAACATCTCTTCGCCTGGCCTCTACTTATTGACCGTTAGGTAAGGCTGATACTACCAAGAGCTAAAGCAGAAGGCCCTTACTCCAGACAATATAGAACTCAGGGTCATTGAGGCACATGGTCCTCCAAACCTGATGACAAGTTTGTGGTCTTCTTGCAGCCCTTTATTTATTGCTATCCCTTGTTTCAAGCATTGGCACAATTTAACATTCATCATAAACCACTTCTTCTTTTTCCAAACCTTTATGAATCAGGTTTTTTATCCTATTCAATATTAATCATTTGTTGTATTCCATGTTTTAAGGTACTATGCTTTCAGTAACAAATGAATATTTCTAAACTTGTGTTGTAGATTGGGAGCTGCCCAATTGGAACTACCATTCCACAGAAGGATCCATCGGAAGATATTCAATCTGCCAGAAATCTTCAATCAGACAGACAGACCGACAGACATACTTTATTGATCCCGAAGGCAACTGGGTCTCGTTACATTCACACTAAGCAGGAATTGTGTAGAAATATAGCAATATTTAACCATAAATAATTAGATAATTATAAATTATGCCAAGTAGAAATAATCAGTGATTCATAGTCACTTTATTTGTGACATTAATCCGTCATGAGCTAAGTACTGTCTCTGTTTTAGTATATTCGTTTACTCTATTAATAACTCATATTACATGACGACAAGATAAAGGTGCAGAAGTAGGCCATTCGGCCCATCGAGTCACCCCACCATGAGCTGAACTATTCTCCCATCTATATCCAATTTCCGACTTTTTCCCCATATCCCTTGATACACTGACTAATTAGATAACTATCAATCTCCTCCTTAAGCACCTTCAATGACTGGGCCTCCACACTGTATGTGGCAACGAATTCCATAATTCCACCAGCATCTGGCTAAAAATATGTTCCTTTTGGAATAATTTGATGAGAATACTAGTAGGATAGATAAAGGGGATGCAGTGTATTTTGTATATCTGGGCGTTAAGAAGGCCTTTGACAAGTGCCACACAGAAGGCTGCTTATTTAATTAAGAGCCCATGGTATTACAAGAATGTTACTAACATGGTTAGAAAATTGGCTGATTGGTAGAAGGCAGCGAGGGCGAATAAATGGATCCTTTTCTGGTTGGCTGCCAGTGGCTAGTAGTGTTCCGCAGCGTTCCTATGGGGTCACTTATTTTTATGCTGTATATAATGACTTAGATGAATGAATAGATGGCTTTCCTGCCAGTTTTGCAGATATTAGGAATATTGGTGGAGGGGCATGAAGTGTTGAGGAACCAGATATGATAGAAAAGTAGAAACACGGAACTACAGCACAATACAGGCCCTCCAGCCTACAAAGCTGTGCCCAATATGTCCTTACCTTAGAACTTTTGCATTTTGCCAATGACCTTTTGCTTTATATTTCTAATGTTGAGACTTTATTACCTATCGTACGTTCTTTAGTCTCCTGTTTTAGTCAGTTTTCAGGATATAAACTAATTTTTCATAAGAGTGAACTTTTTCCATTGAATCACTTGGTATCAATTAATACTGACCTTCCTTTTAAAATTGTAAGAAATCAATTTACTTATTTGGATGTAACAATTACTAAGAACTATAAATAGTTATTTAAAGAAAATTTTGGCCTGGGACCCCAAGAGCCCTCTGATCCTCCTCACTGCCAAGAGTCTTGGCATTAATGCTACATTCTGCCATCATATTTGACCTACCAAAATGAACCAGGCCACACTTACCTGGGTTGATCACCATCTACCATTTCTCAGCCCAGTTTTGCATCTTATCAGTGTCCCGCTGTAAACTCTGACAGCCCTCCACACTATCCAGAACACCACAACTTTTTGACATATCTCTCCACTTCCTCATCTCGGTAATTTATAAAAATCACCAAGAGTAGGAGTCCCAGAATAGATCCCTGAGGCACAACACTGGACTCTGACCTCCATGCAGAATATGACCTGTCTGCAAGCACATTTTACCTTCTGGGGGTAAGTCAGTTCTGGATCCACAAAGCAATGTCTCCTTGGATCCCATGTATCCTTACTTTCTCATGGGGTTGAGGAGGAGATAAAACAAAGGATCAGCCATGATTGATTGGCAGAGCTGATTCAATGGGCCAGATTGTCTAATTCTGCTCTTACGTCATATGGTCCTATATAATGTACAAGTCTAAAATTAATTATTTAAAATAGTTTTGTGTTTAAAGGGGACAAACTCAAGAGCACAGACATTAGGTATGGTGAATAAATGCTGCCAATATCAGTAGTAACCTCTTCCAGTCTTACAATAAAAGCTAATGAAGACCACGTTGTTTGTATGTTTCATTTATTGTTAATTATTATTACAAGTGTTGCACTATTTCACATTTCTTTAACACACATTATACAGTGTTGAACTTCTATTGGCTGGATCTTTTGGTAGTGACACTGAGTTTCTGACCTTGTCCTGCTGATCAGATTTAACCCAAATGCTCACTGTAACTTGCGGAGAAGATATTCCTGGTGTCACATTGAGGATCCATGGTGCAGCTGTCTGAAAAAAAAAATGAACAGGACAAATGTCATTATTGTAATCGACATACGACAACATACACCGTCTCCAATAACTATATGATCTTCACTCAGCTGGAGGAACTGCAAGAACGAGACTGCAGGATTTTCTGGGATTTGAAATCAGATGGTGTCATTCTCGTAAATGCTTATGATCTCAAATGAGGCCACTTAGCCCTAACAGTCAGTGCTGGCTCAGAGCAATGTTCAAATATTTACTTTCAGTTTTCCTTGTTGTGAGAAAAAGGTATGGACCTGAAGTATTAATAGTTTTACTGCGGTTGCTGCTCAAGTGGCCAAGTATTTCCAGTATTCTTTATTCTATTTTACTAATTAGATTATTCACTAATCTAAAATGGATATTAATTCCTGTTCCATGTCTCAGGAGACAACATTGTTATGATTAAAATAGTTTTAGTCCGATAATATTTCAGTTTAAATTATCTGAAAGCTGATAGAACTTAGAACATTACAGCATGGGAAAAGGCCATTCAGCCCCAAACGAGCTAAATAGCAAATTAAAGACACCGAAACACTCATCGCACCAACCTACACCATGTCTAGATTTCACCACATTCCTTCCATCCGTGTGCCTATCCAACGACTCGAAAAAGCCTGTAATACATTTGCTTCATGTGTAGCCAGAGTTTTGCAAATTTGCAAAATAACGTCCTGACTTTTGCACTCAATGCTTTGACAAATAAAAACAAATCTTCTTAAGCACCTGTTTGACCCACGTAGCCACTTTCATGGAGCTATGAACTTGGATCCCAAGATCACTCTACTCAGCAAGACTGTTAAGAATCCTGCCCGGAACAGGGTGCTGTCTCCTTGCATTTGCCCTAATTAGGTGCAACACCTCACATTTACCTGGGTACTCCATCTGCCATTTCTCAGCCCATAATTGCAACTGTTGTGTATCATGCTGTATTCTTTGCCAGTCGTCTACACTATCCACAGTTCTACCAATCTTGGCATCATCCGCTAATTAACGAACCAACCCAAATGCATTTTCATCCCTGTCATTCATATAGATAGCAATCAGCTGGGGTCCCTGCACAAATTCCTAAGGAGCTCTACTAATTGCAGAACTCCAGCTCAAATGAGTCCCATCAAACACCATCCTCTGTCTTTTATGTGCAAGCAAGTTCTGAAACCAAACAGCCAATTCGCCACAAGTCCCATTAGTCTTTATCTCCTCGATCACCCTCCCACGAGCGACTTTGTCAAATGTCCTGTTGAAATCGGATATTCATCATCCACTACACTACCCTCATCAATCTCTCTCATCACCTTATCAAAAAAGTCAATCAATGTGGACATGCATAACCTGTCATACAAAATTCTATTCTGGCTTTCCTAATTAGTCCATGGGTTTTTAGATGCTCACATATTCTATCCCTAAGAATAATCTCCAGTAATTTCCCTGCAACTGACGGGAGATTCACTGGACTATAGTTGCATGAATTTCCCATGTTCCCTTCATAAATAAAGGTACAACTTAGACGCTTGCCAGTACTTCAGGACCTCGTCTGTGGATAGAGTGGGCACAACGATACTGCTGACGGGCCTAGCAATCTCATTTTTTGCCTCCTTCAATAACCTGGGATGTATCACATCAGGTCCTCGGAACATACACATTAATACTTTTTAAGAGGCCCTTCAATACACATTACGATCATTACCTGAAGCTTCCTGCGTCCACATTCAGTTGCTCCGATTAGATTAACCAGGAGCAAGAATCTGTTCAGAGTCCACAAAATGGCACGGGGGAGAGGGGAATCAGGGATAAATGGCAGAAAGGTCCGTCACCTGGCCAGGCTCATAACCCACAACCAGGTCCAATTTGTCCCTCTTCTTGCTGGACCACTCACATGTTGATTTAAAATCCTCCTGGATACACTTAACAAATTCTGCTCCATCTATATCCCCTGTGTCATGGAGTCAGTGTTTGCTCTGATTCTATTTCCACAGCTGCCTCACCTGCTGAGTGTTTCCAGATTTGTCCGAGTAATTTCAGAATTTCAGCTCGGGTGATGTGGGCATATGCGATAAACAGCAAATCGCTGTACGAGGGAGAATGCGATCAGTGTGTTTGGGGAAGACCTGAATAAATACTCTGATGCAGTATTCACCAGTGAGAGGGACACTGACAACTGTGAAATCAGTGTAAAACAGGCTATCATGCTGGAACATGTTGAAATTAAGAAAGTGGATGTTTTGGAACTTTTGAAGATCAGTTGGATAGTTAAGTCCCCGCGCTACACTCCATCTTGCTCTAGGACGGGATTGCTCTGCAGTTGGTGATGATTTTGGAATACTGCAGGGTTACAATGGTTATTGCTTTGTTCAGTACAGATACCAGAGACAGACTAGGAATGATGGACCAGTAAGGATAAAGAACTGGAGAGAATTCTTAGAGACAGGATTTACAAGCATTTCCTGCAGCCAATTTACCTTGCATCCCATGCCTCCAAACTTCCTGAACAAGCCTACAGTGGGGGACGATGTCAAATGCTTTGCTAAAATTCATGCACCATATCCAATACTCTACCTTCATCAATTTATCACTTCCTAAAAAACAGATCAATCAGACCTGTGAGGCATGAGCTGCCCTTCACAAAGCCATGTAGACTATCCCTAATCAGATCAGGCTTCTCCAAATTCTCATCAACACTGTAGAGGACAGATCATCCTCTCCAATAGTTTGCCCACCACTGACGTAAGCTCATTGGTGTATGATTCCAAGGATTATCCCCATTCCTTTTCCTGAACAGAGAAATAACATTTGCCACCGTCCAATCTTTTGGTACTGCACCTGTGGCCAGTGATAAAGAAAAGATTTCTGCCAAAGACACAAAAATCTTTTGCATCACGTCCCATGCGAGCCTGGGGTATATCTTGACTTATTCGTGGGAGTTGTCTATGATAAAATTTTCAGTACTTCAATCACATACGCTTACTGTGAATCGCCAAGCTCCAGCATATCATCCTGTTCTACGCTGAACTCACATTCAATAAGTTCCCCTTACTGCTGAATACTGAAACAAGTTATTCGTTGTGGAACTCCCCTACCTCCTCCATAGGTTAAAAGATTAGTACAATATCATGGGCGGAAGGGACTGTATTCTGCTGGACTGTTCTATGTTCCGCATTCTAATATGATAGATTCCAAGATATATCTGTAGTATGCTTGAACTGTGGCGCAAATTGACCATACATTTCTTTCAACTCAGAAACACTCAGCAGGTGAGGCAGCTGTGGAAGGAGAATCAGAGCAAACACTGACTCCATGACACAGGGGATTTAGATGGAGCAGAATTTGTTAAGTGTATCCAGGAGGATTTTAAATCAACATGTGAGTGGTCCAGCAAGAAGAGGGATAAATTGGACCTGGTTTTGGGTAAAGAGCCTGGCCAGGTGACGGACCTTTCTGTGGGTGAACAGTCAGAGAACAGTCTGACAACAACACTTTAACTTGGGTGTTGTGGGAGAACTTTAAATTGGAGTTGATCAAATAATGAGTGCATTAGGCAGGTACTGAAAAGTGTTAACTGTGAACTTCATTTCTCAGGCAAGTCCACATGAGACATGTGGAGGTGTCCAAAGATCAATTGTACAGAGTAGCAGAAAGGCACCTTCCTGTTAGAAGCAAGGATGGGGATGGAAAGATAAAAGAACCTTGGATGTCCAGAGAGCTGATGAATTTAGTCAAGAATAAAAAGGAAAAGTATGTTAAGCTTTGGAAGTTACGATCGTGTGAAACATATGATGAGTATAAAGAAGCCAGAAAGGATCTGAAGAAAAGTCCTTGGCAGTTCAGATTAAGATGGCATTCTATACAAACATCAGAGGAAGAGTGCGAGCCAGAAGAAACCGCAGTATGACCAAAGACAGGGGAAGCAGACAAGCCATTTGCCCCTGATTCCCTTCTCCCCACGTGCCATTTTGTGGACCCTGAACTGATTCTTGCTCCAGGTTAATCTAATCGCAGCAACTGAACGTGGACGCAGGAAGCTTCAGGTAATGATCGTAATGTGCATTGAAGGGCCTCTTAAAGAGTATTAATGTGTATGTTCCCAGGGCCTGATGGGATACATCCCAGGTTATTGAAAGAGGCAAGAAATGAGATTGTTAGGCCCGTGAACAGTATCTTTGTGCCCACCCTATCCAGAGACGAGGTCCTGAAGTACTGGCAAGCATCTAAGTTGTACCTTTATTTACGAAGAGAACATGGGAAATCCCTGCAAATATAGTCCAGTGAATCTCACGTCAGTTGCAGGGAAATTGCTGAAGAATATTCGTCGGGATAGGATATGTGAGCAACTAAAAACCCATGGACTAATTAGGAAAGCCAGAATGGAATTTTGCATGACAGGTTATGCATGCCCACATTGATTGAGTTTGTTGATAAGGTGATGAGAGAGATTGATGAGGGTAGGGTAGTGGATGTTGAATACATGGGTTTCAGCAGGACATTTGACAAAGTCGCTCATGGGAGGGTGATCGAGCAGATAAAGATGAATGGGACTTGTATCGAATCGGCTGTTTGGATTCAGAACTTGCTTGCGCATAGAAGAGAGAGGGTGGTCTTTGAACGGACTTATTTGAGCTGGAGTTCTGCAATTAGTAGAGCTCCTCAGGAATCTGTGCAGGGACCTCTGCTGTTTGCTATGCATATGAATGACCCGGATGAAAATGTATTTGTGTTGGTTCGTTATTTAGCGGATGATACCAAGATTGGTAGGGCAGTGGATAGTGTAGAAGACTGGCAAAGAATACAACATGATACACAAAAGTTGCAATTATTGGGTGAGAAGTGGCAGATGGAGTACCCAAGTAAATGTGAGGTGTTGCACCTGTTACGAGGATGAACAGCTCTGATGGGCAGAAGGGTGCGGGGTTACCCATGTCCCCCTCCCCTGGGAGAATTACAAACCGTTACTGTTGCCAGGCTGCTAATGAGGGAGAAAGAGATGAAACAAAAACATATTGGGACTGGAACATTTGCTTCAGACAAGGGAGAGATAACACCGGGGGAGAGAGACCATATTATGACTCCTGTAAGACTTACGGCTCCGGAGAGGGCTGTTTACTTGGTACTATTCTGTTCATTAAAATTCCTCAGTGGACAGCCGGAGTGGGCTGGTTTGATGAGCTAAGCCATTCAAAACTGATTGACACCTGAGACCCCGTGAGTAGGGATAAAAGTGAGGTCTGGGGAGACATCCCTCAGACGCACCAAGAGACACGCTCGTGAGCACTGTTTAAGTGTTGGAAACCACGAGAAAAGTGTGGCGCATCGGAGACAGAACGAAGGATCGGTCAATTTTAACTCACAGTGTTTATAGCGAGGCCGGTGGGGGCTTTTTTGTGTGTCCACCCTTGACTGGGTGACGAGTCCACCATAGAAGAACGGTCTAGCAAAAGGAGTGAGGGGACATACCTGAATGGCCACAACAACACATCAACGGATCAAGAACATAAAGGAAGGTTTGACGGGCTGTCACTGTTTGATCTCTCTCTCTCTCTCTCTCTCTCTCTCTCTCTCTCTCTCTCTCTCTCTCTCTCTCTCTCTCTCTCTCTCCCTCTCTCCAACAATTACAACACATCGACCAACAACTACCTCAGCCAATATGAACTGAAATGAACTTTATACTTTCCCATGATACTTTATAATCCCCTAGACATCGATAGAGCTTCTTTATTATTGATTATTATTAGATCCACACTTTTAGGTTTGGTTATTGCTAACGTGTATCATCTGGATATTTGCTTTGTTGATATTGATTCGTATATTTTACTAATAAACATTGTTTTGAAAATAGTACCAGACTCCAACGGACACTTCTAACTTTGCTGGTAAGACACCGAGTTTCGGGGTACGCAACAAATTGGGGCCTCGTCTCGAGAATCGGGCTATAAGTCCATTATTTGTTCTGGTTGTGTGGGTAACCAGACCGTCTTGGTGAATATTGCGAAATGTTTAAATCTCACAGAGATGAAGTCGTCAATGCAAAAGTGGGAGATACAGAGGGCCATAGCCCAGTATTATATATCCGAGGATGTGTTCACGCCGGGGTATTGTAACTTATCCCTGAAAAGAAACCAGTTGTTGGGGTGGTTCAGTTAGAGTTGGAAAAATTAAGGTTGGACGCGAAACAGAAGAAAAGGGAGTATGAGCTCCAGCTAAAGGAGAAAGAGAAACAGAGGGGGCATGAACTTAGGTTAAAACAGCTGGAAGCAGAGGAGGAAGAAAGGAAAGCTGAAAGGTGGAAAGAGGAAGCTGAAAGGCAGATGAAGGAAAGGGAGAAAGAGAGGCAAAATGTGCTGGAAATAGAGAGGTTAAAGCAACAGGGAAAAGACCGAGGGGAAGGCTCAAGAGAGGAGAAGTTTAATGTTAGTAGAGAGTTTAGTTTAGTACCTCTGTTCGAGGAGACGGATGTTGATAGTTACTTCTTGCATTTTGAAAAGGAGGCAGTGAATCAGAAGTGGCCCAGAGATCAGTGGGTGGCGTTGTTACAAAGTGCATTAAAAAGTAAGGCTCAACGGGCATATGCGGCATTGTCCATGGACGAGTCTGAGGATTATGAGGAAGTAAAAGAGGCTATCCTTCGGGCCTATGAGTTGGTACCTGAAGCGTATAGACAAAAGTTCAGAGATTTAAAGAAACTGTGGAATCAGACGTATGCAGAATTTGCCTATGTAAAGGGTGTGCTCCTGGATCGCTGGTGTGCTGCAGAAAAGATGGAAGAGGATTTCCATCGTTTCAGAGAGTTAATTCTGATTGAAGAATTTAAAGGTTATGTTTCGGATAATATCAGGATGTATCTGAACGAGAAGCCGCATAAGTCTTTATCGGAATTTGCCAGGTTCGCAGATGAATATGCCCGAGCCCACAAGAAAAAGTTCTCCTCAAATAAGAGTTACCAGAAAGGCAGTAGGTAAAGAAAGTTCACCCGCTAAGGTAGAGAATAAGCCGGGAGCTAGTGGTAAAGGTAAGGAGGAGGACAAGCAGGCTGGCAGGAAAGCTCCTGGCTTGACCTGTTATAATTGTGGAATGGTTGGTCCTATTGCAACTAAGTGCTTTGCTCCGAAGAAGGAGAAAGGAAAAGTGAAAACGGCAGTCCCTACAGGGTGTATTGAGTCGATTAGCAAATCGACGAGGAAGGCAAAGGTAGATAGAGTACGAGAGGGGCGGGAGAAATTTATTTCAGAAGGGAAGGTGTCTGTGAAAGGAGAGACCCCAGTTCCAGTGAGAATCTGCAGAGATACTGGGGCTGATCAATCATTGATCCTAAGTAAGGTGCTAGATTTTGGTCCTTAGACCGGAGAGATAGTTTCAAGAGGTATAGGAAAAGGGACGGAAGCTGTGCCTTTGCATGGGATCATTTTAAAATGTGACCTGGTATCTGGACCAGTTGAAGGAGGGGAGAGGTCAGAATTACCGAGAGACGGCGTGGACGTCCTTCTTGGTAATGATTTAGCAGGTGGTGACGTGGGTGCAGCAGTGAAATTGACGAGCAAGCCTGTGAGTGCTGAGGACCCGCCCCGCATGCGCAATCTATCCCGCATGCGCAATCACTCGCAGCATGTCCAGAAAGGCGGCTGAGAAAGAGGACAGTTTAAATGAGTCCAGTGTTGATTTGGCTGAGACGTTTTTACCGACCCTGCACCAGGAGGGGTTAGGGGATGGTAAAGCGGAGAATAGGGAGGTGAAAGAGAATAAAGAAGAGGAGGTAGACCTACCCTTAGCAAGAAAATAATTTATAAAGGAGAATTGACGTGACGAGGAGCTTGTGGCATTAAGAGAGTCAGTTTTTTTCTGAGACAGAACTGGATAAAGAACCAGAGCGTTACTACCTGAAGGACGGAGTGTTGATGAGGAAGTGAAGGCTGACTACGGTGCCGGTCGATGATGACTGGGCGGTGGAACATCAGGTGGTAGTACCGAAGGTGTATGGGGGTGAAATTTTGAACTTAGCTCACAAGGGACCTTTAGGTGAACATTTGGGAGTAAGGAAGACAGGGGATAGGGTTATGAAAGATTTTTATTGGCCTAAAATGAGGAAGGATATAGCTGATTGTTGTAAAAGGTGCCATACGTGTCAGGTGGTAGGAAAGCCGAACCAGGTTATCCCTAAGGCACCTCTCAGACCGATACCCGCTTTTGAGGAGCCATTCTCCCGAATCATTGTGGATTTTGTGGGTCCTTTGCCTAGAACAGCGAGTGGGCGGCAGTACGTCATGACCATGATGTGTGCCGCGACACGATTACCAGATGCTATGCCTCTCGGGAATATTAGGACCCCTGCGGTGGTGAAGGCCCTCATTAAATTCTTTACCACAGTGGGGCTACCTAAGGAAATACAATCGGATCAGGGGAGTACATTTACATCCAGAGCATTTCAGAAAATGATGACACAGATTGGATTTAAACAAATTTTAGCTTCTGCATACCATACGGAATCTCAAGGAGCGTTGGAAAGATTCCACGCTACACTAAAGACTATGATTATAACTTACTGTCAGGAAAACGTTAGAGACTGGGATGATGCATTACCACTTCTGTTATTTGCAGTGAGGGATACGGTTCAGGAATCTCTGGGGTTCAGTCCGTTTGAGCTCGTTTTTGGTTACAGGCCAAGAGAACCTTTAACCGTACTTAAAGAGAAGTGGTCTAGCCCGAACGTTCAAGTCAGTGTGATTGACTATGTTTTATAATTCCGGGAAAGACTCCATAAAGTATGCGCCTTGGCAAAGGAAAATTTAAAAGACTCCCAGACGAGAATGAAACAATGGTCTGACAAACGTACCCGAGAGCAAGAATTTCACGTGGGCGATAAGGTCTTGGTTCTATTCCCTGTAGTTACCAACCCCCTACAGACGAGGTTTCAATGACCATACAAAGTAGATAAGAAAATAGACTGTCTGAATTATGTGATTGAAACCCCTGATAGACGTAAGCCGAACCAGTTGGTTCATGTAAACATGCTGAAAGTTTATCATGTACCGACCCCCGCGGAGTTCGGTGCAGTCACGAAAACTGATGAGGTAGAGAAGAGTGTTGAGGAGGACACAGAGCGTTTTGAAAAGATAAGTATAATACCCACCAGACTAGAGAACCCAGTTATTCCAGCCAACCTTGCTGATAAAGTCAATCACTTAGAGCCTGAACAAAGAGAGCAGTTAACACAGCTCATTAAACGGCTTGCAGATTTATGTCCAGATGCTCCAAGGAGGTGTAAAGGAACAGAGCATGATGTCATTGTTACCTCGACCCAGCCGCTTAAACAATCCCCTTATCGGATCAATTTGGAAAAGGGCAAACCAGTAGAAAAAGAAATTGAGCATATGCTAACTGCTGGTACAATTCGTGAATCCTTTTCTGCGTGGGCCTCTCCCTGTGCGGTAGTACCGAAACCGGACGGTACCATAAGATTCTTTACCGATTACAGAAAGGTGAATGCTGTAACGCAGACAGATGCTTACCCTATCCCATGTGTGGACGATTGCATTGATAAAATGTGGAAAGCGAGGTACATCACTAAGATTGACTTGTTAAAGGGATACTGGTGCGTTCCTTTAAAGGACATGGCTCGAGGAATTTCAGCCTTTGTCACCCCATCCGGGTTTTACGAGTACAACATCTTGCCTTTCGAATGAAAAATGCATCAGGGACATTTCAGAGGATGATTGACCTGGTGATAAAAGGCTTATATCGGTAGTTTGGAATGACACCTGGGATGAGCACATTGAGGCTGTAGAAAACCTGTTTAAAAGAATGTCTGCAGCCCAACTTATAGTGAACCTTGCAAAGAGTGAATTTGGTCATGCCACACTCACCTACTTGGGGTATGTGGTAGAGCAGGGGCAGTTGGCTCCTGTGCAGGCAGAAGTACAGGATATTTCTGAGGTTCAATTACCAACAAATAAGAGAGCCTTGAGAAGATTTTTGGGCATGGTGGGGTACTATCGAAAATTTTGTAAGAACTTTGCTGATATCGACCTCTCGCTTACAAAATTCCTACAGAAGGAAGAAAAATTTGAGTGGAACAATTCTTGTCAGGATGTTTTTGACAAGTCAAAACTCATACTGTGCCATCACCCTGTGTTAAAGGCACCTGATTTGTTAGAACCCTTCTCCCTGGCGACTGATGCAAGTGATGAGGCTGCAGGGGCAGTCCTATTGCAGAAAGCAGGGGATGGGGTGGAACACCCGGTAGCGTATTTCTCTCGGAAGATCAATGTGCATCAGAGGAATTACTCTACCGTAGAAAAAAATTGTTGGCACTTGTTTTGGCAATACAGAATTTTGAGGTGTACATTTGTTCAGCACAAAGATCCTTAATTGTTTATACACATCACAACATTTTGGTATTCCTGGCTAACATGAAAAATAAAAACAGGAGGTTATTAAATTGGAGTCTGATGCTACAAGAGTTTGATATTCAGATACAACATGTTAAAGGAAGTGACAATGTTATCACTCTGTTTATCTAGATGTTGTGAAGGTATATCTATATTGTTTTATAGTTAAGATCACTTCTGTATTTTTCTTGCTAAACTCTGTAATCCTGTAAAACGCTGTACTAGTTAATTTTCCCCGATGGTGAAAATTCCTAGAAGGAAGGGGTGTTACGAAGGATGAACAGCTCTGATGG
The DNA here is from genome assembly GCF_048418815.1 of Hemitrygon akajei. Taxonomy (NCBI): domain Eukaryota; kingdom Metazoa; phylum Chordata; class Chondrichthyes; order Myliobatiformes; family Dasyatidae; genus Hemitrygon; species Hemitrygon akajei. The sequence goes on from NC_133151.1 coordinate 28,538,607, forward strand.
GCAGAAGGGTGCGGGGTTGCCCATGTCCCCCTCCACTGGGAGAATTACAAACCGTTACAGTTGGCAGGCTGCTAATGCGAGAGAAAGAGATGGAACAAAAACATATTGGGACTGGAACATTTGCTTCAGACAAGGGAGAGATAACACCGGGGTAGCGAGACCATATTATGACTCCTGTAAGACTTACGGCTCCGGAGAGGGCTGTTTACTTGGTACTATTCTGTTCAATAAAATTCCTTGGACAGCGGGAGTGGGCTGGTTTAATGGGCTAAGCCATTCAAAACCGATTGACACCTGAGACTCCGTGAGTAGGGATAAAAGTGAGGTCCGGGGAGACACCCCTCAGACGCATCAAGAGACACACTAGTGAGCACTGTTTAAGTGTTGGAACCCACGAGAAAAGTGTGGCGCATCGGAGACAAAACGAAGGATCGGTCAATTTTAACTCACAGTGTTTTTAGCGAGGCCGGTGTATGTGTCCACCCTTGACTGGGTGACGAGTCCACCATAGAAGAATGGTCTAGCAAAAGGACAAAGGGGACATACCTGAATGGCCACAACAACACATCGACGGATCAAGTACGTAAAGGAAGATAGGAAGGTTTGAAGGGCTGTCACTGTTTGATATCTCTCTCTCTCTCTCTCTCTCTCTCTCTCTCTCTCTCTCTCTCTCTCTCTCTCTCTCTCTCTCTCTCTCTCCCTCTCTCCAACAATTACAACACATCGACCAACAACTACCTCAGCCAATATGAACTGAAATGAACTTTATACTTTCCCATGAAACTTTATTATCCCCTAGACATCGATAGAGCATGTTTATTATTGATTATTATTAGATCCACACTTTTAGGTTTGGTTATTGCTAACGTGTATTATCTGGATTTTTGCATTGTTGATATTGATTCGTATATTTCACTAATAAACATTGTTTTGAAAATAGTACCAGACTCCAACGGACACTTCTAACTTGGCTGGTAAGACACTGTTACGTACTCGTGACACGTGACAGTGGTACCCTTGTCACGTGACTGGGGTTGAAGCCATACTGGACTTGTGATGGTGGAGTGACGTCATTTTCCCGCCAGTAGAGATCATGTGACAAGTTTTTTTTTACAGGGTATAAGAGGAGGACCCCGCACTGTGGGGTGGGGCAGTTCGTGGCTGGATTTGTCAAGTTGACTTCATGCCACTGCGTGATTTAATGTGATGACGCAGTTCAGTTGAAAGATGAAGTTTTATCTAATGCCTAAAGTTTAAAAGGTTATTGCCAGCAGTTTCTTTACAATACTGTCGGTTAAGAATTAGAGGAGAGTGAAGATCGGAGTTCGGGAGTTAAAGATCGAGGAGAATCGAATTTCGACGGTGAAACGGGTTCGACCTTGTTTGATCCTTATTCGGAAGGATTTCGTTGACCGTTCTCGTGTTAATCTCTGCGGGATTGCAGAAGATTGAGGACAGTGTAATAAAGGAAAGGTCAGTGCCTTTAAGCCGGTTTGTTTCGTAAATTCTTCGTGGGAAAGTTCGACGCCGTGGATTGAAGCAAAGCAACGTGAAAGAGAATTTAAATCTCTTAAAAAGTCTCTCCTTTTAAATGGACTGAGCATTTTGAACTTTTGGCAATACCACTTTAAATAACTATTTTGGCAATACCACTTTAAAGAACTGTTTTTGCAATATCGTTTTAAGAACTGTTTGAGCTGCATCGCTTTAAGAACTGTTTAAACTGCCGCACAGCAGCTGATTTCCGGTTACGTTAGTGTTTGCTTACTTTTGGGGCGATTTGTATTCCGTGATTAATAAATGTGTTATTTGTTATAAAAACCCTTGCCTAACTCACATATATTTATTGGTGCCTGAATACGTAACAACACTCAGTGACGGGGTACGTAACACATCTCATTAGGGCAAATGCAAGGAGAGAGTACTCTGTTCCGGGAAGGGTTCTTAACAATGTTGCTGAGTAGAGTGATCTTGGAATCCAAGTTCATAGCTCCATGGAAGTGGCTACATGGGCCAAACAGGTGCTTAAGAAGATTTGCTTTTATTAGCCAAGGCATTGAGTGCAAAAGTCAGGACGTTATTTTGCAAATTTACCAAACTTTGGCTACACATGAAGCAAATGTATTAGAGGCTTTTTCGAGACGTTGGATAGGCACACGGATGGAAGGAATATGGTGAGATCTGGACATGGTGCAGGTTGGTGCGATGAGTGTTTCGGTGTCATTGATTTGCTATTTAGCTGGTTTGGGGCCGAATGGCCTGTTCCCATGCTGTAATGTTCTAAGTTCTATCTGCTTTCAGATAATTTAAACCGAAGCTGCATTATCTAATAAAACTAATTTAAATCATAAAAATGTTGTCTCCTGAGACATGGAACTGGAATTAATATCCATTTCAGATTAGTGAATAATATAATTAGTAAAATAGAATAAAGAATACTGGAAACACTTGGACACTTGGGCAGCAACCACAGTGAAACGAGGTCCATGCCTCTTTGCTCACAACAGGGAAAACTGAAAGTAAATGTTTGAACATTGCTCTGAGCCAGCATTGACTGTCAGGGCTAAGTTACCTCATTTGAGATCTTTTTTTAAACATTTTTTATTGAGTTTTCAAATAATTACAGAAAGAAAAACAAGTATACCCTTAGCCCCTCCCCCCTAACATCCCTATAGAAAAAAAGAAAAAGAAAAAAATGAAAGAATGAGAGAGTGCCTGGATATCGAAAGATCCCCACATGCTCCACGGAATTCGTAATAACTTTAGTATATATATTTATTTATTTCTCCAAATAGCCATTTATTTTAATTTAGGAGCAGTCATTTGAGATCTTAAGCTGTGTTGCCTTTAAGGCATTTGTTTAGTTTATTATATTTTCGCTTTAGTAATTTGTTTGTTATCCTTTTCTAGTTAAAGTTAAGGTTGTTAAAAGTAAATTCGTTGTCTGTGATATATCGCGGCATGCGATGACGTCACTCCCGGTTTCGCCGCTTCTTGTGGAAAATACCCGTTTGGAGAAACGGGATGGAGGGGGCTTATGTGTGCAGTATCAGCGCAAGAAAAGTTTTCTTTCTACGCACTAGAAACATTAGTGAAGCAACGCCGTAAGTTCATGAGATAATCAATATGTTGAATTAAAAATGTTAACGCTGATTCTGTTAAAACTAATGACGGTTGATAAAGTTTATGTTTTTTGTTATTTAAAGAGTTGCGGATAGTTTGTGTTGAAGTGTATTTAAAGCCAATCGATGGCGTAGGTAGATTCTGACTGTATGTTGCACTTTAATGTAAGATAGTTGTTGTAGTTTTACTTTTGCAAGTGTTTATGATGTAAATGTGATGTCAAGAAGGAAACAAATACTGTATATATTTTGTATTGTTTTATCAACAGTTTTCACCACACGTTAATGTGGAAGAGTGAACAGTAAACGGTTATGCTTACTTGGACCGCCTCATTGATTGGTTTATGCTTCCTGTTTAGTTCAGAGTTCTTTTACACCTGTGTGAGAACACTACATAAGCATTTACGAAAATGACACCATCTGATTTCAAATCCCAGAAAATCCTGCAGTCGCGTTCTTGCAGTTCTTCCATTTGAGTGAAGATCATATACTTACTGGAGATGGTGTATGTTGCCGTATGTCGATTACAATAATGACATTTGTGCTGTTCATTTTTTTCATACAGCTGCATCATGGATCCTACATGTGACACCAGGAATATCTTCTCCGCAAGTTAGGGTGAGCATCTGGGTTAAATCTGATCAACAGCACAAGGTCAGAAACTCAGTGTCACTACCAAAAGATCCAGCCAATAGAAGTTCAACACTGTATAATGTGTTAAAGAAATGTGAAATCGTGCAACACCTGTAATAATAATTAACAATAAATGAAACATACAAACAACGTGTTCTTCATTAGTTTTTATTGTAAGAGTGGAAGTGGTTACTACTGATATTGACAGAATTGATTCTCCATACTTAATGTCTGTGCTCTTGAGTTTGTCTACATTAAACACATTTATTTTAAACAATTAATTTTAGACTTGTACATTATATAAGAACACAATACATAGGAGCAGAATTAGACATTCTGGCCGATTGAGTCTGTTCTGCCATTCAATCATGGCTGATCCTTTGTTTTATCTCATTCTCAACACCATGGGACATGGTGTGGAGACATGGGATCCCAGAGGACATTGATTTGTGGATACAGAACTGGCTTACCACAGAAGGCCAAATGTGTTTGGAGACGGGTCATATTCTGCATGGAGGTCAGAGTCCAGTAGTGTGCCTCTGGGATCTATTCTGGGACTCCTACTCTTCGTAATTTTTATAAATTACCTAGATGAGGAAGTGGAGGGATGGGTCAATAAACTTCCTGCTGACACAAAGGTTGGTGATGCTGTGGATAGTGTGGTAGGCTGTCAAAGGTTACAGCAGGACATTGATAAGATGCAAATCTGGACTGAGAAATGGCAGATGGAGTTCAACCCAGATCAGTATGACCTGGTTCATTTTGGTAGGTCAAATATGATGGCAGAATGTATCATTAATGCCAAGACACTTCGCAGTGTGGAGGATCAGAGGGATCCGTTAGTATCACTCTTGTAATAACATGGGCTCTTAATTAGGTAAGCAGCCTTCTGTGTGGCAACTTGTCAATGCCTTCTTAACGCACGGATATACAAAATATACTGCATCTCCTTTATCTATCCTACTGGTATTCTCGTCAAATTATTCCAACAGGAACACATTTTTAACCAGATGGTCGTGGAATTATGGAATTCGTTGCCACATACAGTGTGGAGCCCCAATAATTGAGGGTGTTTAAGGTGCAGATTGGTGGGAATCTAATTAGTCAGGGTATCAAGGGATATGGCGAAAAAGTCGGAAATTGGAGATGGGAGAATATTTAAGCTCATGGTGGAGTGGCGGAGCAGACTCAAGGGGCCGAATGGCCTACTTCTGCTCCTTTATCTTGTCTTGTCTTGACATGTGAATTATTAATAGAGTAAACGAATAGACTAAACTCAGAAACAGTGCTTATCTGATGACGAATTAATGTTTTCACACATAAAATGACTATGAATCACTGATTACTTCCAGTTGGCATAATTTACTTATTATTATTTAATAATTTATGGTTTCATATTGCTATATTTCTACACAATTCTCGCTTGGTGTGAATGGAACGAGACCAAATTACCCTCGGGATCAATAAAATATGTCTGTCTGATTGAAGAGTCGTGTCAGATTGAATGTCCTCCAATGGGTCCTTCTGTTGGGTAAATGTAACGCTGGAGCAATTCCCAATCTACAAGACAAGTTCAGAAATATTCATTTGTTACTGAAAGCAATGATTAATGTTGAATAGGAAAGAAAACCTGATTCATAAAGGTTTGGAACAAGTGGAAATGCTTTATGATGAATGTTACACTGTGCCAATGCTTGAAACAAGGGATAGCAATAAATAAAGGCTTGCAAGGGGACCACAACCTTGACATCATGTTTGGAGGCCCATGTGCCTCAATGACCGTGAGATCTACGTTGTCTTGAATCAGGGTCTTCTGCTTTGGCTCTTGGTAGTATCAGCCATACCAAATAGGTCAATAAGTAGAGGCCAGGCTAAGAGAGGTCTACGGGTCCTGCGAGTTCAGGGCTTCAGTTCAGCAATAACAACTCTGACTGGTAAAACAAAACTGGTCTGGAAACAGCAATGAAGAATAATTCTCCATCTGAGTGTAACTGTATTACTGAGTCTCCACATGGAATGCATAGCAGACAGTAGTGAAATTTAAGCGGAAGGTCCTGATGTTACGTACCCCGTAACTGGGTCACTTACCAGCAAAGATAGAGAGGTCCGTTGAAGTCTGATGGTACTATTTTAACAGTATTTATTGAGAAAAATACACAAAAATAATACCAATGCAAACATACAGATAATATACGTCGTCGCTACTAAATCTAAAAGCGCGGGTATAATAATAATCAATAAGAAATAACTCTATCGTTGCCTAGGGGATAATGTATTGTCCGATGGAAATATAAAAGTCACTCAAGTTCATTCAAGCTGCTGGCTGAAGCCTTTGGTTGGAGTCAAGAGAGAGAGTTTAAACTTGCCCATTCCTTTTATGATGTCAATTTTTCGAGAGTCGGTGTGGGCTGATTGCTCCTTTGTGTTAGCTAAAGCCGTTCTTCCGTGGCAAGACCCACCAATTCCGAGGCAAATGGAAAAGGACGCACGTGGTCTTTTCCACCGGCTTTCACTATTGCGCTGTTACAGGAGTTCTAGCCTTTCTTCTGGTGCGTCTCAAGGGGCTGTTCCCCAGACCCTCTTTTATCCCCACTCACGGGGTCTCAGATGTCACTCAGGGTGGAATGATGTCATCCCCTAACCAGCCCATGTTGCCTGAGGGTTTCCACGAAGCATAGTACTCAATACATAATTCCGTCTCCAAGAGACAATGACCTTTTCCGTGGCTTTGTATCGCTGGGGGCCAGGACATTTCTAACGTCTCTCTCTCATTTCCTGGGTCTCCTGCCCTGACTTAATAGCGATCTTGCGATTCTCAAAACGGAGGGGAGCACAGGCGTAACACTGACATGATGAAGGAAGCCCTGAACACAGCCAGAGAAGGAAGACCTTTATTTCTGCCCAAACCACCGGTAGTGTAATGGGCAAAAATTATAAATAGAACAGTCGCACTTGGACTTTTAGCATTGCTCATTTTCGAATTGTGATAACTCAGAACTTGTAGTAGGATGCAGCAAATTGAAGTCCTTTACTACACAGGAGAATGAGACATCTGGAGTTTACTCCAGTGTCATGGTGAACATCCTCTTATCATCAGTCGATGCTCTGAAGCATGCACCAGGAAATGTCGATGGATATTTGCCACACACACACATACTCCTTGCAGAAATAAAAATCATATTTCTGGAGCTGTATTTCCTCAGCGTCAGCTTGGCTTACAATTGAGACTGGATACAATTGGAAAGGACGGTAAGTTGTTTCCTCTGGAGCACCAGAGCCTGAGGGGAATTCCGATAAAGGTTTATAAGTTTAAAACAGGCATGGATAGAGTAAACAGGGAGTATCTGTTTCCCGGGATTGAAATGTCAAATACCAAAGGGCAGGCATTTAAAGTAAGAAGGCGTGTGTTCAAAGGGCATGTAAGGGGTAGGTTTTTTTTTTTAATTCAGAGAGTGGTGGATCACTGGAATGCACTGTTCTTAATAGATCTTAACAGACCTTTACTTTTAACAAACCACAAAGTCACCTGTTGTCTTCTGAACAGCTACGTTGGAATCTTCTTCTCGGACTTTCGCTCATATTTTCCTGTGAATTGACAAGAAACAAAGAATTGTGAATTCAACTTGCAGCTCAGTTATCTCAGACCATTGACTTTGTTGCCCATGGAAGAATTCCTCACCATGTTTTCCAGAGTGCTGTTAGACTGAAAATAGAGTTCGGATATGAGGACAGGTGACACATAATAATTGAGTGAATGACACACACCAATCCTCATGGAGGGATCAGAAATGCAGTGAGGGAGCTATTTTAAGTTCTGGGGGGCAGTATGTCCGAGGAGCTAACCTGGACCCAACATATTGATACAGCTGTAAAGAAGGTGTGACGGCGGCTATATTTCAATAGGAATTTGAGGAGATTTGGAATGTCACCAAAAACGCTATGCTTTCTTGGAAGCTTGACAAAATTTGAATTATTATCTGAAACGTTGACAAACTTCTATAGATGTCTGTTAGAGAGTATATTGACTGGTATCTTGGCCTGATATGGAAGCATCAATGCCATTGTACGGAAAAGCCTGTAAGAAGTAATAAATATGGCCCAGTCCGTCATTGGTGAACATAACCCACCATTGAACACAAGAAAGTATTCGGCACCAGTTCTCACTATTTAGTTTGACCAGTCAGCTCCTCAGAAATTATTACCTCCATGTTCCGCCCCGTCCACCTCCCACCCAACTTCTGCATCAATCAAAGTATCTGCTCGATGAATAAACCCTGAAGTATCATGGGAACATTTTCATTGCAAGACCTACACGATTTTCTATAACTGTCCGTGAGTAACTTCTCATGGGAAATTGTAATTGACAATGTTTTCAGCACTGTTGGGGATGCCTGCCTCCAGTAACACTCATTTATTTTGTCTAGTCAACCCAATCTCCCATTCATTCCTATTCCAGCCAATTAACTTCTGAAAATATATACTCATGATGGCAAATCGACTTTATTGCATATGGCATTACTTAAGGTAGAGCTAATGTATAATCTATATTCTGTATGCTGTATATCCCTTCATCTTTGTGATGTTGCTGCATGCAATTTCTCCTTGGTACTGAACCCGTACCTCACTGAACATATGATAATAAGAATAAACTCAATTTGAATTGGAAAAATTACTGTTTTATATTGCATTTCAGTATGTTCATTATATCAAAAAATAGATGTTTTTCTTTAAATAAAATGTTGTTTGGAATATTAATGATCAGACACATTTGATTTAGTCAAAGCCCAAAGCATCATTGAGGATCCCGGCCACACATCTCACAATTTCTTTGACCTATAATCATCGGGAAGGAGACATTGGAGGTTGAGGACTATGACTGCTAGACTGGGTAATAGCTTCTTCCATTAGGTTACAAAACCAATGAATGTCCTGCCACACCCGACCTCTTATCACAGGACAGTGAGCTGTTTACTGTTAGTTGTTTTTTTAAATGTGCTGCACACTGCATGCATTGTGAATTATATTTTATTCACTTATGTTACGTACTCGTGACACCTGATAGTGGTACCCTTGTCACATGACTGGGGTTGAAGCTATACTGGACTTGAGGTAATGGTCTTGTGATGGTGGACTGACGTCATTTTCCCGCCAGTAGAGATCATGTGACAGGTTTTTTTTACAGGGTATAAGAGGCGGACCCCTCCCTGTGAGGAGAGGCAGTTCGTGGCTGGATTTGCCATGTTGACTTCATGCCACTGCGTGATTTAATGGGATGACGCAGTTTAGTTGAATAATGAAGTTTTATCTAATGCCTAAAGTTTAAAAGGTCATTGCCAGCAGTTTTTTTTTTACAATACTCTTGGTTAAGAACCTGTGGAGAGTGAAGATCGGAATCCGGGAGTTAAAGATCGAGGAGAATCGAATTTCGACGGTGAAACAGGTTCGACCTTGTTTGATCCTTATTCGGAAGGATTTCGTTTACTGTTCTCGTGTTAATCTCTACAGGATAGCAGAAGATTGAGGACAGTGTGATAAAGGAATGGCCAGTGCCTTTAAGCCGGTACGTTTCATAAAATTCTTCGTGGGAAGAGTTCGACTTTGGAGACTGAAGAAAACTGAGGTGAAAGACAATTTAAATCGTCTTAAAAAGTCTCACCTTTTAAATGGACTGAGCATTTTGAATTTTTGGTAATACCACTTTGAAGAACTGTTTTTGCAACATCGCTTTAAGAACTGTTTGAGCTGCATCGCTTTAAGAACTGTTTATGCTGCCGCACAGCAGCTGATTTCCGGTTACATTAGTGTTTGTTTACTTTTGGTGGGTTTGTTTTCAGTGTTTAATAAACGTGTTATTTGTTATTTAAACCCTTACCTAACTCACATATATTTATTGTTGCCTGAATACGTAACATAAATATGGGGGCTGCGTCCGGATTGGATCGTTTGAGATTATATGCTTGTTAGTTTTTGAATCGGTGTTTTGGAAACGGGGAATACTCGATTCTTTTGTTTTATTGGCTTGTGAGTGGTATTCGGCAACGATGAATATTGATGAGTTTCTGGCTTCGCCAGACGCGGAGTTGTTAGCGAAGGCGAAAAAATCTGAGGTGTCTAAGATAGCTAGTAGATTGCAACTTAAAGGTATTTCGACGACTACGTCAAAGGCTGTAATGCAGAGAAAAATCGCATCACACTTTGTGAATTCGGGTGATTTTGATGAATCGATTTTAGAATCGTTTCCAATAAGTAATATGGAGATGCAGTTGCAAATTGAACAAATGAAGTTGGAACAAAGTAAAGCAGAATTGGAGCGTTGTAAATTGGAAGCTGAACAGAAAAAGAGGGAGTTTGATTATGCAATGGAGGAATTAATGTCTGGGAATCAGTCTTCTGGTTCTAGAAAGCCATTTGTTGCTAGTCAAGAAATTAAAGTGGTCCGTCCATTTAGTGAAACAGAAGTGGAAAGATATTTTCAACATTTTGAAACTATTACTCGGATGTCAGAGTGGTCGAGAGATAAATGGTCAGTGTTGTTACAGAGTGTAATTAAAGGTAAAGCACAACAAGTTTACACAGCTTTAACTGCTGCGCAAGCACTTTATTATGATATTGTGAAAATGCATAATCGCAAAGCATACGAATTAGTCCCAGAAGCATATAGAGATAGATTCAGAAGCTTGAAGAAGTCTGTGGAAAAAGCTTATGTGGAATTTGCCTAAGATATAGCCGTGTGTTTTGAGAGATGGGTTTCTTCTAAAAATGTAAATGGGGACTATGATACATTGAGAGAGCTGATTTTAATGGAGGAATTAAAAAGAAGCATTCCTGTTGAAGTAAGGACCTACTTAAATGAGAGGGATACTGATAAATTGCAGGACTGTTCTAGATTAGCTGATGAGTATGTTTTAATCCATAAGAATAAATTTCCTCTGGGCAGAATTTTTAAGAGGAAAAATAATATGGAGACTCAAGGTAAATCAGAAATTAGACAGATAGATAGATAGATAGATAGATAGATACTTTATTCATCCCCATGGGGAAATTCAACATTTTTCCAATGTCCCATACACTTGTTGTAGCAAAACTAATTACATACAATATTTAACACAGTAAAAAATATGATATGCATCTAAATCACTATCTCAAAAAGCATTAATAATAGCTTTTAAAAAGTTCTTAAGTCCTGGCGGTTGAATTGTAAAGCCTAATGGCATTGGGGAGTATTGACCTCTTCATCCTGTCTGAGGAGCATTGCATCGATAGTAACCTGTCGCTGAAACTGCTTCTCTGTCTCTGGATGGTGCTATGTAGAGGATGTTCAGAGTTTTCCATAATTGACCGTAGCCTACTCAGCGCCCTTCGCTCAGCTACCGATGTTAAACTCTCCTGTGAGAAAGGTAAGGAGAACGGAAAACCTGTGAAGGAAAGACAGTTTGGTCTTAATTGTAACTATTGTAAGAAGCCTGGCCATGTAATAGCTAACTGTTTCAAACTGAAAAAGAAAGAGAAGGAAGCAGTTCCAGATGCTTGTGTGCAACATACTGAAGCACCTGTAAAGTTACAGGGTATGGTAAACACAAATGAGGCTTTGTTAGAGTCTGACCAAGTTAGAAAGGGATATGATCATTTTATAACTGAAGGGTTTGTATCCTTGAAAGAAGGATCTACTCTGGTGCCAATAAAAATATTTCGGGATACTAGGGCTTCTCAATCACTGATGTTAGACAGTGTGTTGACGTTTAATGAAGAGAGAGATACTGGTGAGGTGAATTACATAAGCGGTGTTGGGAGTGATTTTATGCCTGTACATTTACATAAAGTAAATTTAAATTCAGGATTAGTTACAGGATTTGTTAAAGTAGGATTACAGCGTAGCTTACCTGTGAAGGGTATTTCTTTATTGTTAGGTAATGACTTGGCAGGTGGACACGTTTTTTCCTGAAGTACATTTGACAATGGAGTCAGAGGAGCCAGAGATGAATTCTAACACAGATTCTTCCTGTGTTGTGACTAGAGCTATGGCTAAAAGGATTGATGTGCAGAATGAGGTTGTTACTCATGACTGTTCAACTCCGGATTCCAGTTTTGAGGATGTGTCAGAGACTTTCTTACCTTCGTCGTTTGAACAAGAGTCTGGGAGTAAGTCTGACTATGAAGATTTATCTCTGTCTCGGAAGGAGATGATAGCAGAGCAGAATAGAGACCCAGAGATTATAAAATTAAGGGAACAAGCTTTACCAGATAGTGAAATTGAGAAGGTGTCAGTAGGATATTACTTGGAAAAAGGAGTGTTGATGAGGAAGTGGAGGTCGCCTACAATTCCTGCAAGTGAGGAATGGAATGTTGTTTACCAGGTAGTTGTCCCTAAAGTTTATCGAAATGAGATTTTGACTTTAGCTCATACTGTGCCTTTAGGTGGACATCAAGGGGTAAGGAAAACTGTGGACAAGATTTTAAAACATTTTTACTGGCCTGGTCTAAGAAAATATGTGGCGATGTTTTGTAAAACGTGCCATACTTGTCAAATTGTGGGTAAACCAAATAAAGTTACACCAGTAGCTCCATTACAACCTATTCCAGCATTTGCTGAACCGTTTTCCAAAGTTATTGTAGATTGTGTTGGTCCATTGCCAAAGACAAAAACTGGTTATCAGTAGTTGTTGACTATCATGTGTACTTCGTCTAGGTTTCCAGAGGCAGTACCTCTAAGGAATATAAAAGCTAAAACTGTGACAAAGGCTCTTATAAAATGCTTTACTTACTTTGCATTACATAAGGAAATAAAAACTGATCAAGGCAGTAATTTTATGTCTGGATTGTTTCAACAGATCGTTTATAAATTGGGAGCTAAGCAAATCAATTCGTCTGCATACCATCCAGAATCGCAAGGTGCCTTGGAGAGGTTTCATTCTACCCTCAAGAATATGATTGGGACATGTTGTGTGGAAAATTAAAGTGACTGGGATGAGGGTATAAAATTACTTTTATTTGCAGTAAGGGAATCGGTACAGGATTCTTTAGGTTTTAGTCCATTTGAACTTGTGTTTGGGCATAGAGTTAGAGGACCTTTAGCTTTATTGAATGAACAGTGGATTAGTAAGGAAGTACACACTAATTTGTTGGACTATGTTTTGAAATTTAAGGAAAGGTTACATAAAGCTTGTAGCTTAGCCAAGGAAAATTTAGAGTTGGCTCAGGAGAAAATGAATAATTGGTATGATAAAGAAGCTCGGATGAGGATGTTTAAGCCTGGAGATAAGGTGTTGGTTCTTTTCCCAGTGCAGACAAATCCTTTACAAGCTAGATTTCATGGTCCTTATGAAATTGTGTTTAAAATCAATTATGTGGATTACGTAATAAAAACTCCAGATCGTAGAAGGTCAACACAACTTTGCCATATAAATATGATTAAACCATATTTTGAGAAACAATCTGATACTGTGACTGCTGTGGTTAGTGAGAATTAGTTTGATGTAACTGGGAACATGATAGATGATTCATCTGACATTCATTCTGAATCCAACATTGTTTCTGTTAGGTTACCAAATTCAACCATTCTGGAAAATATTGATGAGAAATTAGCACATTTACAGCTAGGGCAGAAACAACAGATGAAGGAATTAATTTTTAAATATAATGATTTGTTTCCAGACGTTCCGAGAAGGACTACTATAACTTCACATGATGTAGATGTTGGAGATGCCAAACCTATCAAACAACATCCATATAGGATGAACATGGAAAAATGTGAACTTGCTGAGAAAGAAATTGAATACATTTTAGAGAATGATATTATTAGACATTCTAACTCGAATTGGAGTTCGCCATGTGTTATGGTGCCAAAACCTGATGGTAGTATTAGGTTTTGTACGGACTATAGGAAGGTGAATACTGTAACGAAAACAGATGCATATCCAATTCCTAGAGAAGATGATTGTGTAGATAAAGTTGGAAAAGCAAAGTTTCTTACAAAGATTGATTTATTGAAAGGGTATTGGTGTGTTCCATTAACGGGCAGAGGTAGAGAGATTTCTGCATTTGAAACTCCATCTGGGTTATATGAGTATGATGTTCTTCCATTTGGGATGAAGAATGCCCCAGGTACTTTCCAGAGGATGATTAACTCTGTGATTCAGGGATTGAAATATACTGATGTTTATATTGATGATTTAGTGACAGGAAATGATACTTGGGAAGCACACATTATTGCGGTGGACAAATTGTTTGAAAGGCTTTCAAAAGCTAACTTAACTATTAATTTAGCTAAGAGTGAATTTGGACATGCCACTATGACTTTCCTTGGTTATGTTGTGGGTCAACTCCAACTGGGAAAAAAACTCTCAGAAGATTCTTGGGAATGGTAGGATATTATCGAAAATTTTGTAAGAATTTTGCTAATGTTGCCCTTCCATTAACTAACCTTTTGCAGAAGAATGTGAAGTTTGTGTGGACAGTGCCTTGTCAAGAAGCATTTGAAAAATTGAAAACAATGATATGTCAACAACCTGTGCTCAAGGCACCTGACTTTGAAAAACCTTTTTCATTAGCTGTAGATGCTAGTGATGAGGCTGCGGGAGCAGTATTAATGCAAAGGAATGAGGGTGATGAGGTTGATCATCCAGTAGCTTACTTTTCTAAGAAATTTAATAAGCATCAAATAAACTATTCGACAATAGAGAAATAATTGTTATCTCTTGTTTTAGCTTTAGAATATTTTGAGGTATTTGTTGGTACAACTCAAAAACCACTTATTGTTTACACTGTTCATAATCTGTTAGTTTTTCTGAGTAAGATGTAAAACAAAAACAGAAGATTATTAAATTCGAGTTTGATGTTACAAGAGTACAATATTGTGATAACTCATATTAAAGGTAAAGATAATGTGGTCGCTGATTGTCTATCTCGATTTTGAATGTAAAATGTAATTTTTTTTATTTCATGGAGTGGTGTTTTTTTTTCAATTGTAACACTCCTACTGTATTGTGAGTTGTAACATGTTATGCGATGGTATTGTATATTGTGTATGTTATAAAATTTATACATTTGTTTTTCTTGTAAGTAATTGTTAAAATTTTTGTTCTTGCCAGACCAAAAATGTTTTTTTGGAGGGAGGTGTTACGTACTCGTGACACGTGATAGTGGTACTCTTGTCACGTGACTGGGGTTGAAGCTATACTGGACTTGAGGTAATGGTCTTGTGATGGTGGACTGACGTCATTTTCCCGCCAGTAGAGATCATGTGACAGGTTTTTTTTACAGGGTATAAGAGGAGGACCCCTCACTGTAGGGAGGGGCTGTTCGTGGCTGGATTTGCCATGTTGACTTCATGCCACTGCGTGATTTAATGGGATGACGCAGTTTAGTTGAAAAATGAAGCTTTATCTAATGCCTAAAGTTTAAAAGGTCATTGCCAGCAGTTTCTTTACAATACTGTTGGTTAAGAATCAGTGGAGAGTGAAGATCGGAGTTCGGGAGTTAAAGATCCTGGAGAATCGAATTTCGACGGTGAAACAGGTTTGACCTTGTTTGATCCTTATTCGGAAGGATTTCGTTGACAGTTCTCGTGTTAATCTCTGCAGGATAGCAGAAGATTGAGGACAGTGTGATAAAGGAATGGTCAGTGCCTTTAAGCCGTTACGTTTCATAAAATTATTCGTGGGAAGAGTTCGACTTTGGAGACTGAAGAAAACCGACGTGGAAGACAATTTAAATCGTCGTAAAAATCTCTCCTTTTAAATGGACTGAACATTTTGAACTTTTGGCAATACCACTTTAAAGAACTGTTTTTGCAACATCGCTTTAAGAACTGTTTGAGCTGCATCGCTTTAAGAACTGTTTAAGTTGCCGCACAGCAGCTGATTTCCGGTTACGTTAGTGTTTGTTTACTTTTGGTGGGTTTGTATTCAGTGTTTAATAAACGTGTTATTTGTTATTTAAACCCTGACCTAACTCACATATATTTATTGTTGCCTGAATACGTAACACGTATTTTTGACAATATTTAGTTTTATGTGCTTTGTGCGATCAATGATTTGTGCTTGGATCAAGTTCCAGGGGAATGTTGTTTCGTTTGGTTGTATATCTGTAAAGAAAATTGAATTTGAACTTAAGTTCCTGAACCTGTTCAATTGTTGGGATTGCAGGCAATTTCAGCATTGAACAATGTTAACGAAGTGGAGGTAAGACAATCCTACCTGTGCAGAACGTCCATTTTCTTTACTGTTGAATCTGACATCAATGCGTCTGTCCTTTCGGGCTTTGGAAAACTCAGTGTTAACAATCAGCAGGAGAAACACCAGGAAGACAAGTGTTTTTGGAAGGCCATTATCTGGTGGAAGAGATCTCACTTTTGATAGCTCTGGTAAAGAGAAAAGAAGGACATTGAAACCTTATGGATATTGAAAGACCTAGATAGAGCTGAAGTAGAGAGGATGTCTTTTGTGGTGGGGGAGTTCGGGACCAGACGGTACAGCCTTGGAGTAGATGTATGTCCCTTTACAACAGGGATGAGGAGGAATTTCTCGAGCCAGAAGGTGGTGAATCTGTGGAATTCCTTGCCACAGACAGCTGTGAAGGCTAAGTAATTGGGGATGTGTAAAGCAGAGGTTGATAGATTATTCATTAATATGTTTGTGAAAGGTTCCGGAGCAAGGGAAGCAAATGGGGTTGAGAGGGATAATAAATCAGCCAAAATGGAATGGTGGGGCAGACCCGTTGGGTCTAAATGGACTAATTCTGCTCCTATGACTTTTGGAAACTTCAAATTGAGAGGTAGAATATTTCAGAAAATTGAGAATACAGGTAAAATGAATACAGACATGCTACTATATGACAAGAATGACTTATCTTTGGATAGCTGGGACAGTAAATCATATCAGTTTTAAAGGCAATACTGTATTTTTCTAGTTTAAGTTGTGTGTGTTCAACAATAGGCTATAGTATATCTGTGCTGAATTCAGTTCCCACATATTGTCTTGTACAATCAGATACCTGTCTCTGAAGGTAATAGATTATCTGCAGATGTTCAGACTCTGGTAGCCTTGAAGACTACTTTAGAACACCCTTCAATTGTAGATAGAATAATATTAAAATTACTATTCTCTTCTTTAATCACAGAGAGTACGAAGTTTTAGATTCCATTCAGTATGAGCTGCAAGCTCCTCTATTGCTGCCTTTGCTGAGCTGATTGCATTCCATTTCCCTAATGTGGTTTCTATGCTGAGTTCTTACCAGTGTCAAGTGTGACCAGGTGGTGTGATTCTTTCGTTGAGGCTATAGCATGGGCTCGAGGTTCAATCTAGTGAACAGTTCAAATTCTAGGATGCTATTTCAATCCAGTCCTGAAGGAATCCAGGCAGAGATGATAAAGCCTCTTGAGTGATTTCCATGTACCTTGGAAAAATTGGGCAAGTTCTCCATGGTGTTCAGTCCTTTTCTTTTCTATCAGTGTCATTATCAAACACATTGTCATAACATCTGTGAGGTTGGTTGCTGTGTTTCCAACTTATCAGAAACTCTACTTCTAAAATACCTCACTGACAGAGAAATGGTTCAGGACAGCCCAAGCAGAGCATAATACATTCAGTGGCCACTTTATTAGGAACACCCGTACATCCCATTACACTTATTAGTGCCGATATCTCATCATCCAATATTGTCGATGAAACTTAATGCATAAAAAAACATGCAGGAATGGTCAAGAGATGTTGTTGAGACCAAACATCAGCATAGGAGAGAAATGAGATCTTAGTGACTTTGACCATGGATTGATCATTTGTGCCAGGCAGGGTGGTTTGAGAATCTCAGAACCTTCAGTGACTTTCAGGTACTCGAGTTTCCAGCGTTTGAAGGTAAGTCATCTGATCATTGGCAGTTCTATGGGTGAAAACATTTGTTTATGTGATATGTCAGACTGTTTAAGCTGACAGAAAGGTGCTATTAACTCAAATTACCACATGTTAAATCAATGGTGTGCAGAAGAACATCTCATGAATATGGAATGTCGAAACTAATTGAACATCATTGCTGCTTGTGTAGTTTAGGAACCATTAATGTTTAATGATAGTGTGAGAGATTTAAAATTCTAAATGGAATCTTTACCTTGAGGTTAGAAATAGCAAATTGTAAATTGCAAAGGATTTAACCTACAGCTACAAAGTAACAGTCAAACACGTCAGTTTGCTATGAAAATGCTTTGAGAACTAAGGAGAACATAGAACAATGAAGAGTACAGCACAGCACAAGGCCATCTGGGCCAAAATGTTGTGTTGAACTAGCTAAAAAGCAAATCAAAAACACTCAAACACTAATCCCTCCTGCCTATACCATGCCCAAATCCCTCCATCTTCCTGCAATCCTCTATCAGATCACCCCTCAGCCTTTGGAGCTCCAGTGGAAACAACATTTTATTACGCCTCCTGTGATAGCATACACACTCTAAATGAAGAAGCATCCTGGTAAACATATTATTCACCCTCTCCAAAGCCTCCACATCCTTCCAAGTGTGGGGCGACCAGAACTGTATGCAGTAATCCAGATGTGGCCCAACGAGAGTCTTACAAATTAGGAACATGGCTATTGAGCTCAATGCTTCGACTAATAAATGCAAGCATGCTGTATGCCTATTTTTAACCAACATATCAACTTGTGTAGCTACTTACAACTGGCAATGAACTAGGATGCCATGATCTCTCTGCTCAGCAACATTCTGAAGGACCTTGCCCATAACAGTATACTGTCTTGCATTTGCCTTACTGAGGTGCAATTCGTCACAATTATCTGGGTCAAATTCCATTTGCCATTTCCCAGCCTATATCTGCAATTGAGCTATATTTTGCTGTATTTATTGCCAGTCCTCCACACTATCCACAGCTCCATTAATTGTTTCATCATCTGCCAATTTACCAATGAAACCATCTACATTTAATGCTTGACAATCATTATTTCAGAAAGACTCAAAGACTCAGAAAACTCAGATTTACCTGTGACAAAGAAATCGAAGTTGCTTTCTTTGAGCTGCTGTATCAGATTTCGGTGGTTGTCCCCTATATATTGTGATTCAGGGAGGGGAGGAACCTCAAGTGGAGTATTTTGCAATGACGCAATTAGTTTCTATTTGGATAAACATGTTTGTGAAGATTAATAAATGCACTGTGACTAAGAACAAACAGTTCATATCTCAGTGTATTCAATTGGGGATCTTATGTCCTCACTGTGCCTGGAGATCAAATCCACATATTTACCAATCAAAGTGAACACTCTTGCTGTCAGGAGAATCAAGAACCAAGATACACTTATACCTCATCCGTAACATGGACTCTAAAATTACACCATCCACTGCAATCTTGGTAAACAGCCAATAATTTCCTATCTTTTTCCTCCCTGTGTTCTTCAAGAGTAGAGTGACATTTGTGATTTTCCAGTCCCGTGGAACAATTCCTGACAAATTATGCTTGCACTATTGTTACGTATTCGGGCAACAATAATATAGATGAGTTAGGCAAGGGGTTTTATAACAAATAACACGTTTATTAAACACTGATAACAAACCCCCTTCAAATGTAAACAAACCCAAACAATGGTCCGAGCTCAGCTGCTGGCAGCTGGTCAGACAGTTCTTAATAGCTTTGCAGTCTCAAACAGTCTTTAAAGTAGTATTGAAAAAAACAGTTCTCCAAAGCGAATTGCCGAATGAAAACAGTTCAAAGAACGATATGCCGACAGTTCAAAAGCTCACGGTACTTTTAAAAGGAGAGACTTTTTAAAGCGATGTAAATTCTCTTCCACGTCGATGTCCTTCGATTCCCAGCGTCGAACTCCCACGTCGAATTTTATTAAATATAACAACTTAAAGTGACTGACCTCTCTTCCACACTATTCTCAAACCCTTTCTGGTCATCCCAGGGGTCAACAGCGAGAATAGTCAACGAAATCCTTCCGAATGAGGATCACCCAAGGTCGAAGTCAATCCATCCACCGTGTCGAAAATCGATTCTTCTCGATTTGTCTTCCAAATTCTTATCTTCACTCTCCATCAGCAAAGAAACCGTTGGCTCTGACCTTTTAAACTTTAGGCATTATATAAAACTTCATTTTTAACTAAACTGCGTCATCACATTAAATCACACAGTAACATGAAGTCATCTTGGCAAATCCAGCCACGAACTGCCCCACCTGACAGGGTGGGTCTTCCTTTTATACCCTGTAGAAAAAACCTGTCACATGACCTCTACTGGCGGGAAAATGACATCACTCCACCATTACCTCATGTCCAGTATAACTTCAACCCCAGTCACGTGACAAGGGTACCACTGTCACGTGTCACGGGTACGTAACACCTCCCTCCAAAAAAAACATTTTTGGTCTATCAAGAACAAAAATTTTTAACAATTACTTACAAAAAAAAACAAATGTATAAATCATATAACATACACAATATACAATACAGTAGGAGTGTTACAATAAAAAAAACCACTCCAAAAAAAAACATTGTACATTCAATATCGAGATAGACAATCAGCAACCACATTATCTTTACCTTTAATATGAGTTATCACAATATTGTACTCTTGTAACATCAAACTCCAATTTAACAATCTTCTGTTTTTGTTTTTCATCTTACTCAGAAAAACTAACGGATTATGATCAGTGTAAACAATAAGTGGTTTTTGAGTTGTACCAACATATACCTCAAAATATTCCAAAGCCAAAACAAGAGATAACAATTCTTTCTCTATTGTTGAATAGTTTCTTTGATGCTTATTAAATTTCTTAGAAAAGTAAGCTACTGGATGATCAACCTCATCACCCTCATTCCTCTGCATCAATACTGCTCCCGCAGCTTCATCACTAGCATCCACAGCTAATGAATAAGGTTTTTCAAAGTCAGGTGCCTTAAGCACAGGTTGTTCACATATCATTGTTTTCAATTTTTCAAATGCTTCCTGACAAAACACTGTCCACACAAACTTTACATTCTTCTGCAGAAGGTTAGTTAATGGAAGGGCAACATTAGCAAAATTCTTACAAAATTTTCGATAATATCCTACCATTCCCAAAAACCTTCTGAGAGTTTTTTTCCCCGTTGGAGTGGGAATTTCTAAAATTGCCTGAACTTTTGCCTGAACAGGAGCTACCTTACCTTGACCCACAACATAACCAAGGTAAGTCACAGTAGCATGTCCAAATTCACTCTTGGCTAAATTAATAGTCAAGTTAGCTTTTGAAAGCTTTTCAAACAATTTCTCCACCGCAATAATGTGTGCTTCCCAAGTATCATTTCCTGTCACTAAATCATCAATATAAGCATCAGTATCTTTCAAACCCTGAATCACAGAATTAATCATCCTCTGAAAAGTACCTGGGGCATTCTTCATCCCAAATGGAAGAACATTATACTCATATAACCCAGATGGAGTTACAAATGCAGAAATCTCTCTACCTCTGTCCGTTAACGGAACACACCAATACCCTTTCAATAAATCAATCTTTGTAAGGAACTTTGCTTTCCCAACTTTATCTACACAATCATCTACTCTAGGAATTGGATATGCATCTGTTTTCGTTACAGCATTCACCTTCCTATAGTCCGTACAAAACCTAATACTACCATCAGGTTTTGGCACCATAACACATGGCGAACTCCAATTCGAGTTAGAATGTCTAATAATATCATTCTCTAACATATATTCAATTTCTTTCTCAGCAAGTTCACATTTTTCCATGTTCATCCTATATGGATGTTGTTTAATAGGTTTGGCATCTCCAACATCTACATCATGTGAAGCTATAGTAGTCCTTCTCGGAACATCTGGAAACAAATCCTTATACTTAAAAATCAATTCCTTCATCTGTTGTTTCTGCTCTAGCTGTAAATGTGCTAATTTCTCATCCATATTTTCCAAAATAGTCGAATTAGGTAACCTAACAGAAACAATGTTAGATTTAGAATGAAAGTCAGATGAATCATCTATCATATTCCCAGTTAAATCCAACTCATTCTCACTAACCACAACAGTCACAGTATCAGATTGTTTCTCAAAATATGGTTTAATCATATTTATGTGGCAAAGTTGTGTTGACCTTTTACGATCTGGAGTTTTTATTACATAATCCACATCATTAACTCTAGACACAATTTCATAAGGTCCATGAAATCTAGCTTGTAAAGGATTTGTCTGCACTGGGAAAAGAACCAACACCTTATCTCCAGGCTTAAACATCCTCATCCTAGCTTCCTTATCATACCAAGTCTTCATTTTCTCCTGAGCCAACTTCAAATTTTCCTTGGCTAAGCTACAAGCTCTATGTAACCTGTCCTTAAATTTCAAAACATAGTCCAACAAATTAGTATGCACTTCCTTACTAATCCACTGTTCCTTCAATAAAGCTAAAGGTCCTCTAACTCTATGCCCAAACACAAGTTCAAATGGACTAAACCCTAAAGATTCCTGTACCGATTCCCTTACTGCAAATAAAAGTAAGTTTATACTCTCATCCCAGTCACTTTCATTCTCCACACAATATGTCCTAATCATATTCTTGAGAGTAGAATGAAACCTCTCCAAGGCACCTTGCGATTCTGGATGGTATGCAGACGAAGTAATTTGCTTAGCTCCCAATTTATAAACTATCTGTTGAAACAATCCAGACATAAAATTACTACCTTGATCAGTTTGTATTTCCTTGGGCAATCCAAAATAAGTAAAGAATTTTATAAGAGCCTTCGTCACAGTTTTAGCTTTTATATTCCTAAGTGGTACTGCCTCTGGAAACCTAGACGAAGTACACATGATAGTCAACAAATACTGATAACCAGTTTTTGTCTTTGGTAATGGACCAACACAATCTACAATAACTTTAGAAAACGGTTCACCAAATGCTGGAATAGGTTGTAATGGAGCTACTGGTGTAACCTGATTTGGTTTACCCACAATTTGACAAGTATGGCACGTCTTACAAAACATCGCCACATCTTTTCTTAAACCAGGCCAGTAAAAATGTTTTAAAATCTTGTCCACAGTTTTCCTTACCCCTTGATGTCCA
The DNA here is from genome assembly GCF_048418815.1 of Hemitrygon akajei. Taxonomy (NCBI): domain Eukaryota; kingdom Metazoa; phylum Chordata; class Chondrichthyes; order Myliobatiformes; family Dasyatidae; genus Hemitrygon; species Hemitrygon akajei. The sequence goes on from NC_133151.1 coordinate 28,561,406, forward strand.
CCTAAAGGCACACTATGAGCTAAAGTCAAAATCTCACTCCGATAAACTTTAGGAACAACCACCTGATAAACAACATTCCATTCCTCACTTGCAGGAATTGTAGGCGACCTCCATTTCCTCATCAACACTCCTTTTCCAAATAATATCCTACTGACACCTTCTCAATTTCACTACCTAGTAAAGCTTGTTCCCTTAATTTTACAATCTCAGGATCTCTATTCTGCTCTGCTATCATCTCCTTCCGAGACAGAGATAAATCTTCATAGTCAGACTTACTCCCAGAACCTTGTTCAAACAACGAAGGTAAGAAAGTTTCTGACACATCCTCAAAACTCAAATCCTGAGTTGAACAGTCATGAGTAACAACCTCATTCTGCACATCAATTTTTTTAGCCATAGCTCTAGTCACAACACAAGAAAAATCTGTGTTAGAATTCACCTCTGGTTCCTCTGATTCCATTGTCAAATGCACTTCAGGAAAAACTTGTCCACCTGCCAAGTCATTACCTAACAATAAAGAAATACCCTTCACAGGTAAGCTATGCTGTAGTCCTACCTTAACAAATCCTGTAACTAACCCTGACTTTAAATTTACTTCATGTAAACGTACAGGCATAAAATCACTTCCAACACCTCTTATGTAATTTACCTCACCAGTATCACTCTCTTCATTAAGCTTCAACACACTATCTAACATCAGTGATTGAGAAGCTCCAGTATCCCTAAGAATCTTTATTGGCACCAGAATAGATCCTTCTTTCAAGGATACAAACCCTTCAGTTATAAAATGATCATATCCCTTTCTAACTTTGTCAGACTCTAACAAATCCTCATTTGTGTTTACCAAACCCTGTAACTTTACAGGTGCTTCAGTATGTTGCACACAAGCATCTGGAACTGCTTCCTTCTCTTTCTTTTTCAATTTGAAACAGTTAGCTATTACATGGCCAGGCTTCTTACAATAGTTACAAATAAGACCAAACTGTTTTCCCTTCACAGGTTTTCCTTCCTCCTTACCTCTCTCATTAACCTCTAATTTAATTTCTAATTTACCTGGAGTCTCCATATTATTTTTCCTCTTGAAAATTCTACCCTGAGGAAATTTATTCTTATGGATTAAAACATACTCATCAGCTAATCTAGCACAGTCCTGCAATTTATCAGTATCCCTCTCATTTAAGTAGGTCCTTACTTCAACAGGAATGCTTCTTTTAAATTCCTCCATCAAAATCAGCTCTTTCAAAGTCTCATAGTCCTCATTTACATTTTTAGAAGAAACCCATCTCTCAAAACACATAGCTTTATCATAGGCAAATTCCACATAAGTCTTTTCCACAGACTTTTTCAAACTCCTGAATCTTTCCCTGTACGCTTCTGGGACCAATTCATAATATTTGAGAATATTTTCTTTCACAATATCATAATCTAATGCTTGCGCAGCAGTTAAAGCTGTGTAAACGTGTCTTCCCTTGCCTTTAATCACACGCTGTAACAACACTGACCATTTATCTTTCGGCCACTCTGACATCCGAGCAATAGTTTCAAAATGTTGAAAATATCTCTCCACTTCTGTTTCACTAAATGGAGGGACCAATTTAATTTCTTGGCTAGCAACAAACGGTTTTCTAGAATCAGCAGACTGTTCTACAGACCTTAATTTAGCCATTGCATATTCAAAATCTCTCTGCTTTTGTTCAGCTTCCAATTTACACCTTTCTAACATCATTTGTTCAATTTGCAACTGCATCTCCAGATTACTTATTGGAAACGATTCTAAAATCGATTCTTCAAAATGACCCGAAGCCACAAAATGTGATGCTATCTTTCTCTGTATTACAGCTTTTGATGTAGTTGGCAAGATCCCTTTAAGATGCAACCGATTAGCAATCTCAGACACTTCAGTTTTTTTCGCCTTCGCTAACAAATCCGCGACTGGCGAATCCAGAAACTCATCAATATTCATCGTTGCCGAATACCACTCACAAGCGAATCAAACAAAAAAAAATCGAGCAATCCCCGTTACCAAAAAACCAACTCAAAATTCAAAAAACTTTTTAAAATCAAATAATTCAATCCCGAACGTAGCCCCCATAATTATGTTACGTATTCGGGCAACAATAATATAGATGAGTTAGGCAAGGGGTTTTATAACAAATAACACGTTTATTAAACACTGATAACAAACCCCCTTCAAATGTAAACAAACCCAAACAATGGTCCGAGCTCAGCTGCTGGCAGCTGGTCAGACAGTTCTTAATAGCTTTGCAGTCTCAAACAGTCTTTAAAGTAGTATTGAAAAAAACAGTTCTCCAAAGCGAATTGCCGAATGAAAACAGTTCAAAGAACGATATGCCGACAGTTCAAAAGCTCACGGTACTTTTAAAAGGAGAGACTTTTTAAAGCGATGTAAATTCTCTTCCACGTCGATGTCCTTCGATTCCCAGCGTCGAACTCCCACGTCGAATTTTATTAAATATAACAACTTAAAGTGACTGACCTCTCTTCCACACTATTCTCAAACCCTTTCTGGTCATCCCAGGGGTCAACAGCGAGAATAGTCAACGAAATCCTTCCGAATGAGGATCACCCAAGGTCGAAGTCAATCCATCCACCGTGTCGAAAATCGATTCTTCTCGATTTGTCTTCCAAATTCTTATCTTCACTCTCCATCAGCAAAGAAACCGTTGGCTCTGACCTTTTAAACTTTAGGCATTATATAAAACTTCATTTTTAACTAAACTGCGTCATCACATTAAATCACACAGTAACATGAAGTCATCTTGGCAAATCCAGCCACGAACTGCCCCACCTGACAGGGTGGGTCTTCCTTTTATACCCTGTAGAAAAAACCTGTCACATGACCTCTACTGGCGGGAAAATGACATCACTCCACCATTACCTCATGTCCAGTATAACTTCAACCCCAGTCACGTGACAAGGGTACCACTGTCACGTGTCACGGGTACGTAACACTATTAATGTCTCCACAATCGCTTCAGCCTCCTTTTGCTAAACCCTAGTGTCTTGTCCATCCACATTCAGGAATTACAACTCTCCAAGCAAATTCTCCTTATTAAAAGTGACTATACTCAATGCTGCCCAGGCTTCAATTTCTGGCATGTTCTTCATGTCGGAAACACTGGAGACTGAGACAAAGTACGTGTACAGTTCTCTGCCGGTTCAGTGTATCTGACTACTTCTCCAGTGTAATTTCCCAGTGGTCCAATATCCATTCCACACTTTCTTTTACTCTTTATACATCTGAAAAAGTACTCATTGTATTCTCTTTAATATTCGCAAAAAGAATTAGGTTAAGTATCACCGCTATATGTCTTGAAATTGTTATGCTCGAACAGTACATCGTAATACATAATAATAAAACCAGTAAATCACAGTTAGATGTCTATAAAAATAGTATAAAAAAGTTAAATAAGTCAGAAATCCAATGACAGATGAGAAGAGGCTATCGCTGAACCATTGAGAGTGTGCCTTCAGGCTCCTGTACCACCTCCGTGACGGTAGCAATGGGAAGAGGGCATGTCCTGGATGATGGCGGTCCTTCATGATGGATGCTGCCTTTTTGAGGCAGCGCTTCTCAATGATGTCCTGGATGCTATTATTTCATCCATACTTTTCCTTACTTCTATTGTAATTATTCTGCACATTATTCTACACCTTCTGCATTATTATTGTTTTACCTTGTCCTACCTCATTGCACTGTGCAATGATATGATCTGATTTGTCTCAAGAGCACACATGCAAAAATTTTCACTATTGTGGTACATATGGCAATAATAAAAACATTCCATTTCCAATCTGTTGAACCCACTTCCCCGCTATTTAGTGAAATACTGTCCACAGCCCTAGTTATGTGATTTGTCAGGACTTCAGACCTAGCATGTTTCAGCTGGAACCTGTCCAATCAAATCATCTCCATCCTTCCCCAATAGTGGTAGCCAAGTACCATGAATCTAAGCACTCTTCTCTTCCTCCAGTCTTTGAGCCACACTTTTAACTCACTAATCCTATTGATCTTGTATGAAGTTGTATGTAGCTTAACTAAAAATGCAGGGCTTATTAACCTTTTGTTTCTGGTTTTTAACTTTAGTTCTTAGCTGCTTATATTCCCTCAGCAGTCGCTTTTTCCTTGTTCTTCCTACATTGTTGGTACTCACATGGACCAGGTCCATTGTTATTTTTTCCAGTCCCACCCTAAGTTCCTCTGCAGGTCAGATCAGATGCCCTAAATCTATTATTATTTTTGAGATGCAAAATGGAACAGGGGCTTCCAGTCACTCGAGCTGTGTCACCCAGTTGACCCTGCTAAAACCTCCTGTAATCACAGGACAATTTGAAATGACCAATTCCCAAGCCAGTTGGTCTTTCAACTGTGAAAAGAAACTCGAGCAATTGGGAATATCGCACATGATATTCGAACATGTTAGACTGGAATTGTTCTCCAAACTCCAGAATGCCCCAGTCGCCCCACTCTTTAAGTAAGATGTGATGCATAAGAAAGGAAATTAGAGGCTAGTTAATTTGACTTCAGGTGTTGGGAAGATGTCGGAGTTGATTGTAAAAGATGTGTTTTAGCGATCCTTAGAGGAACGAACAGCCTGTACTCAGCATGGTTTCCTTGAGAATTCCTTAAAAAAAATAATAAGTTCGATAGATATGTTGATATTGTGGAGTAACATATAATAATGATTAACATGTCAGCAGAAACATTGCGAAAGTTTGTAGTAAGATACCAAAGCAAAATGGATTATTGTGTAATGTGGACTTTCATTGCAAATCTATTGGAACTCATTTCCTGTAATTCTGTTTGAGACATCATGCCAGTCAGATTACAGAAATGAAGATAAGATCCTAAAACAGTCAAAGCTTTGGTTAATTTTGTTCTCAAACATGACATTGGGAAAGGAAGGATTAGATCTGTCAGTCCCAAAGTTGAGTCATCTTGTCAAGGTATTCTGACTGAAAGGTGGAGACTTGAGTAAGCAGGTGACCCTGAGCAGAGCTGTGTCCGATGGTGCTTTAGTACAGTGGGTTAGTTACTATCCTGTAATCCAGCAGTCTGGCCCTGCAATGAGTGAGTCCAATCCCACTAGAACTGCTGTCAAATTGCCACTGACTTGGTGAGGGACGAACATTCTCGAGAACTACATTAGGGTACGCCCGGAGACCGCCTTCCGGGTCTTGCTCCGGTTTCGGACTCCGGACTCCGGGCCTGTAGCCAGCCCTCCTGTCACCCGGAGCCATTGGATCGTCTTGGCTTAAGGAGGCACATCTGTCGCCTATTAGGGGGCAGGTGTTTATAAGGGGCTCGGGGACTGAGCCTGGTTGTGGGGTTGTCCTACTCCGAAGCCGGTTTAACCCGATCTGTACCTGGGCTGCCGGCTCAGAATTCTGCTCTTTCCCTGGTTGCCGGCCTGCTCGGAATTAGGTTTTGCCCTGGTTGCAGGCCTGTTCTGCATCAGTTCTGAGCGGTTGGTCTTGTTCCACTGCTTCTCTCGTGTGCCCTTGTCCCGCTGTTCCGCCTTAGTCGCCTTGCCTGCGCTGTCACGCTGTCGGTTGCCCTTTCCAATATACCGGTGTATCACCGTAGCCCTACTGCTCACCCTGGACCCAGCTTTCTTCTGATCCCTTGCCTCCGTCGGGCAGGCTCGGCTGGACTGCCGCTGTCCGGCGGGGGTTTTGCCCTTTCCACCCAATGCTCACTAAGGGTTGTGCCCCGGACCTGCCCAGGTGTCCGCTCCTTGCCCATGCTTCCGTGTTTTTAGCCTGGGAGGAGGCCCTGCCCAGGATCCATGCGACCCGCCACGAGCTCTGGGATCCCCCTGCCTTGCCAGGAACTCTGGGATCCTCCTGCCCTGCCACGAGCTCTGGGATCCTCCTGCCCTGCCACGAAATCGGGTATCCAGCCCCGCCTGCATAACCCCCTGCATGGCATGGCATCCCCATTCTGCCCTACCCCTAGTACTTCAGTGCCTGCGTTCTGCATTTGGGTTCAATCCTGTCCCCGTCCTGACAAGCTGCTGGTGACTTGATACTATCAAAAGGCTTGTCAGGAGGCAGCTAAGAGTCAGGAGTCTAGATGTAGGGATGACAGTGATGAAAAAAACAGAATGGGTAAGGATGGGATTTCTCTATTAGGTCTCCAGATAGAGTTTTAACAAACAACCGACTTATGATCTATTATGGTTTCTGTCACATGAAGTGGATGCTTTTCACAGGGTACTGTAAAACAAATGGAAAGTTAAAAACTGTATATTCCATGAATGGATGACCTCAACTATTCTGTAAATGCAGAATCATCTCACACACTTCCACATAGCAAATCAGTGGTCAGCACTTTATACCATTTAATATCTTTGAACCCAAACCCCAGCTCCTGAAGGAAAAAGGTAGGTCATGAGGCATCGTGAATAAATTATTGAGATTTATTTCTCGTCAGCTGAGGAATGCTATGTTGCCCTCCAGACTTTGTATGAATTGAACGAGCTGCTCTTTGTGCAATAGATGTCAAGTCTGATCTCTCATTGCGACTAATAGGTATCTGTGGAGGGAAATCCCCATAACTGGACAACTGTAAATCCTGCATTCGACTCAGCAGACGGCCCCTGTGCTCCACCATAGACTTTCCATAGAGTCCAAAAAGAGAGAGTGACCTTACACAGTTTTTCCCAGTTCACAAGCTGGGAAATCGTCTGGCTAATTTGATCTCAGGTTAACTAAGTACAAACTAAGTTAATGGACATGTTTATAACATCTAGAAGACATTTGGACATGTGCATTGATTAGGAAGGTTTAGAGGGTCATTGGGGGCAAATAAGAAGCTCATTCATGTAACTTGCTCAGCGTGGATGAGCTTGGCCGAAGTGCCTGTTTTCTGTGCAGTATATTTCTCCAAATCTATTTTATTAAGTAGATCAAATTATTTTCTTTTTTTAATTGTGGACATGTGTTTTCAGCCGATGAATTGTTAACATTGATCTTTTTGGAAAAAGCTCCTCACTGATTGCCAATGACTGTTCTGTCAGCAGAGCAGCTGCTCGCTCTGGAACTGGCCCTGTGCTCTTTGAGTCCAGCTGATGTGCAATCAGCTGGCAAACCACTGCAGAGGATCAATTGTCAAACTGATCTACTATCACTAGTTCTTCCAGCTCCACTGTAAGCTGACTCCGTTATAGAGAGTGACATTATATACAGTAAGCAGTAGTCAGCTTTAGGGCTTAATACTGAATTAACCCCATGGACTGGCGTTATGAAGTGTATGTGGGCCAAGATGGAAACATACCCAGATCAATTGTGTTAGGCCATCCTGAGCAGGTTCTCCAGAGAACAATTGGAGTAAGAGGACAGGTTGCATAAAGTAGATTTTGATTGAATGATGAGTGATAATCTCAAACACTTTAGTATCTCAGGGTTTCCTGTGGGACTACTAAACCTGTTCCACGATCCAGCAGAGATCAGAGACTGGTCACTGTCTGAACTTGATACATTCCTGGTGTTCTTTGTCTTACATCCACATCAGGTTTAAAAATTTTACTGGTGTTTATCTGCTGCACCTATATTTCCAGTACGCTCATCGCTACCCATTCAGTGACAGACCTGAAAGCAACTCGTATTGACCCAGACTTTTACATTCGGACCTAATATATCCTCTTCTACACCTCATCACTTGTTCACTTACATCAAAACAGTGCATCGTTCCTAAGTATTGTATTCCAATATATTTTTTTGTGCAGTCATAAAAAATACAGAATGAACAATATATATTTCACCCTTTGTATGTTCTACTGGTGCGTGTCGACCATGTGGCCTTGCTTATCTTGTTGCTCCTCAGTTCTGTTATTCAGCTGATGGAAGACTGACGTATCATAGAGGGAGAAAGATGAACTTAGAAAAAAGGAGACTGCAAGAACTGCTTCTGTTCCCATACATTCTCCATGACAGCAAGAATTCTGGACTGGCTGGTTGACAGGACACGCCAAAGGAGCAAAGACAGAATGAATGTTAACAAGGTTTGAGGGCAGCATTAGTGAAATAACAAAGTCGAATTTGTTCAGGTCTCGTACCATACATCCGCCAATCTCTTTGACACCCACAATATTCAGGAAGGGAATGCTGGAGCATCAGGACTACGACTGCCAGACTGGGTAACAGCTTCTTCCCTCAGGCTGAGAACCGAATAAAGATCCTCGCACCACCAAGGTCTCATCACGAGCAATGCGAGCTGTTTATTGTTTACTGTTTACTCTTTACAGTTCACCTGTGCTGCCCACTGCATACATTGTGAATTTTATTTTAGTCATTTACTTGTGGTAATGGTGTGTTTTATGTGCTGTGCTTTGTGGGTATATGTTTTCTGAGTGCACCATGGTTTGGAAGAACATTTCTTTATTTGGTTGTCTGTAATTGAACTTGAGTTACTGAACCTGTTGAGCTGGTGTATTTGTCGGTGAAGGTTAACAATGCACAACTTAAAGAAGTGAAGGAAAGTCAAATTCACCTGTGCAGACTGAGGTAGATCCACTTTGCTTCTGATTCTTTTGAATATAAATTGGTCTCTGGAAAACACAGGGTTAACAAACAGAGGCCAAGTGTATTTTAAAAAGGCATTTACCTTTAGAAAGAAATCGCACTGTTCATGTCTCTAGGAGAAATTCATTGAAACAGGCTGGTTTGTGGATCTTAGATATGAAGTAGAAATGTTGGTTGTGGGGTGAGGGTACTATGATGTTGGTGGCAGTCTAACATGTCTTGTGCTATGAAAATGCTTTGAAAACAAAGCAGAGTACTGTTGGGGGCGACGGTCTATGGGGGAAGCAACTATGGTGGCACTTCTGGCATAGTCTGCCCCTGTGATTCAGATGACAGGGACATCAAAGATGCAATAATAACAGGGTTGACATGGTGGGCAATTTTAATTTCCCAAATATCAATTGGCATCTCCCTATAGCAAGGGGTTTAAATGGGGTGGCATTGTTAGGTGTGTTCAGGAAAGTTTCTTGCCAAAATATGATGATAAGCCTACATGAGGAGAGGCTGTACTTGATCAAGTATTGGGAAATGAACCTCGTCAGATGTCAAGTTTCTCAGTGGGAGAGCATTTTAGAGATAGTGATCACAATTCTATCTCCTTTACTATAGCATTGGAGTGGGATAGGAACAGATAAGTTAGGAAAACGTTTAATAGCAGGAGGGGGAAATATCAAGCTATCCGGCAGGAACGTGGAAGCTTGAATTGGGAACAAATGTTATCAGGGAAATGTATGGCAGAAATGTGGTAAATGTTCAGTGGATATTTGCGTGGATTCCTGAAGAGATGTGTTCTAATGAGACAGGGAGAGGATGGTACGGTACAGGAACCATGGGGTACAAATGCTGTTGTAAATCTATTCAAGAGGAGAAGAAAAGCTCATGAAAGGTTCAAAAGACTAGATAATGATTGAGATCTAGAAGATTGAGGCCAGAAGCGGCCATGTGAAGGATTGATGAGCAGGATTAAGGAAAACCCCAAGGCATTCTACAAGGAAGTGAATAGCAAGAGGATAAGACGAGAGGGAATAGGACCAATAAAGAGTGACGGCAGATAAGTGTGAATGGAACAGAGGCGACTGTAGAAAGCGAGGGGTCGAGCCCATGGCAATGATATTTGCTTCATGAATGGGGACAGAAGTAGTTACGGAGGACTTGGGGTCCCAGGCCAAAATTTTCTTTAAATAATTATTTATAGTTCTTAGTAATTGTTACATCCAAATAAGTAAATTGATTTCTTACAATTTTAAAAGGAAGGTTAGTATTAATTGATACCAAATGATTCAATGGAAAAAGTTCACTCTTATGAAAACTTAGTTTATATCCTGAAAGCTGACTAAAACAGGAGACTAAAGAACGTACGATAGGTAATAAAGTCTCAACATTAGAAATATAAAGCAAAAGGTCATCGGCATAATGCAAAAGTTCTAAGGTAAGGACATATTCGGCACAGCTTTGTAGGCTGACGGGCCTGTATTGTGCTGTAGTTCCGAGTTTCTATTTTTCTATCATATCTGTTTACTCAACAATTCATGCCCCTCCACCAATATTCCTAATATCTGCAAACCTGGCAGGAAAGCCATCTATTCCTTCATCTAAGTCATTATATACAGCATAAAAATAAGTTGCCCCATAGGAACGCTGCGGAACACTACTAGCCACTGGCAGCCAACCAGAAAAGGATCAGTTTATACCCACTCGCTGCCTGCTACCAATCAGCCAATGTTCTAACCATGTTAGTAACATTCTTGTAATACCATGGGTTCTTAATTAAATAAGCAGCCTTCTGTGTGGCACTTGTCAAAGGCCTTCTTAACGTCCAGATATACAAAATACACTGCATCCCCTTTATCTATCCTACTGGTATTCTCATCAAATTATTCCAAAAGGAACATATTTTTAGCCAGATGCTGGTGGAATTATGGAATTCGTTGCCACATACAGTGTGGAGGCCCAATCATTGATGGTGCTTAAGGAGGAGATTGATAGGTATCTAATTAGTCAGTGTATCAAGGCATATGGGGAAAAAGTCGGAAATTGGATATAGATAGGAGAATAGTTCGGCTCATGGTGGAGTGGCAGAGCAGACTCGATGGGCCGAATGGCCTACTTCTGCACCTTTATCTTGTCTTGTCATGTAATATGAATTATTAATAGAGTAAACGAATAGACTAAAACGGAGACAGTACTTAGCTCATGACGAATTAATGTTGTCACAAATAAAGTGACTATGAATCACTGATTATTTCTACTTGGCATAATTTATAATTATCTAATTATTTATGGTTAAATATTGCTATATTTCTACACAATTCCTGCTTAGTGTGAATGTAACGAGACCCAATTTCCTTCGGGATCAATAAAGTATGTCTGTCGGTCTGTCTGTCTGATTGAAGATTTCTGGCAGATTGAATATCTTCCGATGGATCTTTCTGTGGAATGGTAGGTCCAATTGGGCAGCTCCCAATCCACAACACAAGTTCAGAAATATTCATTTGTTACTGAAAGCATAGTACCTTAAAACATGGAATACAACAAATGATTAATATTGAATAGGATAAAAAACCTGATTCATTAAGGTTTGGAAAAAGAGGAAGTGGTTTATGATTAATGTTAATAGCAATAAATAAAGGGCTGCAAGAAGACCACAACCTTGTCATCAGGTTTGGAGGACCATGTGCCTCAATGACCCTGAGTTCTATGTTGTCTGGAGTCAGGGCCTTCTGCTTTAGCTCTTGGTAGTATCAGCCTTACCTAACGGTCAATAAGTAGAGGCCAGGCGAAGAGATGTCTATGGGTCCTGCCCGTTGAGGGTTTCAGGTCAGCAAAAACAATTCTGACTGGTAAATCAAAACTGTTCTGGAAACAGCAATGAAGAATAATTCTACATCTGAGTCTAACTGTATTCCTGAGTCTCCACATGAAATGCATACCAGAGTGGAAGTACTGACATGATGAAGGAAACCCTGGACACAACCACAGAGGAAGTCCTTTATTGCTGCCCAAAACACCAGCAGTATAATGGGCAGAAAATATAAATAGAACAGTTGCATTTGGACTTTTAGCATTGTTCATTTTCAAATTATGATAACTCAGAACTTGTAGTAGGATGTAGAAAATTGAATTCCTTTACTACACAGGAGAAGGAGACATCTGGAGTTTACACCAATGTCATGGTGAACATCCTCTTATCATCAGTCGTGTGCTCTGAATCATGCACCAGGAAATGCTGCTTGATATTTGCCACACACACATACTCCTTGCAGAAATAAAAATCATATTTCTGGAGCTCTATTTCCTCAGTGTCAGCTTGGCTTACAATTGAGACTGGATACAACTATTGGATGATCCAATATTAATTAATATTCATAATGATCTCCTTTGTTGCCTTTACATAGATCTAGTTTTATCAAGAGAACAGAAACATTTCCTGATATGTGAAACATCAGACTCTGCTTAGCTAATATTACAGACTGATTACTTTTGTTGAAAGATATCAATATACGTCATCAAATGGCAATTTTAATTAAATTACTAAGCATTTCAAATCACTTCAACAGGACCGACGATGTGTTATTCACTTAATGAGTGACATGTCAACAGAAGCATTGAGAAAGTTTGTAGTATGATACCAAAGCAAAACGGATTATTGTGTAATGTGGGCTTTCATTGCAAATTGATTGGAACTCATTGTCCTGTAATTCTGTTAGAGACAACATGCCAGTCAGATTACAGAAATGAAGATAAGATCCTAAAACAGTCAAAGCTTTGGTTAATTTTGTTCTCAAACATGTCATTGGGAACGGAAGGATTAGATCTGTCAGTCCCAAAGTTGAGTCATCTTATCAAGTTATTCTGACTGAAATGTGGAGACTTGAGTAAGCAGGTGACCCTGAGCAGAGCTGTGTCCGATGGGGCTTTAGTACAGTGGGTTAGTTACCATCCTGTAATCCAGCAGCCTGGCCCTGCAATGCATTCAAATCCCACTAGAACTGCTATCCAATTGCCACTACCTTGATGAAGAACGAACACGCTCGATAGCTACTGGTGACTTGATACTATCAAAAGGTTTGTCAGGAAGCAGATAACAGTCAGAGGTCTAGATGTAGGGATGAGAGTGATGAAAAACCAGACTGGGTGAGGATGGGAGTTCTCCATTAGGTCTTCAGAGAGAGTTTGAAAAACTAACAGACTTATGATCTGTTATGGTTTCTGTCACATAAAGTGGTTGCTTTTCACAGGGTACTGTAAAACAAATGGAAAGTTAAAAACAGTAAATTCCATGAACGAATGACCTCAGCTTTTCTGTAAATGCAGAACCATCTCACCCACTTCCGCTTTGCAAATCAGTGGTCAGCACTTTGCACCATTTAATATATTTAAACCCAAACCCCAGCTCCTGAAGGGAAAAATGTAGGTCATGAGGCATCGTGAATAAATTATTGAGATTTATTTCTCGTCAGCTGAGGAATGTTATGTTACCCTCCAGACTTTGTATGAAATGAACGAGCAGTACTTTGTGCAATAGATGTCAGGGCTGATCTCTCATTATGACTAATAGGTATCTGTGCAGGGAAATCCCGATAACTGGACAATTGTAAATCCTGCATTCGACTCAGCAGAATGTGCTCCACCATAGACTTTCCACAGAGTCCAAAAAGAGAGAGTGAACTTCCACAGATTTTCCCAGTTCACTAGCTGGGAAATCCTTTGGCTAAATTGATCTCAGGTTAACTAAGTACAAATTAAGTTAATGGACATATTTATGACATCCAGAAGACATTTGGACATGTGCATTGACTAGAAAGGTTTAGCGGGTCATTGAGGGCAAATACGAAGCTCTTTCAGGTAACTTGCTCAGCGTGGATGTGTTTGGCTGACGAGCCTGTTTTCTGTGCAATATATTTCTCCAAATCTATTTTATTAAGTAGTTCCAACGATTTTCTTTTTGTAATTGTGAACATGAGTTTTCAGCCGATGATGAATTGTTAACATTGAGTTTGTGGAAAAAACTCTTCTACACCTCATCACCTGTTCAATTACGTCAAACCAGTGTATCGTTACTCAGTACTGGCTTCCAATATATTTTATGTCCAGTCATAAAACATACAGAATGAACAATAGATATTTCACACTTTGTATGTTCGACTGGTGCCTGTCGAACATGTGGCCTTGCTTATCCTGTTCTTCCTCAGTTCTGCTATTCAGCTGATGGGAGACTGACGTATCATAGAGGTAGAAAGACGAACTTAGAGAAATGGAGACAGCAAGAACTGCTTCTAATCCCACCCATTCCCCATGACAGCAAGAAGTCTGGGCTGGCTGGTTGACAGGACACACCAAAGCAGCAAAGACAGAGAATGAATGTTAACAAGGTTTGAGGGCAGCATTAGTGAAATAACAAAGTTGAATCTGTGCAAGTTTCGTACCACTCATCCGCCAATCTCTTTGACACCCACAATCTTCAGGAAGGAAATACTGGAGCATCAGGACTAGGACTGTCAGACTGGGTAACAGCTTCATCCCTCAGGCTGAGAACATAATAAATATCCTCGCACCACCAAGGTCTCATCACGAGCAATGCGAGCTGTTTATTGTTTACTGTTCACTCTTTACAGTTCACCTGTGCTGCCTACTGCATGCATTGTGAATTTTATTTTAGTCATTTATTTGCGGTAATGGTGTGTTTTATGCGCTATGTTTTGTGGGTATATGTTTTCTGAGTGCACCATGGTTTGGAGGAACATTTCTTTATTTGGTTGTCTGTTTGTACTTGAACCTAGTCAGGTGTGACGTCTCTCAGTGGGAGAGATAGTGATCACAATTCTATTTCCTTTACCAAAGCATTGGAGAGGGATAGGAACAGACAAGTTAGGAAATCGTTTAATAGGAGTAAGGGGAAATATGAAGCTATCCGGCAGGAATGTGGAAGCTTGAATTGGGAACAGAAGTTATCAGGAAAATGTACGGCAGAAATGTGGCAAATGTTCAGAGGATATTTGTGTGGAATTCTGAAGAGGAATGTGCATGAGAGGATGGTACGGTACAGGAAGAATGGGGTACAAATGCTGTTATAAATCTAGTCAAGAAGTGAAGAAAAGCTCATGAAAGGTTCAAAAGACTAGATAATGATTGAGATCTAGAAGATTATGAGGCCAGAAGCGGCCATGTGAATCATTGATGAACAGGATTAAGGAAAACCCCAATGCATTCTGCAAGTACGTGAAGAGCAAGAGGATAAGATGTGAAAGAATAGGACCAATAAGGAGTGCTAGTGGATAAGTGTGAATGGAACACAGGCGACCGTGGAAGGTGAGCGGGGGGGGGGGGGGTGTTGGGATGGCTGAGCCCCTGGCAATGATATTTGCTTCATGAATGGGGACGGAATTAGTTACGGAGAATTGGAGTGTTGCAGATCTTGTTCCATTATTCAAGAAAGGAAGTAGAGATAGTCAGGGAAATTAAAGATCACTGAGTCGAACTTCAGTTGATGGTTGGTAAGTTGATGTAGAGATTCTGAGATGTTGAATTTATAATCATATGGAGAGGTATAATATGAGGCTTTCTCAAAGAAGGTTGTGGCTTACGCCCCTGATTGCACATTTTGAGGATGTGACTAAACACATTGATGAAGGTAGAACTATAGATCTAGTGTATATGGACTTTAGCATTGCAATTCATAAGGCATCCCATGGAAAGTTTATTAAGAAACTAAGGAGGCATGGGATCCAAGGGGACATTGTTTTGTTGATCCAGAACTGGCTTGCCCACGGAAGGAAATGTGTGATTTTAGATGGGTCATATTCTGCATAGCGGTCGGTGACCAGTGGTGAGCATCAGGGACCTGCTCTGGGAGCCCTTCTCTTACTGATTTTTATAAATGATCTGGATGAGGAAGTGGAAGGAGGAGTTAGTAAATTTGATGATGACACAAAGGTTGGGGCTGCTGTGGATAGTGTGGAGGGCTGTCCGAGTTCGCAGCAGGACATTGATAGGGTGCAAAACTGGGCGGAGAATTGGCAGATGGAGTTCAACTCAGATAAGCGTGAGGTGGTTAGTTTTGGTAGGTGAATTATGATGTCAGAATACAATATTAATGGTAAAATTCTTGGCGGTGTGGAAGATCAGAGGGATCTTGGGGTCCGAGTCCATAGGACACTCAAAGATGCTGTTCAGGTTGACTGTGGTTAAGGAGACATACGGTGCATTGGCATTCAGCAACCATGGGATTGAAATCAAGAGCCAAGAGTTTAATATTGCAGCAATATAGTACCCTGGTCAGACCCCACTTGGAGTACTGTGCGCAGTTTTGGCCGCTGCACGACATGAAGGATGTGGAAACTATAGAGATGGTGCAGAGGACATTTACGAGTATGATCCCGGTATTGGGGAGCTTGCCCTTTGAGAATAGTTTGAATGATCTTGTCCTTTTCTCTTTAGAGCGACGAAGGATGAGTGGTGACATCATATAGGTGTATAAGATGATCAGGGGCATTGATTGTGTGGATAGTCAGAGGCTTTATCATAAGGCTGAAAAGGTTAATGTGAGAGGGCACATTTTTAAGGTGCTTGGAAGTAGGTACTGAGGAGATGTCGGGGGTAAGTATTTTACGCAGAGAGTGATGTGTGTGTGGAATGGTGCAGCCGGATACAATAGGGATTTTGAAGAGACTCTAGGGTTGGAACATGGATTTTAGAAAAATAGAAGGCTATGTGTAACCCTGGGTAACTTCTAAATTCAATAAATGTTCGGTAAACCATTGTGGGCCAAAGGACCTGCATTGTGCTGTAGGTTTTCCATGTTCTATGTTCTAAATCCTCTTCATATTACAAGCCATTCAATCCTTAGTTTTATATTCTGATTCTCTTGAAATAAAATCTAACACCGCATTTACCTTCCTGACCACAGAATCAACCTACAAATTAAGCTTTCGAATGCTGCACAGGAATCCCAAATGCTTTTGCACTTCAGATTTTTATGTTTTATTTCCATTTAGAAAGCAGTGAAACTTTCATTTCTTCTAACAAAGTGTACAATCATAAACTTCTCAACATTGGATTTCATCTGCCACTTCTTTGACCATTCCCCAATGTGTCGAATTCTTCTGTGTCCTCCCTATTCCTTCAAATCTACCTGTCGATTCACTTATCTTTGTATCGTCTGCAAACTTTGCAACAAAGCCATCAATTCCATCAAGTCCATCAATCCCATCATTCAGATCATTCTCATACAATTAAAAAAAATTGGTCACAACACAAAACCATGAGGAACACCAATATTCAGGGTAATGAATCAGAAAAGGATCCCTTTCTCCCCGCTCTTTTCCTCCTGCCAATCAGCACTTCTTTAATCCGTGCTGGTGTCTTTCCAATAATACCATGGGATTATAGCTTGTTAAACAGCCTTATGCTTGTCAGCTTGTGAAAAGCCTTCTGAAAATCCATGTCCACATCATCAACGTATCTACATCGACACAACATCAACATATTTGTCTATCTTATTTTTTTTTCTTTCTTCAAAGAATTCCAACAGATTAGTCAGGCAAGATTTTCTCAAGGAAACCATGCCTACGACAATCTATTCGTGCCTCCCAGAATCCTTAAGCCACATCCTTTACAATCAACTCCAACATCGTCCCAACCACTGAAGTCAGATTATCTGGAACCTAGTTTCCTATCTTCTGCTTTTCACATTTCTTAAAGAGTGGGGCGACTGGGACGTTCCGGAGTTTGAAGAACAATCCTAGTCCCATCATGTTCGGAGTCTCTTTACATCCTCTGTGTGGAAAGCTTGGGATATTAGATAGATAGATAGATAGATAGATAGATAGATAGATAGATAGATAGATAGATAGATAGATAGATAGATAGATAGATAGATAGATAGATAGATACTTTATTCATCCCCATGGGGAAATTCAACATTTTTTCCAATGTCCCATACACTTGTTGTAGCAAAACTAATTGCATACAATACTTAACTCAGTAAAAATATGATGTGCATCTAAATCACTCTCTCAAAAAGCATTAATAATAGCTTTTAAAAAGTTCTTAAGTAGTTTATTTAAATACATTAAATACAATCAACCCCGGCACTTTAACATATCTTACTCCTGGCGGTTGAATTGTAGAGCCTAATAGCATTGGGGAGTATTGACCTCTTCATCCTGTCTGAGGAGCATTGCATCGATAGCAACCTGTCACTGAAACTGCTTCTCTGTCTCTGGATGGTGCTATGTAGAGGATGTTCAGGGTTTTCCATAATTGACTGTAGCCTGCTCAGCGCCCTTCGCTCAGCTACCGATGTTATACTCTCCAGTACTTTGCCCACGACAGAGCCCGCCTTCCTTACCAGCTTATTAAGACAGGAGGCGTCCCTCTTCTTAATGCTGCCTCCCCAACTCGCCACCACAAAGAAGAGGGCGGTCTCCACAACTGACCTATAGAACATCTTCAGCATCTCACTACAGACATTGAATGACGCCAACCTTCTAAGGAAGTACAGTCGACTCTGTGCCTTCCTGCACAAGGCATCTGTGTTGGCAGTCCAGTCTAGCTTCTCGTCTAACTGTACTCCCAGATACGTGTAGGTCTTAACCTGATCCACACATTCTCCATTAATGATCACTGGCTCCATATGAGGCCTAGATCTCCTAAAGTCCACCACCATCTCCTTGGTCTTGGTGATATTGGTGATATTCCCGACTGATCGTGTTTCTTTTCACAGTTCAAAGACCGACAGGCTTGGGAATTGGTCATTACAAATTGTCCTGGGATTACACAGCTTGTATCTTGGTTTACTAGGTGGCACAGCTTGAGGGGCTGGAAGTCCCTGTTCCATTTTGCATCACAATAAATAAGTAAATAATAGATTTGGGGCATCACATCTGAACTGCAGAGGAATATGGGGTGGGAGAAAAAAAAACAGTGGTCCTGGTCCAGGTGAGTACCAGCAATGTAGGATAAACACAGAAAAGTGACTGCTAAGCAGCTAAGAAATAAATATAAAAATCAGAATCAAATGGTTAATAATCTCTGCATTGTTATATAAAGTGCATGCTGCTTGTTACAGGATCAATTAGATTAGGGAGTTAAAAGTGTGCCTCAAAGACTGGAGGAAGAGAAGAGTGCTGAGATTCATGATACTTTGGTTCCACTTTTGGGGAGGAATGGAGATGATTTGATTGGACAGGGTCCAGCTGAAACATGCTAGGACTGAGGTCCTGACAAATCACATAACTGTGGCTGTAGACAGTTTTTCACTAAATTGCAGGGAAATGGTTCAACAGATTGGAAATGGAATGCTTTATTACTGCCATCGAGTGTAAATCTTTGCATGGGTACTGTTGAAACATGTCACTCCACTCTTTAAGAACAGAGTGAGGAATAAGATAAGAAATTATTGGCTGTTTACTCAGATTGTAGTGGATGTTGCCATTTTCTAGTCCATGTTATGGATGAGGTTTAAGTGTATCTTGCTTCCTACTTCTCCTGACAGTAATAGTGTTAACTTTGATGGGCAAATATGTGGATTTGATCCCAGGGACAGTGAGGACATACGATTCCCAATTGAATACACTGAGTTAGGAAATGTTTGTTCATGGTCACCTTGACTTGATTATTCTTGGAAAACTTGTTTATCCGAATAGAAGCTATTTGCACCATTGCAGAGTTTGATAAGGGTGGGCAGTGCATGTATCTACATTGATTTTACTCAGGCGCTGGGCAAAGTCTTTTTGGGAGGGTAATCCTGAAGATTCAGATACATGTGGTCGGCAGGGAATTGGCTGTTTGGAGTCAGTACTGACTTTCGCATAAAAGACAGAAGGAGTGGTTGAAGGGAAACCTTGGAGATGGAGGTCTTCGATTAGTGGAGTTTCACAGAGATCTATTATGGGACCTCTGCTGCTTGTAATGTCTCTAGATGTCTTGGATGAAAATGTAGATGGGTTCGTTAGTAAATTAGCAGATGATCCCAGGATTGATGGACCTGTCGATAGTGCAGAGGAGTGGCAATAAATACAACATATAGATCAGTTGCAGATATAGGCTGAGAAATGGCAGATGGAATTTGACCCAGATAAATTTGAGGAATTGCATCTCTGCAGGGCAAATGCAAAGAGACAATACACTGTTATGGACAAGGTCTCTTAGAGTGTTGCTGAGCAGAGATCATGGCATCCTCGTTCATTGCTAGTTGAAAGTAGCTATACGGGTTGATATGTTGGTTCAGAGAGGCTTACAGAATGCTTTCATTTATTAGTCGAGTTATTGAGTTCAAAGGTCATGTTTCAACTTGGTAAAACTCTCGTTGGGCCACGTCAGGTTCACTGCATACAGTTCTGGTCACCCCACACTTGGAGGAATGTGGAGGCTTTGGAGAGGGTGCAGAATATGTTTACCGAGATGCTGCCTCGTTTAGAGGGTGTGTACAACCACATGAGGGGTGATAAAATGGTTGTTTTCACTGCAGCTCCAGAGACTGAGAGGTGATCTGATAGAGGATTACAGGAAGATGGAGGGATTTGGACATGGCGTAGGTAGGAGGGATTAGTGGGTTTCCTTTACCAATGACGGACTGGGCCATATTTACTACTACTTGCAGGCTTTCCCGTACAATGGCATTGATGCTTCCATATCAGGCCACAATAAAACCAGTCAATATACTCTCTAACATACATCTGTGGAAATTTGTCAATGTTTCAGCTAATATGTCAAATTTTGTCAAGCTTCCAAGAAAGTATAGCGTTTTTGGTGACATTCCAAATCTACTCAAATTCCTATTGAAATATAGCCGCCGACATACCTTCTTTACAACAGCATAAATATGCTGGGTCCAGGTTAGGTCCTCGGATATGCTGACACCCAGGAACCTAGCTCCCTCATTTAATTTCTGATCCCTCCATGAGGATTGGTGTGTGTCATTCTCTCAAATATTTTTTGTCACCTGTCCTCATACCTGAACTCTTTTCAGTGCAACAGCACTCTGGAAAACATGCTGAGGAACTCTTCCATGGGCAACAAAGTCAATGGTCTGAGATAACGGAGCTGCAAGCTGAATTCACTATTCTTAGTTTCTTGTCAATTCACAGGAAAATATGTGCGAAAGTCTGAGATGCATATTCCCACATAGCAGTCCAGAACACAGCTGGTAACCGTTTGGTAAGTAAAGACCTGTTACGAGCTCTTAAGAACAGTGCATTCCAGTCATCCACCACTCTCTGAGTCAAAACCCTACCTCTCATGTGCCCTTTGAACCCTTGCCTTCTCACTCTAAATGCCTGCCCTTTGGTATTTGACATTTCAACCCCGGGAAACAGATACTCCCTGTCTACTCTATCTGTGCCTCTTTTAATCTTATAAACCTTTATCTGATCCCCCCCTCAGGCTCTGGTGTTCCAGAGAAAACAACTCAGCTTCCTTTCCAATTGTATCCAGTCTCAATTGTAAGCCAAGCTGACGCTGAGGAAATACAGCTCCAGAAATATTATTTCTATTTCTGCAAGGAGTATGTGTGTGTATGGCAAATCCATCAGCATTTCCTGGTGCATGATTCAGAGCACACGACTAATGATAAGAGGATGTTCATCATGACATTGGAGTTGTTTCCTTCTGTGTAATAAATGACCTTAATTTGCTGCATCCGACTATCAGTTCTGAACTGTTATAATTTGAAAATGAAAAATGCTATAAGTCCAAGTGCAACTATTATATTTATATTTTCTGCCAATTACACTTCTGGTAGTTCGGGCAGAAATAAATGTCTTCCTTTTCTGGCCGTGGTCAGGGCTTTCTTCATCATGTCAGTAGCTTCCTCTTGGGTTTCACTACTGTCCAGTACGCATCCCATGTGGAGACTGAGGAGAAGCGTCACACTCAGATCTAGAATGATTCTTCATAAGATCACTTGGAGAGTGATAATTCTCAACTCTCGCAACCACCTTATTTCTCTCCCTAATTGCCTCTGTACACTCCTCTGTCCTCCATGGTACTGTATACCTCCTACTGATGCCATTTTAACAGGAAACACTTACACAGCAGTTTGATGAATAATATGACATAACCATTCATTGCAGAAATCCATATAATCTTCAATGTTCAGCCCTGACAGACATTCATCACATAAAAACTCTCCCAGTTTGCTTTACCAAAATTCCAACTCCAAAAAGCAGATTCCGGTCCGCAATATAACTCCAAACACAAGCTTAAAAATATAGGATAATGATCACTCCCCAATGTTTCATCACCCATGACATCACTCACTCCAGCCAAAATGCTTGAAACTGGAGTTAAATCTACAGCAGTTTTCAGACTATTATAAACATTACATCATTAAGGCACAAAGATTAGAAATAACTAAAAAAATTTCTACCAACAAACCATTCCATGAATGGCCCCACAGTGAACAATGAGCACAAAAATCCCCATACCATACAACCCTTGTTAAGGTGGAGCTAGAATTGAATTGAAAATACACTTGGACTAAGATGTTAACTGGCCTGTGCTATGACCAGTGGGATTATCAGTTGATCTGCAGCCTGTCCTCAGGAGTTTCAGCCCCCTTATGATCAAGATTCCCTCGAGGTGGTGGGCCAGCAGTGCTAAAGCACCACCTCCCGCTGGTAAGCTTAAAAACTTGGCAGCTGCCTCTCTCAGAGTTGTTGGTCGCTTCCATCCAACAGATAGTCCACTCTTCAGGTGTCTGTGCAACTACTGAAGGGTTTAAAAAAAGATGGATACACTGTCCAAATATCTGCCACTCTGGACATACTTGGTCCAGACCCATAATGATCCTATCTCTGCTGCCTCACTGACAGCCCTGCTGGTTGACTTGATCTCTCTTCTAGTGAAGCCAGGGTCACGCAGCCACTTCTGGAAAGTGAACACAGTAAAGCCTCGGCAACCGACTTGGAATGGATAGCTTGAGACCTTCCACCCTCTGTCTCTACATATACCTTCCAACAAATCAAAGAAAAGCTTTCCACAAGAGATTTACCACTTTAAAACCCCTACCTGTTGAATCAAATACATCTACTACAATTGTCTCACACTTTATTTACATCCAAAACTATATGTCCGATCCCTTTCCTTATTAAACTTGCAACACTACCCCCTCTACCGATTAACCTAACACATCTAATTACAATATAATCCTGCAAAGGGAAACATAAACGTGGTAACAGCCAGGTTTCCTGAATAGATATGATATTGGGTGAATTTGATAAATCCGAAATGAATGTCTTAATGTCTTGACAATCAGACTTCTCGCAATCCATTGCAATATTCTTAATCCTATTATTTATCCGCAGAACGAGACTGAAATAAAGATACACCACCTATTAAAGCATCATTTACAGTTTCCCACATAACGCCAGTTATGAATAGATACTTTTCAGCAGCTTTCACAATAACTTTAATTTTCTCAGTACGATAACTGGGCAGTACAAATCACCACACCCTTTATAAACATCACAAGCTTCAGTTTATCAACAAGTAAAATATGTTTAGTAATGGAACTTCAGTAATTCACATTCTGCTTTCCAACTGGTAATCCTTGATCAACATTTGGTTTAACTTTTCACAAGGCATCTGCATAAGACACACTTAACTTTACTTTAACCTGATCAACCAGCTGCCTTCTTAAGCACCTCACATCCTTATAAACTGCACTCTGTTCTCCTCGCAATTATAACAATTAAACTTTCCAGCTTCACTTTCTTCATACTTATGTTCCCACCACACTCCCTACAACTTAGTTTCCCATGATATACTGCCACAACATGCCTAAAACTCTGACATTGGTAACATCGAAGCAGAGGTGGAATATAAGCTTGAACATTATAGCCAATATATCAATACAGTTAAACACTCCATCCTTTCTCCATTTATGACAATTTGTAATCTCTTTACCTTCTCTACCTTGCCTCCCAGTAAATGAGATTTAATGATTTCATCTCCTCTATCGAAATTTCCACCAGAACACCGGTTTTAACACCCCTAATACTTTTAGTTTCATTAGGCAACATAGATTCTATCTTACTTTTACCCAAATAAAGCATTCAAATGCAAAGCCTTCTCATACTTTCTTATCTTGAGTCACGACTAGCACATTACCTCCTCTTCCTTTCTTTTTCAATACTTTTATTACATTTCAAATTAATAAGGTTATCGATATTGATAATACTACATAGAGATCAGAATTACATTTATAACGGTTGACATGCAAAAATACATCTTTAAAATAGCAAATAGTGTTTTGCCTCCCAATCTCTTAGTAATTAACCATGAAAAAAAGATATTTATAAAAAGAGAAAAAAACACCTAGACTAAGAAAAACTAAACTAAAAAAAACAAACGAAGAATGGGCTGCCATGTTTCATGGGTTAAAATTTTAATTTTTTGTTAACTCTGCTTCTATATACATGAACAAAAAAATCTAAAAAGAGGATTCAGAAAGAGTCGAATTACATCATATGAAAATATTGAATAAATGGCCTCCAAGTTTCTTCAAATTCAACCGGAGGTTCCATAGTACTACTGCTAATTTTTTTCCCAAATTTAGACATCTCATCGTTTGGGAATACCATTGAGGAGTGGTAGGAGGATTGGAAGCTTTCCATTTAAGTAAAATGGATCTTCTGGCTATTAATGTCACAAATGCAATTAAACGACAAGCTGATGAGGATAAGTGACTGGAGTCTATCACTGGTAGTCCAAGAATTGCCGTAATAGGATGAGGTTATAAATCAACGCGCAGAACTACTGAAATAATCTCAAAAATATCGTTCCAATATTTTCCTACAAGAGGACAAGACCAGAACATATGTTTCAAGGAAGCTACTTCAGAATTACATCTATCACAAACAAGATTTATATGAGGGTAAAAACGAGCTAACTTATCTTTGGACATATGAGCCCTATGAAGCACCATCAATTGTATCAAAGTGTCTCTGACACACATTGACTAGTTTATTAACTAGTTTAAGAATTTTCTCCCATTTCTCTGTAGATAAAGATATTTGAAATTCTTTTTCAGATTCAGATTCAGATTCAGTTTATTGTCATTTAGAAACCACAAATGCAATGCAGTTAAAAAGTGAGACAACGTTCCCCCAGAATGATATCACAAAAACATATGACAAAACAGACTGCACCAGAAAATCCACATAACGTTTGGCAATCCCCAATCCAGAGTCCGGAGAGGCTGCTATGTATTAATATCGTGCTAGCGCGTTCCCTGGAAAGGAGCTCCAAAATCCACCAGACAAAAACAAGACCAAAAACTAAAGCTACAAGACCTGCACAAAACCACATAATTACAACATATAGTTACAACAGTGCAAACAATAGCATAATTGATAAAAAAAACAGACTATGGGAACAGTAAAAATAGTCCAAGATGTTAAAGGACTGTAAGTTCAAAATAAATCATCACAGTTTCCATAAGTCCCCAGGGTCCCGACAGACTCGCCATCCCACTCATTCTTAGTTTTATCAGATGTACCTAGACGTATTTTCGTAATCAAATCAGAAGTAATTGCTATTAAACTCTTCTTAAGGGTTCAGCACAATCTATATTCCCTAAAGTAGATTTCAACTCTGTAGTTAAATTGCTGGAGGAAATTGGGGCTGATGAATGGTCTCGGCCTGAAATGTCGACTGAACTCTTTTCCATAGATGCTGTCTGGTCTGTTGGGTGCCTACAGCATTTTGCGTGTTGCTACACTTAATTTAATGGGATTGATAAAAGAAGGTTGTTCCGGGTCAAATTTAAACAATAGTGTATCTTGAAGTGGAATTTCTTTTTTTTTCAAAATATCCAGCCCTTCATCTTGATCAGTTGAAATCATTCCCAGATTATGTTACTTTCTTCCGTTTTCCAGATCTAGATTCAACTTCATTCCAACTTTCACCCGCACTCACCAGACTCTTCATTTCCGGATCCTTTTCTAGACACTCGCCATCCACCTGAACCTACATTATTTCCCAACATTCCCACACATTCACAACCAGCATCATCAACCGCCACTGTCATCAACCCGAACCCTCTTCATGTGCTCTGCTATGAATCAAGTCTAGGGGCGGTGCCACGCAACCTGTGTTGTATTATCGTCAGAAAATTCAAGCGTACATTCCTCCAGTGCACTTTCTAAGCGTCTGTTCGGAGGATCCTGTGTTGCAGGGTGGGCTGCGTGGCTTTAAACCCGGCGGTAAACAGGTCCGCATGGTATCGTACTCTCCAAAGTGTTTCTGCTGTTCCTTTGTCTGTCTTCTCCACATCGTCACCCAGACAAACTGAGAGAGTCGGCAGGAGTGCTGGGAAAGTGCGGGAGTTCATATCTCACAACAACAGCCCCTGTTTAATGTTTCGGAGTGAAGGATTCGGTCTCCGAGTGTAACGCCGAACAGCGTTGAGATACAGTCACGCTGAGGGATGACTTAAAAAAAAAACGCTGAACAGAACGTCCCTTGTTCTCGGGAAACTCTCCAGTTCCGGGCTATTTGCACACTAGATTGTCGCATCTTCTAATAACGGTTTCATTTGAAGCAGGAAAATGGTCTTCTCGTAGGTAAATTAAACCCCTTTCTCCTGCGTAACAGGCGGGGATTGAACTAACGAGAAATAAACAAGAGTATGGAATCTTTCATACGGATGTCAGGGTTTAGGAAAGTTCATAAAGTCGCTCTGATGCTTGTTTGCTGAGCGTAGAGCTGGCATTTTTTACTCATCCCCTCCTCACTGTGTGACCGGAGGGGTCTCAGCATTCTTCAGCGATTCAGTCATTCACTGAGTTCAAGGACTGGCCAAAGGAAGGGTTCCCTTTAGCATCCAACTGCGTGTTGTTTGAACGGATATTTATAATCAGCAGTTGTTTCCCACTTTCTGATACGTGAAGCAGAAAACCATTTGCAGCCCTTCGAATCTCTCGGGTCGATTCTCCATTCACTCGGTTCCCAGGTGCTGTGTTTCCCCGGTCTGTCGGAACGTCGCGACATCTACTGGTCAGAATAGGAACTGTAACGGTGAGAGGAATGATCCTTCAGAAAACAGCTCAGAAACTGATAATCGAGTAACAGAATCTTATAGCACAAGAGAACATTCAGTAACCGAATCTCGTTTGTATCAGCGTGCGATGGTGGTATAGTGGTGAGCATAGCTGCTTCCCAAGCAGTTGATCCGGGTTCGATTCCCGACCATCGCAGTTTGTACACTTTTAGCACTATGAACGCAGAATTCACGGGCAATTTGCTGTGAATGAATTCACTCCAATGGCTCAGATGAATCCCTCATGTACGATGGTGGTGATCCTTCATGTTGGATGATCGAGGACCCCAAACTGAATGAAAAACACAACATTAGACCCGGGAATTCAGTTAGTTCCAAGGGCTCGGCTCGAGGAAACGCACACTTTCTGGTCAAATCGAACAGGCAGAATCCTGATCAAAGACACAACGCGACCCGGATATTCTCTCGTTCCCCTCGTTCATCTAGCAGTAGGTACAAAAGCCCGAAAGCACAATTCACAGTCTCAGGGATAGTTTCAGTCCCACTGCTGCGTCTATTGAATGGTTTCCCGTAAGATAGGATGGACGTTTGACCTCACAATCCACCTCGGTATGAAGCTGCACCTTATTATTTACCTGCCCCGTGCTTTCCCTGTCGCTGTTACACTTTATTCTGCATTTTGTTATTGCTTCACCTTGTTCTCTCCCAATACACTGAGTAATGATTTGATCTCTATGAACAGTGAGGATGAGAAGCGTTTCATTGTATTTCGGTATATGTGACTGAAACACGTAGAACAGATTCAATTCCCACTGAGCCCGTTGCGGCAGCCGTAGGGAGCGCCGGCCACCGGACAGCGCAGAGTTTCCCAGCTGATAATGAAAAGCAGCAGAAAAAAGCTGAGATCACAGAGGGGGAGCAGTGAGAGAGGGTTTCACTGAACTCTCATCGATGGGAAGATTCAAACTTCTTCAGAGTAGGCATCCCCTATTGACTTCAATGGATCTGGGGTTGAGAGGGTGAACGGCTTTCAGTTGCTCGGCATAAACATCAGCAAGGATCTCACGAGGTCTTTACACACCGGCTGCGTGGTGAAAAGGGCACAACAGCGTCTCTTTCACCTCAGACGGTTGAAGAAATTTAATATGGGTCCCCAAATCCTAAAGAGTTTCTACAGTGGACCATCCTGATTGGCTGCATCACTGCCTGGGATGGGAACTGTAATTCCCTCAATCGTAGGAATCTGCAAGGATGGTGCGGACAGCCTAGCGTGTCTGTTTATGTGATCTTCACAGTATTCAGGACAATTACAGTGACAGGTTTGTAAATAGGACCTGAAGGATCGTTGGGGACCCGCGTCACCCCAATCTCAAACTGTTCCTGCTGCTACCATCCGGGAAAGAGTACGGCAGCATAAAAGCCAGGACCAACAGGCTCCGGGACAGCTTCTTCCACCAGGCCATCAGACGGATTAATTCACGCTGATACAATCGTACTTCTGTTATATTGACTGTCCTGTTGTGCATACAATTTATTGCATATTTCTATAAGTTGTACATTGCACATTTAGACGGAGAAGTAACGTAAAAATTTTTACTCCTCACGTATGTGAAAGACGTAATTAATAAAGTCCATTGAATTCAATTCCACGGAAGAGACTTCGCAGTGTCGCAGTCGAAGCACGGACGGGAATATGTGCAGATGCTGGAAATCCAAGCAACATACACAAAATGCTGGAGAAACTCAGCACCCAGGCTGTTTCGTGATCCTGAAGAAGGGTTTCGGCCTGAAAAATCGACTGTGTACTTTATTCCATAGATGCGGCTGCACATTTTCTCTTGTACGAGAGAAAATAAACTACTGGATCACTACCGTCCCTGGGTGGGCTCGAACCACCAACCTTTCGGTTAACAGCCGAACGCGCTCACCGATTGCGCCACAGAGACGACTATTTAAAAGAGTACGAATAAATGATAAATTCCAATTGAAATGCGATTTCTTGTTATAGGTGCATAGTGTTTTAAAAAACAAAGTTGAATAACTGCTGCCGCCAACAGAGAATATAGCAGAGGATGGTTTCGATCCATCGACCTCTGGGTTATGGGCCCAGCACGCTTCCGCTGCGCCACTCTGCTGCAGAAAGTGTAATCAATTGTTGAACGGTGAATGCTGTGCTTTTATATGTGTATGTATGCATGCGTTTATGTCTGTGTCTGTATCTGTACATGTCAAAGTCTGGGTCTGTGCCTGTGTCTGTACATGACTGGGTCTGGTTCTGTGTCTGTTTATGTCTGGGTCCATTCCGTCTTCTTCCTGTTTCATACTCACGTTCTTCACTTTCTTTTGATGATTCCCTGTTTCTCCTCTTTCTCGCTTTCTCCACCTTCCCTACTCTCTGACTCACCCAGTTATTATTTCTCTGCCGTTTATGCTCTATCCCGTCTTGCACCTTGTTCCCGATATTTCGCCACTGAAATGCGTTTTACATTATTTAATTTTCCAGACGGACAATTCATCCCACTGGTCGGCTTTTTTAAAAATAAATAACGGCGTTTTCACCCGAGGTGCCATTAACTTCCTTATCCTGTCCTGATGTTTGAATGACTGTCGGAGTTCCTTCAGTGTTGAAACAGCAGATCAACTAGTGAAGCGGAACTCGCGACATTAATGTACTGCAAACGCTGACATCAAATGCAACAATTCCTCCGCCGGGATTAACTGTTACTGTCATGTTCAGACCATCACAGCCGGACCAGTTAGTGACGGATGGGGAGATGTGGACTATCGCTGATGCTTCGCCCCTCCCTGCCACACGGGGCGGGTTTTCCATTTCTCAACCAAAGCTGTGTGACTGATACAGTAAAGGTCAGGTTTTAGCTCTCCCACGTAGGACGGTGTAACGACAGACTGGCAGTCGCTTATCCCGTGGCCAGCTGAGTTACTCCAGCATTTTGTGAATGTTGCTCTTGAATTTGGGCATCTGGGATTTCCCGCCAATTTTTCAATTCACAGGCACCAACCTGGACTTCGTTACATGCAAGCATACGATTTCTCATTGAAATATATCCGGTTTGTCAAACGTACTGGAAATCCACTTTCTGAGTCACCGATCACAAAGAGCGAACATTGAAAGGTAGAAAACAGAAGTCGGAGGGGATATCTAGCTTCTCCAGCCTGCTCCGCTATTCAATCCGATCCTGCCTTGATTTCTCGAACTTCCGGTAATGCCCCCTCCCCTTCACCGTTCCTCATTTCCTTTTCCGTCTCTCACCTTATCTCCTTGCCTGCCCATCGCCTCCCACTGGTGCTCCTCCTACCTTTGCTTTCTTCCATGGCCTTCTGTCCTCTCCTATCAGACTCCCTCTTTTCCAGTCCTGTATCTCTTTCGCCAAACAAATTCCCAACTGTTTGCTTCACCCCAGCCCCTCCCGGTTTCATCTAACACCTTGCTTCTAACTTTCCTCCCTCCAACTTTTAATTCTACTACTCATCTTTTTTTTTTCTCCAGTCCTGCTGAAGAGTCTTGGCCCGAAAAATCGACTGTTCTCTTTTCCATTGATGCTGCCTGACCTGCTGAGTTCCTCCAGCATTCTCTGTGTGTTGATCCGTGTCTTCTATCTCGCTTACCAAACCCGTGAATCTGCTTCCTCGTAGCATCTTCCCAAATCTTTGATGAAGTATATATTCTGAGAAATGTTCTTATATTGCAAAAATAAAATTCGAATTGATTAATTGATTAAAAGCTATTAGCACATACCAAAATAAGCCACGGAAAATGTAAGTTAAAGACGCTTTTTGATTAAAGAAATTGTTTTTTTTTTCCTCCCAGAGGCAGACTCTTGATATGAGCTGTTTGTCTGGTCTTGGAATGAGTTCCCAAACATTAAATTGATATTATACCAGAGACAGACTGGTACAGAATGAAACCCAGACTCTCACACTGTATCAGAGACTGACAGGTACAGGAGGAACCCCACCCTCACACTGTACCAGAGACTGGTAGGTACAGAATGAAACCTACACTTTCATACTGTACAGAGACTAGTGTGTGCAAATGTTTTTGAGTTGCCTATTTTGTGAAACGTACTCAAATTTACTGCTAAACCCTGCACCATGCCTCCTTTTTACCTCTTGAATAAATCCACCCATCACGTGACCGTGACCAGTCTTTGCCTTTCTGAAATGAGATTACACTGTAACTGCGTCGTCTCAAAATGAAAGCTAACATTGTATTTGCCACCTTACTCCCAACTCAGCTGCAAGCCAGCATTTGGGGAATCCTGTACAAGGACACCCAGCTCCATTTGTACCTCTGATGTTTGAATTTTCTCCCTATTTAGAAAATCAGTTACTTAGAAAATACATTATTTGTAATATAATGCTTAATAGTGGACTCTGACATCATGTTAAACACTGAAATCAGGCCATTTGACTGTTAACCACTTCTGTTCCTCAAAACAGTGTGGAGATTTTTGCAATATTGCACTTTCCAGAAACACTTCTGTATCCTGTGATTCCTGAAAAGTAGCAACTAATTCTTCCACCACCCGTTCAGCTACTCTTTCATATCTCTGCCATGAAGTCCTTCTGTCCCAGATGAGTTGTCGACATTCAGATGCTTCCACTTCCCAAGTGCCTCAGCCTGTTCAGTTATGGGAGGCTACGGGACGACACCAAGTGGTAGGACGTGGTAGGCGAGGCAAAGGTGGATACGCGGTACAAAAATGTTCAAAAGACTGGTGAATGTATCGCCCCATGATTAACTCGGTTGTGGGATACAGATGCAGACACGGTGTCTCTGACCATGGAGAACAACGACTTGCTCCTTCTTTCTGCAGAAAGTGACATTAATAGCCAGCGCTGGAATGAGAATGATGAGCCTGTAACTTTTGACAGTTTTGAGGATTTCTCCCTCTGCGATAGACTGGGACACGACTGTGCATCTTGATACATCAGAGACGAGGGACGCATGACGCTTTGTTCATGCAAAGCATTCAAGACAACACTTCAGAGAAAAATTAGAAGGGCGAAAGGAATGTCCAAGGTTGCTCTGGCAGACAAGGAGAAGGAGAATCCCAAGGGCGTCTACAGATATTTTAAGAGCAAAAGAATAGCAAGGATAAAAATGGCCTTCTTGGTGGTCAGCGTGGTCATCTGTAAATGGAGCCAAAGGAGATTGGGGAGAACTTAAATGAAAATTTAGCACCTTTATTTTCTCAGGAAACGGACCGACAGTCTATATAACTAAGGTAAAACAATACTGAGGTCATAGACACTATTCTGATTACAAACGAGGAGGCAAATCGTGGTCTAAACACCCCACGGCCTCGTAAGGTGTCCTCTTCGTCCTTGTTGAAGGTTAGTGCAGAAATTGCAGGGGCCATCGCAGATATATTTCAAATATCCTTAACCACCGGTGATGTCCAGAAGGTTTGTTGTTCTGTTGTTTAAGAAAGATTCTATGAAATTAAACATCGCTGAATCTGAAGTCAGTAATGGGTAATTATTGGAATATTCTCCAGAACCAGATATACACAATACGTATATTTGGATAGACAGGGCCTGATTAGAGACAGCCAACGTAGGTTTGTTCATAGTAGGATTATGTCTAACCGGTCTAATAGAGTTTTTCGAGCAGCTTACAAGGTTGGTTGATGAGGAAGACTGTCACACTGGATCTTTGGACCCAATTGTAGTATCAAACAGACTCAGAAGGAATAAACAAAACTAGGCATGTTGTTAACAAAAGAAACAATACAGCAGAACTTATAAGATCCTGGATAAGCCAGAATAAACTCGGCTTCAAATTCACTGGGCAGGGATCAGGGCCACCGATACACGAGAGATTAGCACTGCCATTTTACATACACTCCAGGGCAGTAAAGAATCCGTGCCCAGCAATATAAAACACCAGACTCTTGACAAGCTTACAAAAAGTCATTCTGATAAAGAGACGGATCCAAGGACACTTAATTTGACACCTGTAATGTCTCGAGGGGAATTAACTGTAAGTATCCAAAGATATTGCAAGTTATATGTAATCTAGAGAAGCTCTAACTATGACAGATACCACCCCGAAGCGGAAGAAACCTTATAATTAAAATTTTAAAAACGCAGAAATCCAGGAAAACAACAGTAAAAAGCTCAGAGCCCTCAGAATACTCTACCAACGATCCGAGGTCGTGACAGATGGGGCTAGACATACGGCCTAACTGGTCTTCCTGTCAAGAAATGCACTGTCTTGTTACAGATAAAGTTGTTGAGACCAAAGCCATTTCATTCGCCAGCGTTTTGGGATGATCGTGTTAAACGCTGAGCTGAACTGGAGATCAACAATATCCTGGCGGCTGAGGAGCCATTTTCCAGATGGGGAAAGGTGCATTGAAGAGCAAAGGATATGGCATAATCAATGGACCAAACTGAGCGAACTGGTAACGGTTCAATAGTTCTAGAAGATGGAACTTAATGCGATCCATAACCGGCTGCTCAACGCATCTCATTTCCATTGAAATGAGCGCCACTGGACGATAGTTATTAATTCAGGTTACTGTCGCCTCGTGTTCACCGGGATGATGGCGATTGTCTTGAAGCCGGGGGGGGGGGGGGACAGAACACTCTTCTGAAGAGATGTTGAAGGTGTCTGTTTGAATCTCTGTTAACAGGGCTGCTTAGTCACTCAGCATCCGACGATGTATGTTATCAGGCCCCGCAGCTTTACGCGGGGTGATCTTTGCGAGGATCGCCCTCACATTAGCTCCGGCCAGAGACAGTCTCACTCCTCAGGGAGACAGGGCTTTCTCGCTGCCACGTCGTTCTGTACATCGAACAGTGCATAAAAGACAATCAGCCTACCACGCAGAGAGGCGTCACTGTCGCGGACGTGCGAGTTAAAGTTGCAGTCCATTATGATCTGAATACCCTGTCACCTGCACAGGTAGTTCTGGTCTCCTTATCTGACTCAACATGTCCGGGTTTTCAGAGGACGATCACCAGGTTGCTCCGGAAATGAAGTTGTTACCCTATGACGGAGAGATTGTGTTGCCTTGGACTATACTCGGCGGAATGCAGGCAATTCAGAGGAAATCTTATAGAAACACAGAAAACGAGAAGGATAGATGAGATAGAAACAGTAAAGTTGTTTCTGCTGTTAAATGAGACCAGAGCGAGGGGACATAGCTCAAGAACCGGAGGAATACAATTAGGATGGGGATGAAGAAAATGGCGCATCAGTGGAACTATGTGCCCAGGGAGGAAGTAGGATATAAGTGGTTAGGTACACTTAACACAGAGTTAGACAGCATTGTACTCAGAAAGGAATTGAGGATTGGAGGAAAGAGTACGTTCATGTACCTCAGGCCTCGTCCAGATACCCGTGATATTACTGAATGGCAGACTAGACTCGATGGCATGATGGCCTACTCTTGCTCCTATTTCTTACCTCTTATTTCTATACTACTTTATAATTTGCTTTATAATGCTTTGTTCTTGTGTGTGTGTGTGTGTGTGTGTGTGTGTGTGTGTGTGTGTGTGTGTGTGTGTGTGTGTACGCGCGCTAGTGGGATGGGGTGTGCGGTGTTCAATGCCTTTATTATATCTTCATTACACAAAACCGAGCCTGGGATTTTTTTTTTTTTTTGTCTCCAGCCGACAATCCCATGATATTATATTTCAGAATCTGTGTCAGATAAACATTTTGTGTAGGGAGTCCCACCCCGTGAAGCTCTGCCGGCCACCCTTTGTCAAACGAGACAATGAAACCCCGGAAATATTCAGCAGTGAGATCGAAAGCGCAGGACGATAGATAAAACAAAACCACAAGTTGATACTGTGCCTTCAGAGCTCGCCAGTACTGAAGTTGTTTAATGAGGTTGTGAAAACGAAATGATCCATGTCCGACCATAGCAGTGTTCCGGCAGGCAGGATTCACGTAACGATAACGGTACGAACTGTTACGGGAGGAATTATGCGAAAGCACAGTGCACCAGCGATCAGGGTAAAGGAGCATCACCGCAGCTCAGTTTTGTTGTGGAATCGAACAGGCAGAGTCATAGGCTTTATACATAGAGGCACTAGAAAGCAGGGAGACGAAATCCGGTGCATATCGCTCCGGCCACAAACGGTGGTGGTGGTGTTGAGGATGGGAGAGGAGTTGTTAGATCAGAGCCGATTGTGTTGTGTCGAAAATCGAGGAAAATGCTGCAGGGAAATGAGAATAGAAACCAAAACAGATGATGTTGGAATCACACAGAAAAAAAAAAGAG
The DNA here is from genome assembly GCF_048418815.1 of Hemitrygon akajei. Taxonomy (NCBI): domain Eukaryota; kingdom Metazoa; phylum Chordata; class Chondrichthyes; order Myliobatiformes; family Dasyatidae; genus Hemitrygon; species Hemitrygon akajei. The sequence continues at coordinate 28,596,218 of NC_133151.1, forward strand.
ACTGTCATACTCCCGACTGGCAATTCTCCATCTTGATATTACCTTCTTAATTGGGCTTTAATCCCCTCGTCTGATTTCCAATCATTCCCAGTTCCGCTAATTACAGCACACCGGGTTCCCATTAGCGAACATAGGATAAAACTCGGGCGTCACAGCCCTGCTTTGCCGGTTCGTTGGTCGACTCTAGTGTGAGTAAACCTCGTTTCCTGATTCCTCAGGACTGTCGGTTCGAAGCTTCGCATCATTTCCTGGATACTTCCTCGTAAATCCTGTCTGCGTGTAAAACTCTCCTGGAAACCGGTTCCTCGTTCGCGACGGTGCTAACGCCTCACGTCTCTGCCTCCGCGCCTGTGTCCTGCACTTGGGGTCGCCCTCAGCCTCGTCCTTGCAACTGAGCGAACTGGCCAAGAGTGAACCCAGCGGACACGGACCCCGTGCAACAGGCCCCCGCCAGCCAGGGCTACCTACTGGGCAGCCACGACCAACTGCTCAGAGAGGTCACGGAAATACTTCGTGTGTTGTCCACGAATGTGAGGAAGGTCAGTGAGCAGGTTGACCGGGTATCCGCTTCCCTTACTCCGTCCCTTCCAAGAACCCCGACTGACCAAACCGCAAAGCCTGGGATGGTTACGCCCCTTTGGTCGGCAACACAGTCCCCTGGAGAGTCGTACGTACCCGAGCCGGAATCCTACGCTGGGGACCTAGGGAAGTTGCAGGCCTTCTATTACAAATCTCTTTGGTCTTTGAGCAACAGCCACGTCCGTACACCTCGGACTGATCAAAGATTGTGTACATCATGGGGCTGTTACGAGGTGTTGCCTTGGCATGGACCACCGCGATCTGGGACAACCAACCGGAGGTCTGTTCCTCCTTCCCCTCTTTCGTCTCCGAAATGAGGAAGGTCTTCGAACACCCCATTCGCGGTAAGGACGCCGCTAAGGGCTTGATAACTCTGTCAGGCTTCGCGAAGCGTAGCAAAATGCTCCATCGCGTTCCGAACATTGGCAGCCGACTCTGGGTGGAATGACGAGGCTCTACGGGAAATGTTTCGACAGGGCCTCTCAGATAAGACAAAAGATGAATTGGCAGCGAGGGAGGACGCGTACAGCCTGGACTCTCTGATCTCTCTAGCCAACAGGAGGCAGAGAGCTGGGGACTTTTTCTATTGCGGCCAGCCGGGACATTTCCAGGATCCCTGTCCTGCGGCCAAAAGGGAGGGATCACTCGTAGAAAGAGGATCCTGGTGTGCCGGACGACACTTCCTTCAGTCCCCGAGACCCGGATGCACATCTCGGCTACTGTGAACTATCGACAAGTCCCTGTCCCTATCTGCCTTGGTGGATTCCGGTGCCGAGGGAAATCTGATGGACGAGGACAAAATCTCCCGGGCGGGAATACGTCGGAAGCCGTTAAGTATCCCTCTGGAGACCCGGACGCTGCACAAAAACTGCTGGCTCGGTTTACCCACTGCAGGCCACCGCTGACCTTGATTCTGTCCGGAAACCATCGAGAGGAGGTATGATTCTGATTCAGCTTTGTACTGCGCAAGCGCGCCGGACGGCTGTTATAACGCGCAGTTGGTGTGAACGGCCTGAGAGTTAAATTGCAAAGTGAGCTTTTTTGACTCGATCCTCTAAATTGATTTGATTGAGTCTATCTTTAAAAATATTAATGTCAGAAATACTGCGCAGCTCAGCCGGCAGAAGATTCCACTCTCTTCTTGATTTGGGTAGATTTAATCTCATCCATTCTCCTCAAGCCACTATGGTTCTAGGATGTCCCTGGCTGAACCACCACAACTCCTACATCGACTGGTCTAGCGGGAGTATAGCCAGCTGAAGCCCGTTTTGCCACGTCACCTGTCTGCGGTCGGCTCTACCCATTATGGAGGTTCCCACGACCTCGTCTGTCTCGGAAGCCCTCGCCTTGTCCAGAGTCCCCGCAGAATACCATGACCTGGGACAGGTATTCAGCAAACAACGGGCTCTTTCCCTGCCTCCGCACCTCCCGTATGATTGCGCTATCGACCTTCTCCCCGGAGCTTCGTTGCCCACCCGTCGTCTTTATTACTTACCCCGCCCGGAGAGAGAAGCCATGGAGAAATATATTAGTGAGTCCTTCGCGGCGGGCATCATTCGACATTCATCCTCCACGGTAGGCGACGGTTTCTTCTTTGTAATGAAGAAAGATGGGTCGCTTTGTCCTCGTATCGATGACCGAGGACGAAACAATATAACAGTTAAAAATAAGTATCCACTACCCCTCAATAACTCTGCATTTGAACCACTTCACAGAGCCACCATCTTCTCGGAGGTGGACATTCGAGGCGCCTACCATCTAGTCAGGATGAGGGACGGAGACGAGTGGAAGACGGCTTTTATTACACATTTGGGCCACTCTGAATACTTGTCCATGCCGTTTCGCCTCACCAATGCCCCCACCGTTTTTCAAATCCTAATGAATCATGTGCAGAGGGACTTTATTAATCCTTTCGGGTTCGTCTACCAAGATGATATCTTAATATTGTCTAGCAGCCCCCAGAACCACACTCACCATGACCGTCCAGCCCTCCAGAGACTGTGGGAGAACAAGTTTTGTGTGAAGGCTGAGAAATGTGAGTTCCACGTCCCTTCGTTCAGCTTCCTGGGCTACATCATTGAGAGTGGGCAGCTGAAGGCAGACCTCCAGAAGATCCGGGCGGTGGAAGAATGGCCCAGACCCACGACCCCCAAGCATTTTCAGGGTTATTTGGGGTGTTTTGCAAACTTTTATCGCCGATTTATCAGGGATTACAGTCGGGTGGCGGCGCCCCTTACCCGACTTACCTCGCCTACAACAACCTTTTGTTGGGATTCCGAGGCTGTTTCGGCATTCACTGACCTGAAGAGGCGGTTCACAACCGCTCCCATGCTGGTCCAACCGGAACCCTCCCGTCAGTTCATTGTTGAGGTCGACGCCTCCGACTCCGGGTAGGGTCAGCCCTGTCCCAACGGTCACGTCCTGACGAGAAGCTTCACCCCTGTGCCCTCTTTTCTCGCCGACTGTCCCCTGCAGAGCGGAATTCCAACGTGAGCAATCGGGAACTACTGGCGATCAAGCGAACATTGGAGGCACTGGCTGCAGGGGGAGGAACACCCATGTATTGTTTGGACTGATCATAAGAACCTGGGATATATTCAGACCACCAGACGTTTGAATACCCGACAGGCCCGTTGGACATTATTTTTTGGACGGTTCAAGTTTTTCCTCACATACCGTGCAGGGTCTAAGAACGGGAAGCCGGAGGCGCTCTCCCGCCAATACAACTCCAAGGAGGACACTTCCAGCCCGGAGACTATTCCCGCAGCATCCTGGGTGGTGGCAACCCTCAGTTGGGAGATTGAATCCATAGTAAAGGAAGCCCAGTGGGATGACACTGACCCCGGAAATGGACCGGCTGTGTCGCCTTTTTGTGCCTGATTCCATCAGTTCTCAGGTTCTCCGGTGGGGCACCCATCTCGGTTAGCCTGCCACCCCGGGAGTGATCGGACACTGGCTCTCCTGAAAAGACACTTTTGGTGGCCTTCCGTGGAGGCAGATAGCTGTTCCTATGTCTCTGCATGTTCCGTCTGTGCCCGGGGAAAAGCCTCTCATCGGCCCCCTGCGGGATTACATCATCCCCTACCTGTCCCTGGTCGTTCTTGGTCGCATATCGCCCTAGATTTCTTCACCAGTCTACCCCCTTCACCGTGGGAGACCGGTTCTCCAAGACGGAGCACTTTATAGCCCATCCTAAACTCCCTTCTGCTCTGGAAACCGCGGACCTTCTCGTCCGCACGTCTTCCGCCTCCACGGAATCCCTGCGGACATCGTCTCCGATCGAGGTTCCCAATTCATCTCGCAGGTATGGAAAAACTTCTGTCAAGCCTTGGGTGCCTCGGTCAGCCTGTCATCTGACTTCCACCCACAGACAAACGGGCAAACGGAACGGGTCAACCAGGATTTGGAGGTGACGCTACGTTGTATAACAATCAACCAGGCGTTTCTTGGTTCCTGAGGACTCTCATTTCTAAGCTCCGCATCATTTCCTGGATACATCCTGGTGAACGTTGTCTCCGTGTAAAGACTCTCCTGGAAACTGGTTCCCCGTTCTCGACGGTGTTAACGCCTCATGTCTCTGCCTCCGCGCCTGTGTTCTGCACTTAGGTACGATCTCAGCTTCGTCCTGTTAAAGGGAGCATTAGTTTGTTGGCCACGGTGAATTTAAAATATGGAAGAAAAACGTAGAAATCGACGGATCAGGGACAGTGGAAGCAGACATATCAATTGTCTTTGTTCCTGCCATGTGCTTGGAGATGGAGACTGACATTTTGTGAAACAGTTTTACATTCTCCGTTTTGTGACATGGAGTTGTTGTGTTTTCTGTTTTCTGTATTTTAAAGTAGACACAATGATGTTTCAGGGAATTTGGTGGACGGGAGATCTGTGAGGTATTATTTGATATATCAGAAGATGCAGGTTTGTGGGTGTTGGTGGCTGCCTGGAGTGATTCGAGCTGGTTACTGAAGAGAACGAAAAGCCATAAATTGTAGACTGTCACTTTCTGGGAAGAGGGTAATAAATGGATGCTGGCCTTGAGCAGAGCTAATAAAATGGAGTAAACGGTCAATCAAATGACCTACAGCTAGCCAATGCCACTGGCATGTAACGTTTAGTTGGTAAGGAACAGCGATAAACGTGGACACTTCGATTGTGTTCTCAGTGACAACTCCGGAGAAACCCCATCGCGAGGAAGAACCCACACGCCAGGGGCCGGAGAGGAAATGATCGACTGTTTGGCCACGGAGATCCCCCTACTCCGGTGCCATAAACTGAGTGAGTATAGGCACAGAGGGAACAGTAGAATTCACTTTCCAAGTTGTTGGCCCGGGGTCAGCATAGTTACACTGTTGTTTGTGCAGAGACAATAAAGCGTGACCTTCGATTAATTATGAGTTCCGTTAACGAACATAGACATATAGAACCATAGAAAACCTACACCACAATACACGCCCTTCGGCCCACAATGCTCTGCCGAACATGTACTTACTTTAGAAATTACCTGGGGATAACCATAGCCCTCTATATTTCTAAGCTCCATGTACCTACCCTCTTACTAGACCCTATTGTATCCACCTCCACCACAGTCGCCGGCAGCCCACTCCATGCACTCACTACACTGTGCGCACAAAAAAAAACCTACTCCTGACATCTCCTCTGTACCTACTTCCAAGCAGCTTAAATGGTCAACACTCTAACACTCACAGCAAACTACCCGTGAATTAGTGTGAGTCGACTACTCGGCCCCTCAATTCTGAGCAGATGAGGTTCTGTAACAAGTTATTTCAAGATTGAAGATTAAATTAGCAGGGGAAAAGTAATTAACTGAATAAAAGACCAACAGTCGACGCCAAAGAGAAAAAAATACAAATCATGTAAACAATTGAAGGGAACAACAATCTGGAGTCGGCCGAAAGTCTCCCTTATCAGTTCATCATATTAGCGGGCACGGTGCACAGCAGCCGAGGGCAGTCTTCTCCGGCTCAGCGCCATAGAGATGACCATCGCGGAGATCAAGAGAAACCGGCTCTCGTCGCGACCAACAACAAGTCTTTCCAGTCTATCTGTGCCGGCGCTTAAATTGATTCAATGACGGAACTGCACCATGGAGAGAGGTGTAAAGATCGTGGAGAGCGAGGGAAGTCAGCTCACGCCTCCGATCTGGCCGTCGTTTATATAGTCTAAACAGTGTATGATACCTCACATTAGGACCCGGGCACCGGGCCTAGACCAAGTTTACTAGCACTTTGTTCTGGGCCCAGATTCCGTCACCGAGCGCGAAGCCGTTTTCAAGCACTACACTGAGAGATGCTGGAGTTCCAATCAACACACACACACACACACACACACACACACACACACACACACACACACAAAAAAAAAACACACACACACACACACACACAATTTGAGGAATTCAACAGACCAGGCAGCATCGATGGGGACAAAGTTCATTCTGCGTTTCTGGCCGAAACCGCTCGGCAGCTGGAGAGAAAGAAAGGTGAGGAGTGGATTTAAATGGTGGGGGAGGGGACAGGGTGAGATACGGGGTTGGAGAAGGGGGAGTTTGATTTGTAGGGATAGAAGGCCTTGGATGAACGAAAAAGGTGAGGAGCACCAGAGGGAGGCGATGGACAGGCAAAAAGATAAAGTGAGTGACGGGAAAAGGGAAGGGGACTGGTGAAGGAGCGAGCGGGTGGGGTGGGGGGCATTAATGAAAGTTCGAGAAATCAATGTGCATGCCATCAGGTTGGAGGCTGCCCAGACGGAATGTTCCTCCATCCTGAGTGTGGCCTCATCGTGACAGTAGGAGGCCATGGATTGACATATCAGAATTGGAATGGGAAGTGGAAATACAATGGGTGGCCACTGATAGATCCGGCTTCTTCAGGCAGAGGGAGCGTAGGTGCTCGGTGAAACGGTCTCCCAATCTTCGTCATATTCACCAATATACAGGAGGCCACACCGGGAGCACCAGACACAGTATATGATCCCAGATTCGGAGATGAAATGTCGCCTCACATGGAATTGAAAACCAGTGAGGGAGGAGGTGTAGGGGCAGGTTGAACACTTGCTCCATTTGTAGGGTTAAGTACCAGGACAGAAATCTGTGGGGTCCGGCGAATGGACAAGGGAGTCGCGTAAGGAGTGGTCCCTATGGAATCAGAAAGTGGATGGGTGTGACATATTGCAGGGGAGGGAAAGATGTGCTTCGTGATTGGATCCAATTGGAGATGGCGGAAGCTACAGATAATTATGTGCCGGCCACGGAGGCTGGTGTGGTGGTAGGTGTGGACAAGCGAAACCATGTCGCTGGTGATGTACCGGGAGGATGGTGTTCCAGCAGAAATGCGTGAAACGGAAGAGATGCAGTTGAGAGTTGCGTTGATGGTGGAGGAATGCCCTTTGAGGGCATCTCCTTTGTTCTAGAATGAAAAACTGATTCTGAGAGCAGATGCAGGAGAGACGCAGAAGCTGAGAGAAGGGGATGTTCCGTAATGAACAGCCTCATCCTGAGCGCCCAGGCCATATCCCGGTAAACCTTCTCCACACGCATCCTGGTATATTCCTGCCCTCTCCATAATGTGGCCATGAGGAGCCGATGCTATCCGGGTGAATCCATGTGCTAAAACACATTACCAACAGACCAGAATCAGATTCAAGGAATAAAATATTCCCGACAACCACCACCGTCCCCCTCCGCCACACAGAGGCTTGATGCCCAGGCTCCCAACGACCACCCCAGCGCATGACCCCTCCCAGACAATGCCGCGGCTTACAGGCCCAGTCTTCAAACATGCAGACACATATCTAAGTGTTCTTTCTTTTTTCCTGCTATCTATATATTTATTTATTTAAATATGTATTATTAATTTACTTATTTTCACCTTCGTTGTTTCCCATTCTGCTTGTGTGTAGATTTTGGTTCGTTGATGTTGTTGTATTTCTCAGATCTATTGCGTAGGCCAGCGAGTAAGTAAACCCCAGAGTGGTATATTGTGATATATACGTACTTTGATAATGATATTACTTTGAACTTTGAATGTGCTCTCAGAATTCCCATTCCTCATTATTTGTTGTTTACTCTCTGGCTTTTTCTCAGATTATTGACACAGCTCCGTCCTTACAGCGTCTTTCAGGACAATGGTGTTACAGGACACAGTACAAAAACTAGACTGAACTACGTAAAAACAACACAGAGAAAAACAAACAACAACTACACTAGACTAAAGACCCACCCAGGACTGCATAAAGTGCACAAAAGAGTGCAGACATACCAATAGGTAATAAACAGGACAATAGGGCAGTAAAGTGTCAGTCCAGGCTCTGGGTATTGAGGAGTCTGATAGCTTGGGGGAAGAACTATTACATAGTCTGGTCGTGAGAGCCCGAATGCTTCGGTGCCTTTTCCTAGACGGCAGGAGGGAGAAGAGTTTGTATGAGGGGTGCGTGGGGTCCTTCATAATCCTGTTTCCTTTGTGGATGAAGCGTGTAGTGTAAATGTCCGCGATGACGGGAAGAGAAACCCCGATGATCTTCTCACCTGACCTCACTATCCGCTGTAGGTCTTGCGATCCGAGATGGTGCAATTTCCGAACCAGGCAGTGATGCAGCTGCTCAGGATGCTCTCAATACAACCCCTGTGGAATGTGATGAGGATGGGGGGGGGGGGGTGATGGGAGATGGACTTTCCTCAGCCTTCGCAGAAAGTAGAAATGCTTTTGGGCTTTCTTTGCTATGGAGCTGGTGTTCAGGGACCAGGTGAGATTCTCCACCAGGTGAACACCAAGAAATTTGGTGCTCTTAACGATCTCTACCGAGGAGTGGTCGCTCCGTGCCCTCCTGAAGTCAACATCCATTTCTTTTGTTTTGTACACATTCAGAGACAGGTTGTTTGCACTGCACCAGTCCATTATCCACTGCAACTCCTCTCTGTAAGCTGACTCGTCGTTCTTGCTGATGAGACCCACCACGGTCGTGTCATCGGCGAAGTTGATAATGTAGTTCGAGCTGTGTGTTGCAGCACAGTCGTGGGTCAGCAGAGTGAACAGCAGTGGACTGAGCAGACAGCCCTGGGTGCCCCCGTGCTCAGTGTGATGGTGTTGGAGATGCTGCTCCCGATCCGGATTGACTGAGGTCTCCCAGTCAGGGAGTCTAGGTTGCAGTTGCAGAGGGATTTGTTCAGGCCCAGTAGGCTCAGCTTTCCAGATTCTGAGGGATGATTGTGTTCAATGCTGAAATCTATGAACAGCATCCGAACATATGTGTCTTTTTTGTCCAGGTGGGTTAGGGCAAGGTGGAGGGTGATTGGCAATGTCATCGTCTGTTGAGCGGTTGGGACGGTACGTAAACTGCAGGGGGTCCAGTGAGGGGGGCAGCAGGGTCTTGATATGCCTCATGACGAGCCTCTCGCAACACTTTATGATGATGGATGTGAGTGCAACGGGACGGTAGTTATTCAGGCAGGACACTGAAGACTTCTTCGGCACGGGGATGATGGTGGCGGCAGGGTATTCTGAACAAGGGCTCGCGATTCTCTGTGCATCTCTGCATCTTTGAATTATCTCAACAGCTAAATAGTTTTCTGTCCGTCTATTTCTTCCACCAAAGTGCATGACCATACGCTTTCCAATATGTTATTTCATTTGCCACTTCTTTGCCCATTCCTTTAAACTATCTAAGTCTCTCTGCAGGGTCTCTGTTTTCTCAACACCACCCACTCCTTCACCTATCTTCGTATTATCAGAAGATTTAGCCATTAATTGATTAATCCCATAGTCCAAGTCATTGACATACATCATAAGAAGCAACTGTTCCAACAACGACCCCTGTGGAACTCCCAACAGTAACCGGCAGCCAACCAGAATAGTATGCATTTATTTCACTCTTTGCTTTCTGCGGATCAAGCAATGCTCCACCCATACTAGTAACCTGCCTGTTATTCCAGGGTTCTTATCTCTCTAAACAGTCTCCTGTGCTGCACCTGGTCAGGTGCCTTCTGAAAATCCAAGGGCATCACATCCACTGCATCCCCTTTGTTACCCTGCTTGTAATTTCCTCAAAGAATTGCAGTAAGTTAGCCAGGCAGTATTTTCCTTTCATGAAGCCATGCTGGCTTTGGCCTATCTAGTCATGTTTCTCCAGCTGCTCCGGAATATCATCCCTAACTATCGACTCCAACAACTTTCCACCCACTGATGCCAGGCAAATCGGTCTGTAGAGTCCTTTCTGCTGCCTCATGCCCTTCTTAAATAGCAGAGTAACATTTGCAATTTTCCAGTCATCCAGTACAATGCCAGAATTTATCAATTATTGAAAGATCATTGTTACTACCTCCACAATCTCTGCAGCTACTTCCTTGAGAACCCGAGGTTGCATTCCATCAGGTCGAAGAGATTCATCCACCATCAGACCATTAAGCATACTGAGCACCTTCTCAGTCGTAATTTTCACTGCACATACTTCACTTCCCTGACATTCTAGAATGGCCGGTACACTGCAGCTGACTTCCACTGTGAAGAATGATGCAAAATATGCATTCAGTTCCTCTGCTATCTCTGCGACTCACATTAATATATCTCCAGCATCATTTTGTATTGGTCCTATATCTAGCCTCAACTCTTTTTTATCCTTTATATACTTAAAAAAGCTTTCAGTGTCTTCTTTGATATTAGTCGCCAGCTTCCTTTCATAATTCATCTTTATTTTGCTTTCCTATTGAGCCATTCATCTTCAGAATTGGCTCTGACTCTTGACTTTGTGGCTGAGTGTGTCAAGAGGGGCCGGATGGACCCAAACACATGACGCAGGCACTGAAGTGCTAGAGGTAGGACAGGATGGGGATGCCATGGCACTTAAGGGTAGCTGGGGTTCAGGCAGGCGGAGCGGAGCGGCTCCCGAAGTTCAGGTTCAGGTAGACAGGCTCCCGGGGTTCAGGCAAGCAGGCAGGTCCTTGGGTTGTGGCCGGCAGGCAGACAAGTCCCCGGGGTTCAGGCAGACAGACAGGCAGGTAGGTAGGTCCTCGAGGTTCAGGCAGGCAGACAGGTCTAGGTGGCGATAGGCTAGCGGAGAGCCCTCCCGAGAAGGGGCGCCTCCTATGCGGAAACACCGGAGGCCTGGGCACGACGCAGACCCCTAGGCGGGTGCGAGCACTATCCCACAGTTCGGGCGGAAGAGAAGGGGGCAGAACCCCCGCCGGGCCACGGCGGGTCGGCCGGATCCGTCCGACGGAGGCCAGGGATAGGAACAGGCAGAACCACTGCCAGGCCACGGCCCATCAGCCAGACGTGCCCGACAGGGGCAAGGGGTAGGAACGGGCATAGGTACAGGTCGACCAACACAACAGCCATGACAACGGGAAATTCGGAAACAGCCGGCACAGTACGACCGCGCGAAACACAAAACCGAGCGGAGAAGCGGGACCAGCGCATGGGAAGAAAGGTGGGAGAGTGGACCAACCTGGCAGTACTGGTACGGGCAGGGAAGCATGTTGAAGAATAGGTCTGAGCCCGGGCGGGATAACAGAATGCAGAGCCGAGTTCGGGGAAACAGAACAAAACGACCACCCGTCTGGTCCCAGTCCCAAGGCCCCTTATAAACACCTGCAGCTCAATGAGTTACAGGTGTGTCTCCTTGAACCAGGAGGGTCCTAACTACATCACGGGTGACGGGAGGGACAACTGCAGGACCGGGAGTCCGGAACCCCCGGACCGGATCAAAACCCGGAACGCGGCTCCTGATCGGACCCTGACACAGTGAACAGGGAATGAGGGAATGAGATTATACCAGAGAGTATTGGCCGACACTGATTAAGCTCTCCTGACTGGGCACATCTTATGCACTTTGCCACAGCCTCTTGTTTGAAAACGTTATCCTTCCTCAAACCGGCAGGAGAGTGGGGTTGTTTGGATTTACCTTTCTCAGGCGATGAGAGAGGCAAAATCTATTCAGGAGAGAGGTTTCAAAGAATTAAAGCGCATTTCTTATCAAAGAATTTATAAATTATGTACCTTGAGATTTGTCTGCTTATAGGCAGTCGCAAAGCAAGAAAATGGAAGAGCACTTTATATATAAAAAAAAACAAAAGTGACTGCGCAGAGAAAGAGAGAGAAAGAAAAACACATCGTGCAAAGAATTGAATCGATCCAACAGCATCCTTTTTCGGACTGACATACGATCCCGCAGCACCCGGAGCAGGCCCAAAGCCTCGGTCAACAGTTTTCACACCAGCAGAGCAGCAAAGCACATCAGCCGTTATGTTATTTATTCAATTACATTAACGGGGCCGAGAAGTTCACGAGATATCGGGATTGAATAAATTATCACAACTAGGTGAGAGTGAAGTTATCGTAAGGTGCAACATACGCCATCAGAGGAAATTAGTCTCATTCGGGTCATCTGGCCTGCAGCTCAGCCGCTGTCCTTTGTTAGACTCGTTGATGTTTATCTGGAAGAACAGCCCGGTGGTAAAAGAGAATGCGGAAGAGAGACGATGGAAGATAAACAATATGTGACAACAGGGTCTCTGAAAATGGGTTATTAAAATAATGTAAAACACATTCATTGCTGACGTGTCGCGTCAGAGGCCTCCGAATGGGTCGGAACACAGAAATAATAACAAGATGCGGCAGGAGACGGCAATACGGAAAGAAAAGCAGAGGGACACGGGCAGAGAGAAAGGTGTGAAATAAATCAATAAAGAGCGGTTAGCAAGGGAAACGATGTGATGTCAGCAAGGAATCGACAGATAAAAACAATGAAAGAAAAGAATGAGCAACGTCCACAGCGGAGCAGCGCAACACCACGTTCAGCCGAGAGCAGAGTGGCGCAGCAGGAGCGGGCTGGGCCCGGGGTCACCCGTTCGGTCGCTGGATTGACTAAGGAGAGCTCTGGAGGTGTCAGAGGTCAAATTAAATTAACGGACCCTATCAGGACAGTAGAAAACTGTCCTGACGTGTGTAAACTTAGAGAGCATCGGATGAAGAACTTCATGCGGATGGCGTTTGGAAACTGGAACCCATGCTGAGTGACTGGTGGAGGCAGGTACACTCACAATATTAGAGAATTGTCTGGACCAGTACTGGAACCCTCAAGACACTGGAGGCAATAGCTGGTAAGCGAGCTCTTTTCTGGTGTGATCGGTAGTTGATTGTCAGCACGGACACTGTGGGCTGAAAGGCCTGTGTCAGGGTTGCTTGATGCTCTGATTCTATATTATATTTGTTAATCACAATAAAATGTTTAATTTATTGTCGTAATGAGGGGGCCGGGGAATGAGGAGAGAGATCCCACAGGGTATAATTACACAAAGTGGGTAGTGAGTGGACTGACACACTCAGTGTGAACACATCATCCGACATGTTTTGATGTGTCCTGGTTTGTTGTGGGAATCTGGATTAGAGAGAGAGAGAGCAGGGAGCTGTACTGATCGGTTCACCGGGGAAAATGTGAGGGACAGCAAATCCATCCGTGATCCACCGGCCAGCCTAGGGTGAATAGTGATTTTACACCCACTCATCTATTTAAATAATTTCGGGAGTTCGTACGCGAGTTGGCAGGGTTAGACCACTCGGACGCTAGGAGTCTGCACGGATCGCATTCTGTGAGTGGTTTACATCTGATGGTTTCGATGGAAGAAGATCAAAAGTCTATTAACTACGATGGTCGGAAATTGAACCTGCGTCAATTACCTAGAAGACAGCTATGTTCAGCATTATATCACCATCGTTCTATTATTCTGCAGGGGACTCGGGTGCTGAACCGTCTCCAGTGGTGTATGACAGTGGCTGGGACTGCTTTCAAACTCTGGTGACTCTGATGCCTCAGTCTGCTGCGGTTCCTGATATGTCCAGTTGAGGTCGCCTTTCTCCGACAGCCCGGAGATACACAACAGCCAGTTTTCAGTGAAGTGTTTGGTTGAAGTGGATTCGATGAGCTACAAATCGTTTCCCTCCTAAACCATAACAAAATCTGATATATATACTGTGATACACTGTGATTAAAAATGATCTTTCCAACAACACGGAGTTGGGCTCGAATGAGAACGCTTCGTTTCACTAATCCTTGAACACAAAAAAGTGACTATATCGCTGGAGAAATAGAGATAATAGCGAGATACCGAGAAAACTGAGACAGTGCTGTGGGAAGGACACGAGTGAAAGGCTCCAGTATTGCAGTCAATAAACAACAGGACAAATCTATTTGCCCTCGTGTACTCTTTAATATGCATGCAAGAGGTATCGTTTGCAGTTCCTCTTTAGTACAGTGGTTAGCATCCCCGCCTATCATGTGGGAGACCGGGGTTCAATTCCCTGACGGGGAGATGCAAAACTTTTGCGGCATTCTTCAAGAAGATTATTGTCTTAAAACGACAAATAAAAGCGGACAAAGAACTTGTGTTTACGCGATCAATTCATTGGGCATTGGGAAGGTGGAATAACTCGGGCTACTGTGAGCCCGGGACGGTAGAGTCTTCCGAGAAGAAAAGGCCGTTCACTCTCTTTCCTCATATGTCCCCTGCGAATCTATATCTCATCACCGTTCGTTGTTAGACTCAGTGATAGATTCCGTCACTCCGAGCACATTAAACCGGGGCTTTGTTGTCAGCTATTAACTCCCGCATAGTCCCACCGAGGAGTAAGTTAACTGACCAATATCAGTCCTGTTCAAGGGTGCCGGTCCGAAACGTCGACTGTTTACTCTTTTCCATCGGTGTTTCCTAAAGTTCCTTTAGCATTTTGTGGGTGTTGCTCGGATTTCCAGCATCTGCACATTTCTGATGCTTGTAACCAACATTAACTGTCACCCTGGAACTCTTCGTGTGCATCCTCATCTTGTTTTGGTGCTCAAAATGGCTCCAGTCCCCTGCTGTGCACAGGGACACTAAGCTCTCAAAGACCATTCTTGTCTGGGTTGTCTGACACTCTCTGTAAACTTTCCTTGCCAAATTCTACATTCACTTGACTTGCTATAACTTCCACACTCCCCGCATCCCTTTTGTCTTGCAAAGGAGAACATGGATTGTGGCTGCTGTTGAATTGCATAGAAAATTCGGCTTTCCAAAGTGATCCTGTCATCATCTATCTGAAGAGGAGGACTGCTGAAAGATAGGAGGCAGCTGTTCTTTGGGTCATCACTCCACACAATGCTCCCAGTAAGAAATTTAAGCAAGTTTCAAAACCAGCTGGAGTATAAACCCCCTTGCCCAATGTACTCTGGAGTGAAACAAACATCCTTGCAGGGAATGAGGCTAATCAAGTAATGGCCGCGCCGCCGTGTTTGCCTGCTTGTCGTCGTCTTTTGCCGTTCCTGGAAATCCCCCCACCCCATACCGATTCTATTTACAATTCTCGCATGTTTTCTAGTGGCTCTACTGATTGACAGCTGCTTTTGCCCCACCCAGTCACGGGATGTAATCGTCACAGAACACAACGAGCTGACGTCACATAATCAACGACGTCGTTTCCCTGGAAACAGTCCCGGGCGGGGACGGGGCGAAAAGTCCGAGATGTTGGAGTCGGTCTCTACTTTGGGTTTCGGCTCCACTGTGGGAATCGGGCTCTGCTCTTCCTGCCCACGGAACAGTGAGTGTCTGTCAGCGCCTTACCGCACCCGCTCTCTGCCTCAGGTACAATATTTAAACCATATTTGCACAGTTACATGGATAGGAAAGGTTGAGAGGGACACGGGCCTAATGCAGGCGGATGGGACGAGTTCAGGTCGACAACTTGGTCAGCGTGGATGAGTTTTACCGAAGGGACGGTTTCAGTTCTGTATAAATCACTGACTCTATTTTTGGAGTTAATTCCGGATTCCAGCTGTTCTCTGTGTGAAATAAGTACCCTTCAGATCCCCTTTAAATCTGTCTTTAAACAGTTTTGTACAATTCCAATGAGAGGCAGTTCTTTGGCTGATAAGGCAGGTAGAACACACAACCCTGTCTACCTGTTATGCCACATACAGGGAACTGTGTAACAATATTAGAGACAGATGCACAGGTACTTCAGTGAGCAAGGCTTGGAGGGATATGAAATTAATGCAGGAAAGTGCGATTAGTATAGCTGTGCGTGATGAGGAGCATAAATGTGATGGGCCAGAGGGTTTGTTTCTGTTCTGTACAACCCTGACCACAGCAGTCCTCCACTGCAGTGGGGTTTGTTACCTTCATTCTCAGCTATGAGCCTGTTCCACTGAACCTCTTATCCTCTGAGAAGATATCTGTACCCTCCCACTGTGACGAAGCTGTCAGCCATCTCTCCTAACATTGACCAGAGGACTTCACCAATTTCCCATATAAAGCACTGTTACTGGTGCACAGGGAATGGGAGCATTTTGGTCACCTTTTGAGGGGTTTGGTTTACCGTGTGACCATTAATACTTTTGTTCAGTAACAAAAGTATTGTCCCTCGTCCTGGGTTCTGAGTGTTTTAGGTAAGTCCATCCTGAAGTCTGTGTTCCAGGTTCCCACTGCACTTTCACAGTCAGTGTATTCTGCATGCCTATACTGACCATCGAGAATCTGTCTCCACTAACTCAGCCCTGGGTCTGTCTTCTACCCTGCCCTGGTGATTCAAATGCTCATCCAGATGGTCCTTAAATACCTGCATGCACCACCCCCACAGGCTGTGTGTTGCAGATTGTAACCCTCAGATCCTCTTTAAACCACACATTTCTCATGTTAAGCCTATGTTCAAAAACACCTCATACTTGTATGCATTAAGTTCCATCTGCTGCTTTTCCAGCTTGTCCACATCCCATGTCAACATTTGTTTCCATTCCTCACTGTCCACTGCACCCCTAATCTGGGTGTCTCCTACCCTGCCCTGGTCATTCAAATGCTCATCCAGATGGGCCTTAAATACCTGCCTACACCACCCGTCAGGCAGTGTGTTCCAGATTGTAACCTCTTTCATTTTGCCAGCTGCTCCACATCCTCCATCAAGATTTGCTAGCCACCTTTGCTGTCCATCACACCCCTAACCTTGGTGCCATCTGCAAACTTGCTGAT
This sequence comes from Hemitrygon akajei, assembly GCF_048418815.1. Classification (NCBI taxonomy): domain Eukaryota; kingdom Metazoa; phylum Chordata; class Chondrichthyes; order Myliobatiformes; family Dasyatidae; genus Hemitrygon; species Hemitrygon akajei. The sequence continues at coordinate 28,612,803 of NC_133151.1, forward strand.
CCAGTTTACCACGTTCTCATCGAGATCGTTAATACAGATGGAAAACAACAATGGACTCAATACCTGGAAGATCAACCAGGGCAGGATGAACACAATAATGACAGGTTCCTGAGAAGTGTTCATGACCAGAGACTTTGTGTGTTTCTGCCTCCAACACTTCCTCTGATGGCTCACTTGGAATACCTCACTGTGAAATACTTACCCTTCAAACTCCCTTTAAATTTCCCACCTCTCACATTAAAACTATTCCCTTTAGTTTTGCACCCACATCAAGGGAAACTGTCTCTGTCTCTCTCACCACTGTTTGTCTCACATAATTTTATCCACCTCCATCACCTCACCCTTCAGATCCTCTTTAAACCTCCAACCTGTCATGTTAAAACTATTCCCTGCAGTTTTAGGAGGGAGAAAACTGTTCCTTCCCATGAAGACCCTAGGGAATGAACAGTTTCTGTCAATCATTCCTAGTAGTTATCCCCATTGATCCATGAAACTGAATCTTTGTCCCCTGCACCAGCTCGTCAGCCACACATTCATCAGTGGTATCTGTCTATATCTCCCTGCACTAACAAGTGTCACTGGGTAATATAGAGCTTACTACTTTTTAGTTTCTGTCTTATTTCTCTAAATTCACTGCACAGGACCACATTCCTCCTCCTCCCTACGTTGCTATAACCAACATGCACCGTCCACCACGATGTCCGGCTGCTTAACCTTCCCTTTGAAATGTCCTGCAGCTGCTCCGAGACCATCGGACCATAAGACACAGGAGCAGAATTAGGCCATTTGGCCCATCCTGTCTGCTGCCCCATTCTGCCAGGAATAAGAAATCATGACAGATCTCTTAACCCTCTCGAACACTCTTACCCCGCCCCCACAATCAAGAACCTCATCATTCAATATACCCAATGATTTGGCCACATCCGTCTGTGGGGATGAATTCAGAGTCAGAACCAGAATCAGGTTTATTACCACCGGCAGGTGACAGGAAATTTGTGAATTTAGCAGCAGCAGTTCAATGCAGGACATGATAATATAGAAAAAATAAGTAAATTATAGAATGTGTCTATATGGATATGTATATTATGTAGATTAAATATAGTGCAGAAACAGAAATAACAAATAATATATCAAATACATCTGTAGCAGGTTTTGAGTGTTTTAAAGTGACAAACCAAATATCTTCAAACTCCTGATGAAATATCTCCGCTGTCTTGCTGTCTTTATACTGTTGCTGCATCGATATGTTGCGACCAGGTTAGATCCTCAGAGATATTGACACCCAGGAACTTGAAATTGTTCCCTCACTCCACTTCTGATCCCTCTGAGGATTGGTTCGTGTTCCCGAGCCTTACTCATCCTTCAGTCAGCTCTTTTGTCTTACTGACATTAAGTGCAAAGTGCACTGAGGTGGAGTGTGGCAAGAAACAGAGGATAGTGATTTCCTGAATTTGAAGAAATCAACGTTCACGCCTTCGAGATTGGAGGCGACACAGTCGGAATGTGAGGTGTTGCTCATTCAACCTGTACTTGGCCTCATTGTAGCAGGAGAGGAAGCCATGGACAGATATGTTGGTGATGGCCCTCCGCTGGTCAGGGTCGACGATGGATATCGTGCCCTCACTGTCAACATCAATATGCAAACCAGGGTAGTACGTTACATAAAGTAAGCTGTTGCCCATGCAGGGGCTCCTGCTCTCCATGCAGCTGATGAATCCAGTGCAACAACAAAGACCAATGCAGTTAGCCACCAGCGGTGTCACAGGATTGCCCATCTGCATTGAACATCGGACTGACAGGGAATCCAGTTCTGGATTTTTCCTCGGAGTTTACTCCCAAAACCTTCCCCTTGAATGAGTCTAGCCACAAGCCAGTGGGGGTTTGAGATCAGAATTTTCCTTCCACTGGAGGAGCTGCCAACCATGGGTGACAAGCCCAATCTGCCCAAAGCAGTTGGTTATATGATCCCAGTAACCCATTTGCACCTTCCGCTGACACTAGAAACAGTTCCATCGTGCTTAGTAGCTAAGCTATATGTAAAAGCCAGGAGCTGGATTTGGTTGACAGAGGCAATTTGAGGCAGCATTTGTTAGGAAGTGACAGCTTGTCCCCATTCCCACCCTGCCACCGGTTCAGACAGCTGTAAGGCACCGATATGTCAGTATGTGAATACGAAACAGTACTAGCACTGGCAGGTCGTGGTTGTTGCAGCTCACAGAGCAAAGGTACTCGATGCAATGGTATCCCAATCAGCTTCTGATTAAGTCTCTCATGACAATCACAGTTCTATTCTCATCTCTCTTTGATATCCTCCCCATGTCTTCTTTCCCTTCCCCTTTCCCAATCACTATCCCCACATGTAAGGTGCCTATGAAAAGTATTCATGCCTCTTGGAAGTTTTCATGTTTTATTATTTTGCAGTATTGAAACACAGTGCATTGAATTTGGGTTGTTATGATACTAATCAATGGAAAAAGACTTTTTTGTTAAAGTGAAAACAGATCTTTACAAAGTGCTCTAAATTAATTACAGATAAAAAACACAAAATATTTGCCTGTCTACATATTCACCCCCTTTAATATGACTCACCAGATAAATACTGGTGCAGTCAATTCGTTTTAGGAATTGCATAATTAGTTAAATGGAGATCACCATGTGTAGTCAAGGTGTTTCAATTGACTGTAGTAAAAATACACCGATATCTGGAAGGTCCAGCTGCTGGTGTGTCAGTAGCCTGGGAGAAATTACACCATGAAGTCAGAGTAACACTCCAAGCAACTCTGCAAAACGGTTATTGAAAAACACAATTCAGGAGATGTATAAGACATTCAAGTCACTGAATACCCTTGGAGTACAGTTAAGACACTCATCCAGAAATAGAAAGAACATGGGAGAGCTGTAAATCTGCCAAGAGCAAGACATCCTCAAAAACTGAGTGACTGTGCAAGAAGGGGCCAGTAAGGGAGTCCACCAAGTGACCTGTGACAACTCTGGAGAAGTTACAGGCCGCAGTGGCTGAGATGGGAGAGACTGAACATACAGCAACTGTTGCCTGGGTGTTTCACTGTCACAGCTTTATGTGAGAGTGACAAAGAGAAAGCCACTGATGGAAAAATACTCTCATGAAATCTCACCTGGAGTTTGTCAGAAACCTTGAGGGGACTCTGAAACCAGCTGGAAAAATGTCCCATGGTCTGTTGAAACCAAAATTCAACTTTCTGGCCATCTGACTAAACACCAAGTCTGGTGTAAGCCAAACACTGCACATCATCAAAAACACACCATCCCTACCATGAAGTACATTGGAGGCTGCATCATGCTGTAGGAATGCTTCACTACAGCAGGTCCTGGAAGGCTCATAAAAGTAGACGATAAAATGAATGCAGCAAAATGCAGGGAAATCCTGGAGGAAAACCTAATGCAGTCTGCAAGTGAACTGCGAGTTAGGAGAAGGTTTGTTTTCCAGCAAGACAATCACCACAAGCATAAAAACAAAGTTACACAGGAATGCCTCAAAACAAAGTTAATGTCCAGGAGTGGCCAAGTCAGAGTCCAGACCTCAATCCAATTGAGAATTTGTGGCTGGACTTGAAAAGATCTGTTTGCTCATGAACTGCATGCAATCTGACAGAGCTTCAGCAGTTTTCTAAGAAGAAAGGAGAAAATTTTCAGTGTCCAGATGTGCAAAGCGGATAGAGACCTATCCACACAGAGCCAACGGTAATTACTGACGAAGGTGCATCAACTAATTACTGAATTGAAGGAGGTGAATACTAATGCACTGAATTATTTTGTGATTTATAGTTGCAATTAATTTAGATCACTTTGTAGAGATCTGTTTTCACTTTGACACCACAGAGTCTTTTATGTTGATCAGTGTCAAAAAAGCCAAATTCAACATTCCAAAACAATAAACATGAAAACCTCCAAAGGAGACTGAATATTTTTGATGACACTGTATCCACCCCTTCACCATCACGTTATAAACAAATCCACCCTGCTCCTTTCCATTATGCCGATTCCATGTGGAACATTAAACATGTAGGAATGTCAAATTCGCAGTCCAAGTCTCTGTAACCATGTCCCTGCAATAGCTGTTAGATCAAACACAGTACACAATATGGATCAGATGGCAACCTGCCCTTTGGCCCACAATATCTGCACCAATCATAATAATGTGTTGTATAAAGTACTGGTGTGGTCTCACTGGAGTATTGTGAGCTGTTTTGGGCCTTTTATCTCAGGAAGGATGAGCTGGATGGGTTACAAAAATGTTCTCGAAATTGATTCCAGGATTAAACAGTGTTCAAAACAGTCTTCATATGAAGAGTGTTTAATGGCTTTGGGCCTGTCTTCACTGGAATTTAGGAAAATGAGTGGTGACCTAATTGAAATTAAATGGTGAAAGGCCTTGATAAATTGGATGTGCAGAGGATGAGCATCTACCTCTTGCCCTACCCTCTCCTGACTGTTACCCACTTACCTGTCTCCCCGGGCCCCAGAGTGACTACCAGCCTATAGCTCCTCTCTATCCTCTCCACACTTTCCCTGACCAGACGAAAATCATCGAGCTGCATCTCCGGTTCTCTAACACGGTCCGTAAGGAGCTGCAGCTCCTGGATTCTTGTTATTTACCTTCTTGATCAAAGCTGCAACATTTGCAACACACCAGCACTGTGGGACCTCACATGTTGTGATCGAGGACACACTGGTCCTTGTCAAATCCCCAGCAATCTGCTCACTTGCTTCTTTCACTATTGTAGGATATATGCCTTCTGGTCCTGGAATCTTATCCATCTTATTGCTTTTCAGATGCCCCAGCACAACCTCCTCCTTAATCTCAACACATCTCTGCACATTAGCCTGCTCCACTCTGTTTTCATTGACATTCAATTCCTTCTCCTCGGTAAATATTGACACAACATACTCATTTAGTACCTCAGCCACTTGGTCTGACTTCATCCACATCATTCATCCTTTAATCTTGAGTAGACCTTTCCATTCTCTGGTTAGCCTCATTTTATTAATACAAATCAAAAGGCCTTGGGATTATCTTTAGTCCTACATTGCAAGTAGAGTTTGTGGTGCCATTTGGCCTTTCCTATCACCTGCTTTAGCATTTCTCTGCTATCTTTATATTCCAAAGATAACCAGTCTGATTTTAGCTTCATCAACCTTCCATATCCTTCTGACTATATGTAGGATATTTCCACTTATTCAAAGTTCCCTTACCTTACTATCCTTGTCCTTGCTCCTTACAGGAACATGCTGATCCTGAACTCTGAGCTACTGGTCTTTAAACAACTCCCGCATGTCAGATGTGGACTTTTCTGACAGTGGCTGCTCCCAATCAAAGTCCCTTGACTTCTGACTTACTCTGTCCTAACTTGCCCTACTGCAATTCAGTACCTTCATACAAGATCTGATTTTATTCTTACTCATAACCAAAAAAACAAGTTGTGATCACTGTTCCCAAAATGTTCACTGACACTTAGCTGTCACCAGGCCTGGCTCGTTTCCCTAAACTAATTCCCGTATGTTCTCTTCTCTGGTTGGGCTCTGTACATAATATTTCAAATACTCCTCGGATTGACTGAAGAAATCTTGTGCATCTAAGTATTGAGGAAGATCTAATTAATTCTATGGAAAATAAAGTACCCCACTAAGACAACCCTGCTCGGCACCTCTCCATAAACATAAACGTCTCCGTTCCTGCACCTCCCGGTGGTAATTGGGGGCCAATACGATAATCCCATCAGTGTAACTGCAGATTGCCTCTGCAGGCAACTGACAATGGTTTTGTTTGGCCACTTGGTCAACATGGATGTGTTGGGCTGAAGGGCCTGTTTCTGTGCTACATAACTCAGTGACTACGTCTGCTGCTGTGGCAGAGCGGGAGGGACAGTGTCAGTAGTGAGAAGGTTTGGGGGATGTTGACAGGAGAGTGAATGGTTGAGGATGGGGCAGATGGAACAGGATGTGGGGGAATGTGAGATCACCCATTCCCAGGAACAAACTGTAAGAGTCATTTCCACAAGGGGATGTTCAGAGGGACCTGGGTGTCCTTGTAAACAAATCACTTGAGTTAACATGCAGATACAAGAAGTAATGAGAGAGCAAACAGTATTTTGTCCTGTGATCCAGGAGGAGTGGAGAAGAGGGATTCACTGTCTCACTGGGATTCTATAGGGCCCTGGTGAGAGCACAACTTGAACGTAGTGTCCGGGTTTAGTCACACTTCCTCAGGAAGGATATCCCAGCAATAGAGGGAGTGCAGTGACTGTTCCCCACACTGACTGGGCTGGTTTCAGGGATGGAGGGTTAGTTATGTGAGAGGAGAGTGAGTGGGCTGGGTCTGTATTCCCTGCAGTCAATGAGAAAATGAGGAAATCTGTTAGATTCTTTCAGGCTGTGACAGACAGTAGGCAAGGAGGATCTTTCCCCTGAATAAGAGCTCCATAACTGAGGAAAATACCCTCAGAATGAGGCATAAATCACAAACACAAGAGAATCTGCTGATGCTGGAAATGCAAAGCAACACACAAAAAATGCTGAAGGAACTCAGCAGGACAGGCAGTCTTTATGGAAAAAGTAAACAGTTGACACTTCGGGCCGAGACCCTTCCATCAGTTCTCATCCTGGTGATGATTCTCAGCCCGAAGCATCGGCTTGTTACTCTATTTCATAGATGCTGCCTGGCCTGCTGACTTCCGCTAGCATTTTGTGACTGTTGCTCAGAATGAGGTGACAAGCATTCAGGGTGGAAATGAGATGACATTTCTTTAATCTGAGCACTAAGGACTTCTGCATTCCTTATGCACAATGTCCTGTGTATGTTACTAAAAAGGGCTTCTTTGGTTTGTTACGAGTAGGAATGCTTCTTTGTCTGTTAAAAGTTTCTCTTGCCGTTGTTTCACTTTAGAATGGCTGATATGGTAATTGTATTCATTTGTTAATCAATGGGGAATGTTATTGTGTTTTGTGAGGCTGGGAACTTGGGGGAGGGGTTGCGCGGGCTTGGGGGTGTGAGGAGGGTCCAGAGGGAGACGCCGAGGAAGGAGGACATGCGCTCAGACGACCACCGGGGAGTCCGAAGTGGGAGTTTCGGGAGGACAACCACCGAGGAGTCGAATGGTTCGCTGGATGAGCTCCACCGATGTGCACTAAACTGACTGAACTTTGATAAGTTGGCGCCTTTTGTTTTTTCTTGTATTTATATATATATATATTGTATTGCCTAATACTCTTTTAATTTTAGTAAACTCTTTAAAGTGTATTTCATAACGGTATTTGTTGTGGGTTTGATACTGTTGGCAGGCACGAGGCATAAACGCGATTCTCACAGCACCTGCGTGTACGGGAGGTGGGTTGGTGTGTGGCTGGATCTCTTTTTCCCCTAGACATATACCAGCCTGTTGGGTAAGTGTTACACTTATAGAGGTAATCTGGAGCCTCAGGTGCAGGGTTGAGTCAAAGCTGAGATCAACAGTATCTGGGAGAATTTTAGTCACTAAATGAGTCCATAAGACAATCAGATATAGGAGCAGAATTTGGCCATTTTGCCTGTTGAACCATCTCTGGCATTTCATCATCACTGATCATTTTTTCCTCTAAGTCCCAATCTGCTTCCTTCCCTTGTATCCCTTCATTCCCTGACCAATCAAGAATCCATCAATCTCTGCCTATACCCAGTGATTTGGCTCCTGGAGCTGCCTGTGGCAAAAAATTCCACCGATTCACCACTCTCTGCCTGAAGAAACTCCTCCTCATCTGCATTCTAAAAGGATGCCCCTCTATTTTGAAGCTGTGTGGTCTGATTGTAATAAATAAAGACAGGTGTAAATTTAAAGTAGGGAAGTTGAACCTTACTTGGTGGTAAAGCCTGATTACAAGGCCTCAGAACATTGTACTACCCAAATGGTCAAAATAAAGCCAAATAACAAGGTCCAAAATACCCACAACATGCAGAATTACATGCCTGTCATTATCTTGGCCCATGGGATAAACACAAGCTGGGCCTGATCAACCCTGTCTGGTTCGCCTGGGTGAGGATGTCTCATGATTAAAGACCCGAAACCCACAATGACCCAGGTTGCATTACTATTGATGTGTCCCTTTGCACACCCGGTTCATTACGCCAAGTGGTGTCGGGCCACATTAATGAAAGGCATCGGCTAGATTAAAGTGGCTCCACTTCACTACCCTATCCACCATAACCCCACATATCTCACCATACTAAACTCCACAGCCTTATCTCTCCCAGCCTCACATATATATCCACCAGCCCTACCCTCAAACCTAATCCTCAGGTCCAAGGGGGCACACACCCCGATTAACCAAACCCCCACAAACCCAATGACTCGTGTAAGGAGGAGGGAAATCCAATAAAGGCAAGAGTTGGTACTGGTTAGTGAAGGTATGGGCCGGATCAAAGTGGCAGCGTTGCGTGACACTGAATCGAGAGTGACGAGATGAAGAAGCACAAGAGGGGTGATTCTCCCACTGCCCGCATAGTCTGTTTGTTATTTTAGTTTTGTCCTGATAGTCCTCTGTCTATTTGAATATTTTGGTATAATTCATATTTAATTCCAGTGTTTCTTGTCAATGTTGTGTCTGATGCAATGTGTCTGTGATGCTGCGACAAATACGTTGTTCCTTTCGCCTGGGCATAAATAAACTCGATTTAAACTTTACATTGAAATGTCCAAATCTCTCCTTCGCTCTCCTGCTGCCCTGTGTCATGAACTAAACGTTTTAGTCTTTAATTTTACTATATTTCATCTGATTTTATTTGCATTCTACTTTTGAAATTTGCGTTTCCCTTTTCAATTTCAGGCCGCACCCCCGCCTGTCTCTGCCCTTCTGTACTTCCTCCTGCATTAAACGACAGCGGTAACTGCCACACATTGGCGCCGCTTCCCATCCCCCAGCGTTCCGATTGGTGATTCCTTTCTCCAAACAGCCAATGGAAATGTTCAGCATTCCCATTCTCATTAACATACCAGTTTGGGCGCTGGCTATTTAGTCCAGGCTCCAAACAGCTTCTGCTTATTATTGTGTTTGAAATCGACGAGGAAATGCCTGATCCACCGAAACCCGCTCCCAAGAAGGGCGCCAAGAAAGCTCTGTCCAAACCGGCGAGCAAGTCTGGCAAGAAGCGCAAGAAGTCGAGGAAGGAGAGTTACGCCATCTACATCTACAAAGTGATGAAGCAGGTTCACCCCGACACCGGCATCTCCTCCAAAGCCATGAACATCATGAATTCATTCGTGAACGATATTTTCGAGCGCATCGCGGGTGAGGCTTCCCGCTTGGCCCATTACAACAAGCGGTCCACCATCAGCTCCCGGGAGATCCAGACCGCCGTGCGCCTGCTGCTGCCCGGGGAGCTGGCCAAGCACGCCGTGTCCGAAGGAACAAAGGCGGTGACCAAGTACACCAGCTCCAAGTAAAGACAAAACAAACCCGAAAATAAAGGCTCTTTTAAGAGCCACTCACGGTTTCATTAAAAGAGTTATTCAATGTTGAGACATGGATTTGAGGTAAATTTGTAAATTTCTTGTTGATGCGCTCATTCAGAATCTTATTTCCGTTACTCAGAAATTGCTGTCCACTCTTCAGTGTAATCCCGATTTCTCTGTTATTTCCTGCCCTCTGCACAGACACGGAATCGTTACACACCCCTTCCCCGTTGTTACTTCTAGGTCATCAAGTTTCCCTAACGTGACACTAATTGTTTCTGGTTTAGTTACTGCGGGGAATGCGGTTCATTAAGTTTTGCCCCATTTTGGTTTCTTCTCTTGACCCCATTCCAACGCGAGTGCCGAACACTGTCACGGTTCGTTCAGAGTATTTCTGAAGCCCACTTTCTGAAGGGCGACCTGATGGTAAACTGACTTGAGTTTACACAATGACCGACCGCGAACAGACTCTGACAATCGGTTTTATTCTAATCATCTATCAATTGAAGGAAGTCGGTGAACTAAATTACCAGACACCATCGCAATATTAACTATACTTGGTTTAAATATTTCGGACTTCAGTAACTTGGGTAAAGGGTCGACAAACAAACCTGTTGTGGTTTAATTTTAGCAACAAAGGCGTTTTTGGCGGTGTTTTGAAATTTTCAGTTTATTCCGGCGGTTAGACGGTTATTTTTCGCGCTTCTGCCGTTGCTGTCTCTTGATTGGTGAATAAAGCAGCTCCCTGATTAGAATATTTGCTCTTTCCAATCAGATCAGTCACAGATTCACCAATCATTAACGTCCAAATACATTCCCCCAGACTCTATAAGAAGGACGATTTCCAGAAGCCTGATTTCTCATGGTCAAGACCTCAAGTTAATTTCTGGAAAAAAAAATCAAATCTATCTGATGTTGTATGTATTCAGGAAACCTGGTTGCTACCACATTTAAGTTCTTCTTTTCAATATTATATTGTAATTGGGCGTTGTGATGCAAGTTTCATTATGAGAGGGCTTAAAGTTTTGGACTTAAATGAAATGTCTGAGGCATTTGAAGTCATATGTTCTTCCACAGGTAGGGGCTTTAAAGTGGTATATTATTATAACCATTGTGGAAAGTTTTTGATTGATTTGTTGGAGAGTATAAGTTGGAGACCCTCAGCTCACTAAGGGTCGTATGGTGTGGGGATTTTAACACATAGTTAGTAAACTGTGGGTTTGTTCTCAGAATGATGGTGATGGTTTGATTGTAGAGGAGTTTTAGATATTTCACATCTCGTGTGTCTTAATGGTGGGAGAGGAACAAGATTTAATGTGCACAATAGTTATGAAACTACTGTAAATGTAACTTTAGTTTTGAACATTGGAGTGAGTGGTGAGATGTCATGGGAGATGAAGCATTGGGAAGTGACAATTTCCCTATATTTGTAAGCTTGGGTTTGGATTTATATCAGGGACAGGAGGCCACTTTTAGGAGGTGGAACTTTAGTAAAGCAAATTGGGAGAAGTTTTAATGATTTATGTGGTGAGCATCTGTATGAGCTGAATGGTGAGTATGATGTGGATTTCTGCAAAGAAAAGTCACGTTATTCATCAAACTGGGGTGGAAGAGATTCATATTAAAAAGTGCATTAATAGGAGAAAGGCTGTACCATGGTGGACGGAGGTGTGTGCGGAGACAATTATTGAGAGAAAGTTAAGAAGTACTGTATCACTCTCCATGTGATCTTATTAAGTGTAACAGGTCACAGGTCGTGGTGAGGAAAGTAACGAAGGTTGTGAAAAAGATTTAATGGAGGTCATATTGTGATAGTATTGGAAGGACTATTAAACTTGGAGATGTTTGGGGAATGATTAAGAAAATGGAAGTGTGGGATTCACAGTGTTCCCAGTATTGATTGAAAATGTTAATACAATTGTTCCTGAAAGAGAGAAGGTTGAGTACTGGCTCGGTCATTTGCTGCAATTTATAATCAAAATTGGTTAAGAGACTAAACAATGTAGGGATAAGCTTTTAAGAGAATACCTTAATGTATTGGAAACCAGCTGTAGCAATGATACTGATAGATAGATAGATAGATAGATAGATACTTTATTCATCCCCATGGGGAAATTCAACCTTTTTTCCAATGTCCCATACACTTGTTGTAGCAAAACTAATTACTAATTACTAAAAACTAATTTTAAAAAAGTTTCCTTTGTGTGAATTTAAGAAAGCTATTAATAGTACAGGTCAGACGGCTCCAGGAAAGGGATACATGTTATTGCATGTTTAAACGTATGGCCAACAACTCTTTTGAGATAATATTACACTTTTTGAATCATACTTGGACTTCCAGGCCATCTTCCCTCCTCATGAAAAATGGCAATTGTAGTGTCTATTCTAAAACCTGGGAAACCCCTGTTGGATACTTCTAGTTATAGACCAATATTACTGATGTCCCATTTGTGTAAAGTTATGGAATTTATGGTAATAGAATGGTTGAATTATATTTTGGAAAAGGGAGGTGACGTGCTGTTGTTAATATACTGGATTAATTTGAGGGGGCAAGTGCTGGTTCAACGCCACATGTTCCAAAAGCAGTCAATGTTTTTATGCAGAAAACTCAGCATCTACTTCAACACAGCAAGCTTCCACAAACAATATAATCAATGGAAATGTCAATCCATGACCTCCTATACTGTCCCAATGAGGCCACACTCAGGTAGGAGGAACAACACCTTGTATTCCACCTGGGTAGCCTCCAATCTGATGGAATGAACATTGATTTCTTCATCTTCTGGTCATGCCTCCCTTCCATCATCATTCCCCATCCCCTTTTCACTTTTGTTACCTGCCCATCACCTCCCTCGAGTGTTCATCCCCAATCTTCTTTCTTCCATGGCCTTCTGTTCTCTTATCAGACTCCACCTTCTCCAGCCCTGCATCTCTTTCACCACTCAACTTCCCAGCTCTTGACTTTATCTGCCCCCCTCCCAGTTCCACCTATCACTTTGTGTTTCTCGCTCCCCTCCCCCACCTTTGAAATTTACTCCTCATTGTTTTTTCAGCTTTTTGTTTCTCCAGCATTTTGTGTGTTTTCCTTGGATTTCGAGGATCTGCAGATTTTCTCCTGTAACTCAATGACAACGGGCATTTTGTATGACAACTGTCAAAGTCCCACTCACTTAGAAATGTAGATATGAAACTCGAGGTTCAGCAGATGCTGAGAATAAACTGCAAAGTAACACACACAAAGTACTGCAGGAACTCAGCAGGTCAGGCAGCATCTAAGCAGAGGAATAAACAGTCTAGATAGGATGAAGTGTCTTGGCCCATAATATTCACTATTTATTCCTCTCCAAAGATGCTGCTGGGGCCACTGAGCCCCCCAGCATTTTGCAAACATAAACCTTTTTATTCAGTCAATCAGTTCCCAGTTTCTGAACTTTCATTTGTAGCCTCATCCTCCTGGTCTGAATCCTTCCTTCTACACCCCGTAAACTCGAGGCTCCATCACATCTGGAGTCCCAAAGCCGTCATTTGTGTAGACTCCTCTTGTTTCTGCTCCATCGAATATTTAACCACCATTCTGCTCATACTTTAGGGGAGAGCATTGTATTGCACCAGCCCGGCTGTGTGAGGCACAGCCCTTCAAAATCAGTGAAAATGACCCAAAACAATGAATAGAGCAGAACAGGAAGATTTTAACCACACAAGACGTCATCCTTGTTCCAGAGCTGTGAGGAATGAAGACTATTTGGGACAAAACCCTAGTGAATTCATCTTCTGCAGTTTCCAGAAAGTTATGGATTTAATTCAAAGTAAACCTCTACAGTCACAGGCTGAGCAGTTGCAACCTGTATATTATAGGGTGAGTGACAGGTGAACAGCAGTGATGGATTTGAAAGATCTGGTGTGGAATAGGAACAAAAGCAGGTACCAGATGGACTGACTGGCCTCTCTACTGTACATTAGCTGTGTGACAGGCAGGAAGCACCTGTGACACAAGATTTGAAATAGAGCTGTTTAATTTGTCACAGATCCACAATATTAATGCCAGGGTATTTTCAGACTAACATCAGCAGAATAAACCCTCCAATGCTCAGTGACCAGGGTTTAGTCAAAATATCTGATATTGACAGTCTCACATGAACTTCCAACTAGATTCAGACATCATGATGGTTAAAATGTTCACCTAGAGCTTTATTAAACTTCCTCCCTGATGTGAAGTTGTCAGTGTTTCAGCAGGTCGGATGACTGAGTAAATTTCTTTGCTGGCACAAGACCGAAGTGTGTCCTATATGTATTATAAACTCGCTGGAGCCTCACAAAATGGGTGAAATGAGTGAATCTCCTCCCACACTTGGAACAGGTGTGAAGCTATACTGAGAGACAAAGACAACTGAGCCAAGTCTAGCTGCTCACCGGTGTGACCCGGCTGATGGTGTAAGAGCTTATGTGACTGAATGAATCCCATCCCACACACGGAGCAGGTGAATGCCCTCTCCCCGTGTGAACTGGCTGGTGTATCTGCAGGTTCAGTGGCCTGGTGAATCCCTTGCAAAATGAGAGGCAGTGAATGTCAGCTCACTGGTATCAACTCTGTGGCCATTTATCAGGCCAGATCAAGGACATGTCCATGTATTGGGGTTCTCCTTGCTCAGACTGGTGGGCAGTCTTCTCAACCATCTCCTTCATATTCAATGATTAGTAGCATTAGAATGTTGGGGAACTGACAAACACTGTTGTGTTTGAGATTCTCAGACATAAATTCTTTGCCTTTTCTCCCCTGTAAAATGTTTGCAAAGAAGACCAACAGGTGAAAGACAACATTTCAGCTGAGATTATTTAGTTTTTTCTTTGATGTCTGATGTCACACTGTTACAGTGAGGCTGAACACAATTTGGTGGATCAACATTTCTAACTGGGAATAGTTGAGGCATAAGGACACAACATTAGATTCTCTGTTTTCCTCTCTGCCCTTCATCAAGCTGTGACTTGGCTCAGTTCGTCTCTCTCCATTAGTACAGCTTCACATCCCGGGTATCTCCCACAGACCTACTAAGAACACATATTTGTTGGCATTTGATGGTGGTAAACTCAGAGTCAGCAATGCCATTGAACCTGAAGAGAATGTGATCGGGCTTTCTTGTTGCAGACTGACTCTGCGGTATTCTTGTGGTGTGAATGCTACTGGTAGCCAGTATGTTATTGTGGGTTTTTACAAATAAAATAGCATGAAGCATTTTATGTTTAAGGACAACTATAACAACTCATTTATTGTCCGCCAAACACAGAAACAAAGCACGGTTTTTAAAAAATCACGTAATTACATCATAACATCTGTCCAGCCTTTTAAAGAGAAACACAACTCAATGTTGGTGGTTGTTAATTCTGTATGTTTCCAGCCATTACATTAATCTGCACAGACACCCCTTCCCCCGAGTCCTCTCACTGCTCCCCCTCTGTGATCCTTATAGCAGTTTATTTCCTTTCAATGTCAGTTCTGTCCATTTGACAACCTTCCTCACCACCCACAACTGCACCAACATTCATGTCATCAGTGATCTGATCAGCCCGTGTGTATTTTAATCTGATCAGACAGAGGCCCCATCACTGATCACTGTGGACACACTTGTTACATATCTACAGTCAAAATCATTTCAATTCCATCAGTCCGAATGTTGCTACATGATACTGTTACATACCCCGTAACTTGGTGCCTTACCAGCAAAGATAGAAGTGTCCATTCGAGTCTGGTGATACTATTTTCAACAATATTTATTAGCAAAAATATACAAAATAATATCAATGCGAATATACAGAGAATATATGTTAGCAATACTAAACCTAAAAGTGCGGGTATAATAATAATCACTAATGAAAAAAGCTCTATCGTTGTCTAGGGGATAATGAATTGTCAGATGGAAATATAAAGTTCCGTTCAGTTCATGCAGGTTGCGGTAGTTGTTTGTCGCTGTGTTTCAATTGTTGGAGAGAGAGAGAGAGAAAACGTGTGAACAGTAACAGCTATTATCTTGCCAACCTTCCTTTACGATTTTGATCCGTCGATGCGTTGTTGTTGTGGCCATTCACGTATGACCCCTCCATCCTTTAGCTAGACCGTTCTTCAGTGGTGGACTCATCACCCAGGCAAGGGTGGACACACACACAAGGCCCCACCAGTCTCGCTACAAAACACTGTGAATTAAAAGTTACCGACCCTTCGTTCGATCTCCGGTCTCCCACCCTGTCTCATGGGGTTCTGATGCTCACTAGCGTTTCTCCTGGTGCGTCTGAGGGGTGTTACCCCAGACCTCACTTTTATCCCCACTCACGGGGTCTCAGGTGTCAATCAGGTTGGGATGATGTAACCCATCAAACCAGCCCATTCTGGTTGCCCCCGGAGGGGTTTCAATGAATAGAACAGTACCAAGTAAACAATCCTTCTCCACAAGACAATAGCAGTAAATCAATGGCTTTTGTCAGTAGGAGACGTTCCATCTTAGCTGTGTCTCTCTCTCATTCTCTTTCATGAGCTGTTATCAATAACAACTGCCCTGGCAGCTTTCCTTTGTCTCTCTTACTTCCTTGATAACATCATCGAAATAGTAGCGATTTGCGATTCTCAAAAAGGGGGGGGGCATGGGCAATTTTGCACCCTTCTGCCCATCAGAGTTGTTCATCCTTCATAACAATACACCCCATTCAAACCCTCCCACAAAGAGACTTGAGGGAAGTTACATATTTATCACAAGCCCAGAGTTGGATTCAATGGTCTGGTCTTGCTGCTCTGGATGCTCTGCTGCAAAGTCCATTCAGAGTAGTTCAATGTAACCAGATACATCATCCCTGAGATACCAATATTTCAAACAAGAGAAAATCTGCAGTTGCTGGAAATCCAAGCAACACACACAAAATGCTGAAGGAACTCAGCAGGCCAGGCAGCATCTGTAGGACAAAAAAAAATACAGTCAATGTTTCGGTCCAAAAACATTCGGCAAGACTGGAGACAAAAAGATGAGGAGTAGAGTTAAAAGGTGGGGATAAGGGAGAGAGAAAGCAAGGTGATGGGTGAATCTTGAAAGGGAGGAATGAAGTAAAGAGCTGGGAAGATTGGTGAAAGAGAAGGCCATGGAAGAAAGAAAAGATGGGAGGAGCACACGGTGGGGGGGGGGGGGTGATGGGTGGGCAAGGTGAGAGAAGAAAAAGGGGAGGGGAATTGGTGAGGGGGGCATTACCAGACATTCAAGAATTTGATGTTCATGCTATCAGTTTGGAAGCTACCCAGATAGAAAATGTTTTTCCAAGCTAAGTGTGGCCTCATCGCATTGTATGATTTTATTTAAGAAGCAAACTTGATTTCATCAGAGTTCAATAGTAAGACTGAATCGGAAAGAACTTAATACATTTACACTGCATGAGAAATTGGAAGATACAGTGTGAAGTCCAACTGCCACACTGTACCAGACAGTGATGGGTACAGAATGAACCCGCACTCTCACACTGTACCAGAGACTGACAGATACAGAATAAACCCCACACTCTCACACTGTACCAGAGACTGACAGGTACAGAATGAACCCCACACTCTCACACTGTACCAGAGACTGACAGATACAGAATAAACCCCACACTCTCACACTGTACCAGAGACTGACAGATACAGAATAAACCCCACACTCTCACATGGTACCAGAGACTGACAGGTATAGAATAAACCCCACACTCTCACACTGTACCAGAGACTGACAGGTACAGAATGAACCCCACACTGTCACACTGTACCAGAGACTGACAGAAACAGAATAAACCCCACACTTTCACACTGTACCAGAGACTGACAGGTATAGAATAAACCCCACACTCTCACACTGTACCAGACAGTGACAGGTACAGAATGAACCCCACACTGTCACACTGTACCAGAGACTGACAGGTATAGAATAAACCCCACACTCTCACACTGTACCAGAGACTGACAGATACAGAATAAACCCCACACTCTCACACTGTACCAGAGACTGACAGGTATAGAATGAACCCCACACTGTCACACTGTACCAGAAACTGACAGGTATAGAATAAACCCCACACTCTCACACTGTACCAGAGACTGACAGATACAGAAAAACCCCACACTCTCACACTGTACCAGAGACTGACAGGTACAGAATGAACCCCACACTCTCACACTGTACCAGAGACTGACAGATACAGAATAAACCCCACACTCTCACACTGTACCAGAGACTGACAGGTATAGAATAAACCCCACACTCTCACACTGTACCAGAGACTGACAGGTACAGAATGAACCCCACACTGTCACACTGTACCAGAGACTGACAGGTACAGAATAAACCCACATTTTCACACTCTACCAGAGAAAGACGTGTACAGACATTCTGTTGTTTAACAAACATGGACAACCTTCATCACCACCTCAGTAGCACCACTTTACAATGCAATGGGCTCTTGTTGAAATTCTGTTACCTCTTTATAATTCTGTAGAGTATGTTTTTATTCTGTGAATGTTGTGTCTCCAATACCATGTGTCTTTGAATCTGCTGTAAGCCAGTTGTATATAACAATAAACGACTTTCACCCTCACTCAGAAATGGGTCTCTCATGATGACTTTCGATCTCCTGCTGCCATGTTTCATTACATAAACGTTTCATATTATCAAGTGTGTGTTTTTCTCATTCCATCTGCTTCTCTACCAGATACGATAGGTTGAATGGCCGAATACTGCGCCTGTACTTTATGGTCCATTTTGTATTTTCGATTTCCTTCCTGCCGAATTACCCAACAGCGGCAACTCCCAGCGATCAGCGCCAGTTCCCAGTCCACGGTGTTACCCAAAACGACAATGGGCAGTGGAGAGAGACAAAGCAGGTTCACCCCGATACTGGCATCTCCTCCAAGGCCATGAGCATCATGAACTCGCTCGTGAACGATATCTTCGAGCGTATCACGGGTGAGGCTTCCCGCCTGGCTCACTACAACAAGCGGTTGACCATCACTTCCCGGCAGATCCAGACCGCCGTGCTCCTGCTGCTGCCCGGGGAGCTGGCCAAGCACGCCGTGTCCGAAGGGACAAAGGCAGTGACCAAGTACACCAGCTCCAAGTAAAGCTCCGCAGTGAGATGATCGAAAACACAACGGCTCTTTTAAGAGCCACTCACAATTTCAATGAGAGAGTTGTACTTCCATTTAGGTAATAAATTACACATATTTTATGTCTGGTGACTTTTACAAGAGCTAAGTCGCGGTTGGAATAACCTCCGACTGCACTGACAAGGAATTGTTATCTCCCCCTCCCCATCAGTCCGTCCCACTCGGTATCCACGCCAAGCGGAGGATTGCTGCCGTTGTTGTTTTATTTGTGGCTTCAGGAGTTTATTGGTTGCATTTGGGTAAAACCCGAATCACATTTTAACACAAGCCTGAAAGACCCCATGACTCTTTCATTGAACAACTTTTTAAAATTGCAGTCTGGACGCTGGTCACTGTTTGAGAAGAGCCGTTTGTCCATAACCTGATAACGTTCACACAGTGACCGACCGTGGGCAGAAGCTGAGGGTCAGTTTTTTTTCCGGTTCATGGAAACATAGAAAATAGGTGCAGGAGTAGGCCATTCGGCCCTTCGAGCCTGTACTGCCATTCAGTATGATCATAGCTGATCATCCAACTCGGAACCCCGTACCTGCTTTCTCTCCATATCTCCTGATCCCTTTAGCCACAAGGACCATATCTAACTCCCTCTGAAAGATAGCCAATGAACTGGCCTCAACTGTTTCCTGTGGCAGAGAATTCCACAGATTCACCACTCTCTGTTTGAAGAGGTTTCTCCTCATCTCGGTCCTAAAAGGCTTCCCCTTTATCCTTAAACTCTGACCCCCCTGTTCTGTACTTCCCCAACATCGGGAACCATCTTCCTGTCCAATCCCTTTAGAATTTTATACGTTTCAATAAGATCCCCCCTCAATCTTCTAAGTTCCAGCGAGTATAAGCCCAGTCGATCCAGTCTTTCTTCAAATGAAAGTCCTGCCATCCCAGGAATCAATCTGGTGAACCTTCTTTGTACTCCCTCTATGGCAAGAATGTCTTTCCTCAGATTAGGGGACCAAAACTGCACACAGTTTTGAAAGGGTTGAAAGGAATCAGAGAATTGAGTTCCCAGACACTCCAATATCAACTACACTTGTATTAAATGGGCCCTGTTTCAGTATCAGAGGGAAACGCGAAGACCCAATCTTAAAACAGGTCTGGAATTATTTAATTTCAAATTATATTTAAATAATAGTTTGATTTTTGGCAGGCTTTTTCCAAATTTCAGTGTACTTTGGGGAGGAGACAGTTACTATCCGCGTTTCTGCTTTTACGGACTGCTGACTGGTGATTAAGGCAGTTTTTTGATTGGGACGTTTCTCTTCACCAATGAGAATAAGCAGGATCACACCAATCACAAACAACAGCTTCTATTCTCAAAGAAGGTATAAAAAGGGCGAGTTGGGGCGGGGTGAACATTCGTTTACCCTCTTTTGAAGTTAGTATTTGCTGTGACTGTGGAAATGTCTGGACGTGGAAAAGGCGGCGCTGGCAAAGCTCGGTCCAAGGCCAAATCTCGCTCGTCTCGTGCTGGACTGCAGTTCCCGGTCGGCCGGGTTCACAGACTCCTAAGAAAGGGCAACTATGCCGAGCGGGTGGGTGCCGGAGCCCCGGTCTATCTGGCTGCTGTGCTCGAGTATCTGACGGCCGAAATCCTCGAATTGGCGGGCAACGCGGCCCGGGACAATAAGAAGACCCGCATCATCCCCCGACACCTGCAGCTGGCCGTCCGCAACGACGAGGAGCTGAACAAGCTGCTGGGAGGGGTGACTATCGCTCAAGGCGGTGTGTTACCCAATATCCAGGCCGTCCTGTTGCCCAAGAAAACCGGCGCTGCCAGTAAGTGAAGTGACGTAAACTGAACCTGTTCACCCAAAGGCTCTTTTCAGAGCCACTCACAATGTCCATGAAAGGGCTGAACAGCGGGTGATTTCCGTCCGTTTGATATCCTGTATCTGTCACAGTTACGACATGTTTCTTCCGGGAGGTAAACCGATATAACTCTGCACAGAAACCGGTTCGCTTCAGTCCCGACTCATTTTCTCCTCTCAGCCGGCTGAATGGAGTTCTCTCCATCGCCTAGTCATCGGATCACTAGGCGCAGGGTCGTGAGGTTAACTTCCGGAGTCAGCCCCGGGAAGGTGAATTTAATCTCCGACCACTGAACGACTCCGCTCTTGATCACCTAAAACCGCGTTGTCTGGGTTCCACATTACGGTTTTACCCTGGACCGTTCCGGTTTGCAGCAGGCGGGAACATCGCCCGTTCGTTGCTTCATGAGCGATTCCCATTGCCTCACAGAACAATATTTGCGACTTTCATTTCAAAGTCAGGTTTATTATCACCGGCATGTGACGTGAAATTTGTTAACTTAGCAGCAGCAGTTCAATGCAATACATAATCTAGTAGAGAGAGAAAAAATAATAGTAAATAAAACATAACAAATACACGTATATTGAATAGATTTTTTTTAATGTGCAAAAACAGAAATACTGCAAATTAATGAACGCTGCGTTTATGTGACACCGCTCCCGAAAGCTGTCCTGGGTACTATCAACAGCTTCTTTCGGTGCTGTGCAGTAGCCCCTCCATACCAGACAGAGATGCAGCCTGTCAGAATGCTCTCCGCGGTACGACGATAGAGTCTACAAAGGTACATTTACCCTGTGAAACTGACGGTATTTAGTGGAAAAAAAAACTCGTCCACCCCGGCCTCTACATATAAATGAACATTTTGCGAAAGAAACGGTCAGTTTGGTCAGATCTCCCGAGAGGCTCCCTCTGTGAGGCGGTGCGTCGCTCTGAGAACAGACTTTGGTTTGTGCAGGGTGGGTGGATCGAGTACTTCAGCACCGTAGTACCAGTCACTTCTCTACAAATTCCTGCGTCTGTCTAATACTTCCCTGAATACCCCTGTGCTCTCTGCCTCTGCCACCATCCCTGACAGTGCATTCCAAGTCCCCACAACTGCTTTCTTCACTTTCTTCCTCCGATCTTAAATACATGCTTTCTGGTAGAAGACATTTCACCCCTGTGAAAAATATTAGACTGTCCTTGTAAATGGCACCTCTGGAGCAGAAGAGGTTCCAAAGATCCAGAATCCTGAAACACTTTCCCTGCACCAGCTCCTCAGTCACTCAGTCACTCACCAGCACTCCAGCCGTCCCAGTCAACATGATGTAATTTGTAATGTCCCTCTATTACAACCCTATTGAGTCCTCTTATTCCTGCTGACTGTTTGATGTCCTATAATACAATCCATGAGAGCATTCATACCCCTGTGCTCTCTGCCTCTGCCACCACCCCTGACAGTGCATTCCAAGTCCCCATTACTCTCTTTCCTTCACTTTCTTCCTCTGACCTTAAACACATGCCTTCTAGTAGAAGACATTTCACTCCTGTGAAAAATATTACTGGCTGTCTACACTAACTATGACAAGCAGATTTTTATAATCTTCTATAAAATTTCTCCTGAGCCGATGCCATCAGATGAAAAGGTTCCAGCATGTCCAACCTCTCCTCACCACACACCTCCTCCAGACATCCTGGTAAACCACCTCTGCCCCTGCTCCAGAACCTCCACACGCTTCCCATAATGAGGTGACCAGAACTGAACACTATACTCTCACTGTGGCCTAACCAGCATTTTGTAAACCTGTAACATTATATCCTGATGCTTGAACTCAATGCCTTGTCTGATGAAGGCAAACATGCCATACACCGACTTTTCCTCCCTGTCAACCTGTGCTCACAGTCAATCTCAACATCCTTCTCTTTGCCAATACTATTCATGTTCCTACCATTAACTGTGTACCCACCCCTAATGTTGGATCTCCCAAAGTGCACCCCTGGGTATCCTTTTCAGCACAATGAATGTACTGAATTCAATGGGATTATCTTCAATCCTACTCACCAGAGATTTTTCATTACTGTTTCTAGCTCTCTAAATGTTCTTGAGTTCCCTTCTGTTTTCTAAATATAGTCCTCAAACACCCTGGTTGATTCCAGCTTCCTAAGCCTTACATATGCTTCTCACTCTTCACTGACAAAATTTGCTTCCTCTCTCATCATCCAAGGTTCCTGAACCTTGCCACCCTCCTACTTACTGGAACAAACAGGCCCTGAAACACTGTGCGGCTGGTCTTTAAACAAACTCATGTCAGATGTGTATTTGTCTCAAAATCAATCCTTACAGTGTTAAGCATCAAACTTAGCTTCAATCTCTACATTCAGTGACTGGTTTTCTGGTTCACATCCCCGTCAATCTAATTTCAACCCTCTCAGGGAGCAGCAATATACTGACCCCCCTCCAGTGAAGGTGCAAACCATCCCCTTTGTAAATGTCACCTCTGGACCAGAAGAGGTTCCAATGTTCTGGAATCCTGAATCCCTGTCCCTGCACCAGCTCCTCAGCCACACATTCATCTGCTCTAACTTTCTGTCCCTAACACCACTACCACACAGCATGGGGAGTAACCGGGTGATTACAACCTTTCATGTCCTGCCCGTCAACTTGTTCCCTGACTCTCTATATTCACTGTGGGACCTCATCCCTTTTCAGGGCCCCAGATAGTCCTTCCAGGTGAGGCAACACTTCACCTGCGAGTCTGCTGGAGTTGTCTATTGCATCCAGTGCTCCCAGTGCGGCCTCGTCTACATCGGCGAGATGCAACGCAGATTGGGGGACTGCTTCGTCAAGCAGCTCCGCTCCGTCCGTACAATAGACAGGTCCTCCCGGTTGCCACCCACTTCAACTCTTCCTCTCATTCCCATCTAGATATGTCCATACATGACCTCCGCTACTGCCATGATGAGGCCAAACTTAGGTTGGAGGACCAACACCTCATCTACCATCTGGGTAGCCTCCAGCCCGGTGGTATGAACATTGAATTCTCCAATTTCCAGTAATTCTCTCCCCCTCCCCCATCCCAGGTCGCTCTCTGCCTCTCTCCCCTTTCTACTTTCTGCTCCTTTATCTCTACTTTCTGCTTTCTACTTTCCTTTCTTCTTGTCCCCTCCCCCCTTTATCTTTCCTCTGATTGGTTTTCCTCCTGGCACCTCTAGGCCCTACCCCCTCCCCTATCTCTATTACTGGGCTTCGGCCCTCTCTTCCCCCCATTCCTGATGAAGGGTCTCGGCCCGAAAAGTTGGCTACTCTTTTCTCACAGATGCTGCCTGACCTGCTGAGTTATTCCAGAGTTGTGTACGTATTCTTTCATCCCTTTTCTACCTGTCCACTGGTACCGACATGAACCACCACCTCTGGCTGAATGAACATTGTTCAGCAGCTGCTCTGAGATGTCCCAGACACTCAGTTATACAATTTACAAAACTTTTTGAAACCATTTATAGAAGTGTTTAGGAGGGAAAAAAGATCAAATAAGAAGGTAAGCTAGCCATTAATATTAAAGAGGATACCAAAAGTTACTTCAGATATACAAAGTGTAAATGAGAGGCAAACGTCAATATTAGTTCTTTGGAAGATGATGCTGGAGAGGTAGTAATGGGGTACAGGGAAGTGGCAGAGAAGCTGAATAAGTATTGTGCTTCAATCTTCATTGTAGAAGACACTAGCAGTCTGCTGGAAATTCATGAGAATCAGGGGGCAGAAATGAGTGAATTCGCCTTTACTGAAAGATCTGAAAGTAGATAAATCAGCTGGATCAGATTTTCTACACCAGTGCTATGAAAGAGGTGACTGATGAGATTAGTAATAATCTTTACATAATCCCTGGATTCTGGCGTGGTTTCGGAGAACAGGAAAATTGCAAAGATCATTCCACTCTTGAAGAAAGGAGGAGGGCAGATGAAAGGAAATCATAGGCCAGTTAGTATGACGCCAGTGGTTGAGAAGATGATGGGCTCGATTGTTAAGGATGTATTTTCGGGCTACTTGGCAACACATGATAAAATAGGACAAAGTCAGCATGGTTTCCTTTAGGGGATATCCTGCTTTTTGAGTGTGTTGAAATTCCTTGAAGAAATAAGCAGGATAGACAAAGAGAATCAATGGATGGGTGTGTGTTGTGCAATTGGATTTTTAGAAGGCTTTTGACAAGGTGCCACACATGTGGCTGCTTAAGTTAAGAGCCTATGACACAGGAAAGATACGAGCATGGATTAAGACTTGGCTGATTGGCAGGAAGCAAAGAGTGGCATAAAGGGAGACTTTTCTTGTTGACTACAATGACTAATAGCATTTTTTGGGTTCGCTTCTTTTAATGTTACAGTATATGTCAATGATTTGGATGCCAGAAATGATGGCTTTCTGACCATTTGTAGATCAAAATAGGTAGGAGAAAGCAGAGAGGCTACAGAGAAGCTTAGACAGATTGTGAGGATGGGCAAACATATGGCAGGTGGAATAACATGTCTGAGAAGTTTATGGTCAAGGACATTGGTAAAAAAATTGAAAGGATAGACAATTGCTCTAAAAGGAGAGAAAAATCAAAATCTGACGTGTAAAGGAACTTTGGAGTAGAGGAGGTTCCTGAAGGTTAATTTGTACTGTGAGCAATTCTGGGCCACTTATCGAAGAAAGGTGTACTGACATTGGAGAGGGTTCAGAGGAGATTCACGAGAATGATTCCAAGATTGAAGGGTTATCATATGACGACCATTTGATTGTGCTGGGCCAGAACTGACAAGAATTCATAAGAATGAGAGGGAATTTCATTGAAACCTATTGAATGTTGAAAGGCCTTGGTATAGTGGATAGGGAGAGGATGTTTCCTATAGGGGGAACAGAGGGCACAGCCTCTGACTCTAAATGGAGATGAGGAGGAATTTGTTTAGCCAGAGTGTGGTTCAACCATGGAACTTATTGCCAGAGGCCATCATTGGGTATAGTTAAGGTAGAGATGAATACATTCTTGATTTGTCAGGGAATGGTGGGTTAAGGGGAGGTCAGGATATTGGGGCTGAGAGGGAAATGGATCAGCCATGATGAAGTGAAAGAACAGACTCAATGGGCCAAAGGGCCTAACTCTGCTCCTATATTTAATGGTTTTACAACAGAAATGCTCCATCCCGGACAAAATCCTGGTAAACCTGCTCTACACTGTTCCTGCTTCCTGCAATTGGCATGGGATGGGGACCAGAGACCCAGTTCACTCATTACAGTCATCATGTTCTTTCTACAGTGTGTCGACCAGACCTGCAGACAGTATTCCAGCAGTGTGGGAACCCACATGTTATCAAGCTGGTGCCTAAAACCTCTTTGTTAACCTATTATCTCTTTATTTTCTGCCATTAACACCCGCACCATCCCCGAAACTCACTGTGGTTTACAGATGTAGTTTCACTTCACAGCAATAAGTCTGTTCATATTAAATATCTCAGCATTAGTTGTTAAATCTCTCTAGCTTTATATTTCACAAATTGCTGGAGGAATCAGCAAGTCAGGTAGCATCTATGGGGAAAAAGAGTACAGTCGACGTTTCGAGCCGAGACCCTTCAGCAGTCCTGCTTTTCTTTCCCATACATGCTGACCCATACATTGTGACCCCTGTTTCCATCCAAGGGGTCAGTGTGGACATGGTGGATGATTACAAATACTTGGGGATATGAATTGACAATAAACTGGACTGGTCAAAGAACACTGAGGTTGTCTACAAGAAGGGTCAGAGCTGTCTCTACTTTCTGAGGAGACCGAGGTCCTTTAACATCTGCCAGATGATGCTGAGGATGTTCTACGAGTCTGTGGTGGCCCGTGCTATCATGTTTGCTGTTGTGTGCTGGGGCAGCAGGCTGAGGGTAGCAGACACCAACAGAATCAACAAACTCATTCGTATGGCCAGTGATGTTGTGGGGGTGCAACTGGACTTTCTGACGGTGGTGTCTGAAAAGAGGATGCTGTCCAAGTTGCATGCCATCTTGAACAAAGTCTCCCATCCACTTCATAATGTACTGGTTAGGCACAGGAGTACGTTCACCAGAGTCTCATTCCACCAAGATGCAACATTGAGCGTCATAGGAAGTGATTTCTGCCTGTGGCCATCAAACTTTACAACTCCTCCCTCGGAGTGTCAGACACCCTGAGCTAATTGGCTGGTCCAGGACTTATTTCCACTTGGAATAATTTACTTATTATTATTTATGGTTTTATATTGCTATATTTCTTCACTATTCTTGGTTGGTGCGACTGTAAGTAAACCCAATTTCCCTCGGGATCAATAAAGTATGTCTGTCTGTCTGGCCTGCTGAGTTCCTCCAGCATTTTCTGTGTGTAGTTTGGATTTCCAGCATCTGCAGACTCTCTCTTGCTTGTAGCTTTATATCTCGCTCTCTTTCTTTTTTCGTATATCTTTATTGTTTTCCTTTACTGTAAGTTCTTTTTCCCTTCCCCAGTTATAGATTTAACACTGAAATGTCTCGGTGTGCAGTCACTGTCCGCTGTTGCTCCTGTGATTGACAAGTACATTGCTCCTCCTCCCCGGCTGCGGCCAGGATATCATGTGACGCGCAACCATTTCGCAAACCTGATGTCACAGAGTCAGAGGGTCTCTGGAACGTCGTTGCCTTAGCAACAGGCCGGTTCAAGTCTTCACGTAGCAGGATCCTGGGTTGGAAGTGGAGAAGAGGCTTTCCCCCGGACGGGCCTTTTTCATGAAGGGCTCAGTGATTTATTTGCGGGTGACCGGCGGCTCCTCTGATTGACAGCACACCCCTCCCCCCTTCGGGCCGCAGCCTCCTGCCTCGTTGCATCTGACGTCACAGCGACGCACGCTGTCTCTGTAAATCGTTTACTCGGCAACGGGCGCGGGAAGGTGGTAAGGCCCCGCGGAAGGGGGATGGGGAGCGCCCTGGGCGCGGGGGTCTGTGAATGTTTCTACCTCGCCTTATAACTGAAACTGTCCTTCCTGTGATGTGGCAACCGGCTCTGATCGCAAGATTTTAAAATGTTTCTAATGTGTCCGCCACAATCACTGGCAGTTTATTCACCATCTGCCCATTATGTCTGATCTGAAATACCTGCCTTGTTTTTATCAGCCATTTCCTGTGAAAAAGACTACGTGCTTTTACCCTGTCTATGCTCCTCATGATCTACATACCTCTACCAGGATCATCTCTGAATCTGCTTTGCTCCAGGGAATAAAATGCTAGTCTATAGAACCTCTCCTTGTAACTCAGACTCCCCAGGACGAAGCAAACATCTGCTATTTTTTTCTCTCTGCACTCTCTCTAGTTTAAGAACAGTTTTCTATCAACACTATACACAATATCCCCTGTCAGTCCTCACCAAAGACTTGTATATCTTCTCAAATAAAAAAACATCTTCTCAACTCTTATACTCTGCAATGACTGAAGAAGGCCAGCAGTTCAAAGACCATATCTAGCTGAGATGTCACTTTAAGTGAACTGTGCATTCACATGGACATTATTTCTATAAATTACTAACAAAAAGGTCCCAGCACCTAGTGGCACACAACTAGACAGAGACCTCCAGTTTGAGGCACAGCCCCTGTGCTGTCTGTCTTGAATCAGACCAAATGTTGGTAGATCCTGTTTCTCAAAACCTCCTCCAACAAATTACCCAACACTGATATCAGACTGATGGGCCTGTCGTTTCCTGACTCGTTTCCTGGCACCACATTAAAACAAAAGACCTTAAGTCATTGGAGCAGGATTGGGTCTTTTGGCTCATCCAGTCTGTTCCATCATTCCATCATGCCTGATTTATTATCCATCCCAACCCCATTCTCTGGCCTTTTCCCCATAAACTTTGATGCCCTTAATAATAATTAAATCCTCCTAACCTCTGCTTTAAATAGACCTACTGACTGCCTTCATGGCCGCCTGTGCCAATGAAATGTATCGATTGATCATCTTCTGAATACAGAAATTACTCATCTCTATTCTAGAAGGGCATCTTTGTATTGAGGGTGTAGTCTGGTTCTAGATTCTTCCGTTATTGGAAACATCCTCTCATATCAACGCTACCTACGCCTTTCAACATTCAATGTGTTTCTGTATGATGCTCTCTCATTCTTCTAGACTGCAGTGAGTACAGGCCCAGATCATCAAATAATCGTTATATCCTAACTCTTTCAGACTTGGGATCATTCTCGTGAATTTCCCCTGCAGCCTCTGCAATGTCAGCACAGCCTTGCTTAGAAAAGTGACCCAAACCTGCTCATGATACTCCAAATAAGGTCTGACTAAAGCTTCAGCATTAGATGCTTGCTTTTATATTCTAGTTCTCTTGGAATGAATGCAAATATTGCATTTACCTTCCTTACTACCATCTAAACGTGCACATTAACCTTTAGGGAATCCTGCACTAGGAGCCGCAAAGTCCCTTTACATATCTGATTTCTGTTCTTTCCCTGATTAGATGGAGTCTATGCCTTTATTCCTCCTCCCAGAGTACATGACCACACACTTCCTTACACTGTATATTGTTTGGCACTTCTTTGTCCATTCTCTAAATCTGTCCAAGTGCTACTGCAGACTCCCTGCTTCCAGAACACTGCCTGCCTCTCTGTCTATTTTTGATTCATCCACAGACTTGGCCTCAAAACTGTCAATTCTACGTTAGTCACTCTCCAATCATGTCTAACCTCAACTGATGCCTGTGATGAAGCAACAATCTCTCCCGTGGCCTCTACAGTGTATTCTCTAACTTCTCACAAAATACAAGAATGTACCTGATAAGGCCCGGTAGATGTAACAACCTTAAAGCAACCAATATAGATCCCTGCTAATTTTAATGTGGTCTAAGATATCACATCTGATTCATGCCATTTCCGTAACTCCATCACTTTCCATAATTTTCTCAATGGTGAAATAACTCAGAAATATTCATGGAAAGCCTCTCACATTTCCTTCAGTTCCACACACAGATGGCCATCCTCATCTCCAAGCAGAACAATTCTGTCCAAATTCCCTTTTCCTCTGAATGTACCAAGAGAATCTCAGGGGATTTTGCTCACTTTTCCTTCCTAATCCTGATCTTCTCCTATTGTAGTCCTAACTTTTATGACAGATCCCATGTCTAATAATATTCTCGAACAATTCCCCGAGCATTGATCCAAGTCTCACCAGTCCATAATTTCCTGGGTTGACTCTGTTGCCTGAGGAACAACATGCCCTGGAATATCAGCATTCCCTTCTCTGATCTCACTATCTTCCATGACCACATTGAAGAATACTGATATGAAGTATTGGTTTAGTCCCTCACCCACTTCATACGTAAACTCTCTCCTTTGTCCTTGTGTTGTTGTACCCTCTCCATAGTGCCCCTTCTCCCCAAAGTCATTTCCTGTCCCCATTTGACACGTCTGATTCTCTGTTTAACTTCTCTCTTGCTTGCTTCACATTGCCAGAGGCCTTCTCCAATTTATACATCTGAAATATTCCTTATCTTTCATTTTCTATCAGATTGAATTCATAACATCTCTTACCCCTCTGCCAGACTTTACCAACCTTGTCTTTCTTCCACATAGAAACAGTCTGAATTCTGACCTTTAACCACTTGTCACATGTCAAATGTGGATGGACAACTCACAGCTGCACCCATTCCCCTCACCTCAGTTCCTGTCCAACACAGTTTCCCTTAGCTATATCCCGATTGACCACATTACCTCTGTGATGAGTCCTGTGCTTATTTGCTGCTCCCAGAATGAAACTTCTATCAGTGGCTAGGCTCATTTCCTAATACAATGTCTTCTATCACCCACTTACCTGGTTCGACTACCCACTTCTATGTTAAGAAACATCTCAGTATTCTTTTAACATACTCAATGATATCTGAGTCTAAGGGAGTCCCAGTCAACACTGGAGAAATTAGTCACCCACTACAACGACCCTGTTGCTTTTACATCTTTCATTCCCTGCTACATTTCAGTTTCTTTACCTCCTGCTGGCATTTGGGAGGCCTGTAGCACAACTTCATCGGTGAATGCACCTCTCTTATCCTGAGCTCTATTCACACTGTCTCACTGGATAAACCCTCCAGTGTGTTCTCTCTTAGTCCCTCACCCACAATTCCATATAAAGGCTGATCTGCCATCAGCCTCCTCTTGTATGTTGATCCCACTTCCCTGATTTTCTAAACATTTATCTTGCTTCTCTTTAAATCTTTATGGTCATCCAGCATCTCCACTCCTCTCAGTTAGGGTATTCTCGTGTTTGTTATACAGTGTTTTGTTTGTTTTATCATGTCTGGTCTTGTCGAACAGTGCAGTCATGTTCTTTGGTTTCCTGCAGTTCACAATTTTGTGCGCCACAGTCACAAACAGTCATTGATTATGTAGACGGAGAGGGAGTTTAAATGAAGTGAACATGGGCAGTTGGCATATTTTGCATGTCATAGTTCCCTGGGAGGCGTTTGATTGTGCATAGTTAGGCACTTACCAAGATCCAATAAAAAGAATTTAGATTCAAACAGAGCAGTCACTGTATGAGTGGACCAGAATTGGAGTGGGAAGTTGAGGCTTCGCAACTTCTGAGAGGTTTTGGCTGTAGGAAGATATGTTTTTCTTTATTCCTTATTTCTTCTGTATTACACATTTGGAGCAGAAAGGATGCCAGACAAGATACTGCCTAATATCAGCGTCACAAAATTGTCTGGGTGGAAGGAGACAGAGGGTGGTCGTGGCAGCTTGTCATTCAGGTTGGAGGCCTCTGACCAGTGACGTTCACAGGGATCGGTTCTGGTACTGTCATTTGTCATCGATCTGAACAGTTTCTCTGACATTGTTGTGAACGTGATCAGTGATTTTGCAGATGACAGCAATGTTGGTGGCAGAGTGGACAGTGAAGATCCTTTGAGAGTACAATGGGATCGAGATGACCTGGGGAAGTCGGCCAAAGAATGACAGATGGATGTTGATGTGGACAAGTATGAGCTCTTGCATTTTGAGAAGTCCAGCCAGGGAAGGACCTGCACAGTAAATTCTTGTTCCTTGGAGAGTATTGCAGACAGAGTGTCCATGGAATACAGGAACATCATTCACTGAAAGTGACAACACAGGTAGTCAGGATGGTGAAGATGATGTTTGGCCTATTTGTCTTCATTGGTCAGGGAATTGAGTTACAGGATTTGGGATGTCATATGACAACTGTAGTCGTCAAAGTGAGATTGCACTGTATTGTGCACAGTTCTAGTCACCCAGCTACAGGAAGGATGTCATGAAGCTGGAAAGTGTGGAGGGAGTTTTGAGGAGGGTGTTAGTGACACTGGAGGATTTGAATTATTAGCAGAAGTTTGGACAGACTGGGACTCTCCTTCTCACCCGAGAGATTAAGGAGCTGACCAGTGACCATCCAAAGCTTTAGAAAATCAGTACGCAATCACTGTTTGTGTCAGGGTAGGGAAGTATAAATTTACAGGACAATTGTTTAAGGTGTAGGGGAAACATTTAAATGCTACCTGACAGATGTTGCATGTTTGATTAAGGAGACCAACACTGCAGTAATGTGAGGGATTTGATGAGGTTTTCTAAGTAAAGGATTTAAATAAAATTATGAATGGTGATTCTGATGTGATTACACTGCTCGCCTCCCAATAGGCTGAGATATTGTGGAGCAGACATGTTGGTAAATCACACAGAGGTGTAATGGGAACAGGCTTACAGCAGTCGTGCATTTTGACATCCCCAGCATTAACCAGATTACCTTTGTATGAAAAGCTTCAGTTTCCAGGAGTAATTTGGCAGATGCAGGATCAGTTCATCCCTCAGCAGAAACAATATTCGAAAGGGAGAATGAGGCAACCATCACCAACAACAGAAGACAAAGGCAGCATAAAAGAACATGAGAGAGCAGAGAATATCACAAAAGTTAGTGGGAAGCTAAAGGATTAGGGAACTTAAAAAGAACAGAAGGTAACTAAAATTGTAATATGGAGAGAACAGATGAATTATTAAAGTAACTGGCCAATAGTATAAAGGAGGATACAAGATTTTTTTCAGACATTTAAAGAGTAAAAGAGAGGCAAGACTGGATCAGGATTCAGGTTTCCCACTCTCACCTTCAGAATCACATCCCTCCCTGATCCTCCTTTACACTGTTTAGTTTATTCTGTATTTCTTATTTAACCCGGCAGTCTTGATCATTTAGTGAAGAGGGCCACAGCGTGGCAAATGCATTTCAATACAGATAAATGTGAGACAGTGCACATTGCAAAGTCAAACCAGTGTAGAACTTACACTATGAATGATCGGTCAATAGGGAGTGTATTGGGCCGGAGAGATTTAGGGGTAAATCTCTCACACACAGTTCATTGAAAGTGGTGTCACTGATAGACAGAGTGGTGAAGAACGGTGTTTAACATGCTGGTCTTCATTAGTCAGGGGATTGAGTATATCAGTTGGGACATTATGTTACAGTTGTGTCAGTGACTGGAGGCCACACTTACCGTATTGTGTACAGCTCTTGTCACCGTTATAGGAAACGTGGTTAAACTGGGGAGAGTGTAGAAAAGATTTCCAAGGATGTTTCCAGGACCTGAGATTCTCAGTTACACAGAGAGGTTGGTCAGACAATGTCCGTTGTCCTTTATTCCTTGGAATCAGAATCATTTATCATCGTGTTATATGACAAGGAATCTGTCATTTTATTTTGACGGCAGTACAATGCGATGAAGGTGCAGATGTGAACATTGTATCAGCATAACGCCAAGAGATTCTGGGAATCGCGAACAACGCGGACAAAGTGCTGGAGGAACCCAGCAAGTCAGGCAGCCTCTCCCACCAGAGTCCTGATGAAGGGTCTCAGCCCGAAATGTCGGCTGTTTATTCCCACCATTGATGCTGCCTGACTTGATGATTTCCGCCAGCATTGAGTGTGTATTGTGTCAGAGCGAGGGTGAGTTAAAGGAGCGGGCGGCTTAGACCAGTGTCACTGTGTTTGTGAGTCCGAACACATCGTAGGATTTCTCAGCGCCTCCTGTAGAAAATGAAAAGATTTTTCTGTTACGGAAGCGCCCCACTCCCCGGCTTAGTCCCGAAGAGGGAATTAACCGCAAAGTTTTAATTAGTTTAAATAATTCAGCCACAAAGCAGAGAACAGGTCACCGATCGGGAGAGAGAACGCGGGCAATGCAGTAATGAAACGGGTTAAAATAGAAAGCGCTGCCTTTAATCCCGATTAAACTTTCTTTCCAGCGAACATTCTGGCCTCAGTGACAGACACGGACTAGTCCGAGTCTCCCCAGCGTCCGATTTGAATTGGAATCGGCGAGTTTTTGAGGAGAGAGAAACACAGCAAAATGAAGCTGCCGGGAGCTGAAAGCAGGATGTCTCCGCCCCGTCCGCTCGCTGCCTTTAAATTGCTCTGTGCCGCCACCTTTCGCTTCATTTCTCATTCAGTTCTAATTGTGAGAAGGATTTACCAGAGTCGCCGACATGACTGAGACAGCACCCGCCGAAACGGCTCCTCCAGCCGCACCCGCCGCCGCAAAGAAGACTCCGAAGAAGAAGGCGGCTGTCCGGAGCAAACCAACCGGTCCCTCGCTGGGCGAACAGATCGATAAGATCGTGGCGGGTTGTCGCGATAGGAAGGGTATGTCCTGCGCGGCCATCATGAAGGCTCTGGACGGCAGCGGTGTCGATGTGGTGAAACGTCGCCCCCAGATCAAGATGAGCATCAAGAGGAAAGTGGAAAGCGGCTCCTTGGTTCAGATGAAGGGGTCTGGTCTTTCGGGATCCTTTAAATCCGGTAAAGGGAAAAGTGCCGCGAAGGTGGTGAAAAAAGCGAAGAAGCCATCGGCTAAGAAATCTGCAATCAAGAAATCTCCCAGCAAGAAGCTTGGCGCCAAGAAACCAGCGGCTAAGAAACCGGTAGCTAAGAAACCAGCGGCTAAGAAACCCGCAGCTAAGAAACCAGCGGCTAAGAAAGTGGCAGCTAAGAAACCCGCGGCTAAGAAAGCGGCGCCGAAGCCCAAAAGCCCCAAGAAAGCCGCAGCCCCGAAGGCAAAGGCGGCCAAGAAGCCGAAGTCCAAATCCGCGAAACCCAAGAAGACAGCAGTCAAAAAGTGAATTGAGAATACACCATTTGTAAGTATCTGAACCCAACGGCTCTTCTCAGAGCCACCCACATCTCAGAAAAGAGCTGATTCAGAGTGTTGTGATTCCCGTGCCGGGTCCGATTGAGCTTTCCGGGGGAACTTCTCACATAGAACCCGAGATTGCCGGTACCCGACATATGGTGCGGCCATCCTGTCTCAGTGTCTCAAATGAGACACGGATGCCTGAGCTGAGATTGAGAGATATGGGATGTGGGCAGTTTCAGGCCCAATTCCTTCTCCGATGCCGGGAGAGAGTGACTGAGACATTGACGCCAGCGGAGATTCAGCTGAGTTGATTGGGAACTGCTGAAACCTATGCGAGAGGGGAGGGGGCGTGTTGAGAGACAGATCGGTCTATGGGGACGGACTGCAGCGGGAGGATATATGATAAACTACCCGGTAGAATTGCCGACTGACCTTCATTCAGGTCCCAGCTACAAAACTAGTTTATTTACGCAAAACACCAACATCAAACATGTACAGTATTTGGCAGCCCTTTCTTTTGCCGTGGTAGTGGCTCTTAAAAGAGCCTTTTCTTGTATTTGGTGTATAGGCTGGTCTTAGGCGCGCTCCCCGCGGATGCGGCGGGCCAACTGGATGTCCTTGGGCATAATGGTGACTCGCTTGGCGTGGATGGCGCACAGGTTAGTGTCCTCAAAGAGCCCGACCAGGTAAGCCTCACTTGCCTCCTGCAGGGCCATGACGGCCGAGCTCTGGAAACGCAGATCGGTTTTGAAGTCCTGAGCGATCTCCCGGACGAGGCGCTGGAAGGGAAGTTTACGGATGAGCAGCTCGGTGGATTTCTGGTAGCGCCGGATCTCCCTCAGAGCCACGGTGCCGGGCCGGTAGCGATGAGGCTTCTTCACTCCGCCGGTGGCAGGAGCGCTCTTCCGCGCCGCTTTGGTCGCCAACTGTTTGCGAGGAGCTTTTCCGCCAGTCGATTTGCGCGCGGTCTGCTTGGTGCGGGCCATTCTGCTTCGGGAGTAAGAACACAGGCTGAAATACACGAACAAGATAGACGAAACGGGCTCCAGCACAGGCTTTTATACCGCTTGGAAGGGCCGTCCCATCGCTTATGATTAGCTGAACACCAGCTGTCTATTAAAGGATCTCCTTGCTGCGATTGGTTTATTAATTTCAAGCAGGCTGGCGGCGAATAACAATTTAGGACAAAATGGGAAACTGTTAACTGGCGGTCGAATTTCATCCAATCAGAATGCACTGTAATTGGCGCCCGATAAATTTCAAATTGCCCGTCAATTTCAGCGCACTCAGCAATGGTGCTTGATAAATTCTTATTATTTACAATTAATTCTATCACGGATCATACATTTTCAGTTTCATTTAATATCTAAAGCACTCAGTTAAGATTTGAATGCATAATTACGGAATTGTTCCTCTAAACGATGTAACTTATTTCTGACCAAGACGGACGGGGAGATTAAGATCAATATAAATGCATTCAGCATTTACGGTAATCACCGTCTGTAAAGGCAGAATCGCCGCTAAATTTCAAGCAGAACAGTTTAATCGATTTCAAATGTCATCAGATGAATGTAGTAGGATCGATAAAAAATAATTAAAAGTTTGTGGACACGGCTCCCTCTGTGAGGCGGTGGGTGGCTCTTGGAAGAGCCTTTGTGTTGTCCTCGGGAGGAAGTGGGAGTTTTTCAGCCGCCGAAGCCATAGAGAGTGCGGCCCTGGCGTTTCAGAGCGTACACCACATCCATGGCAGTGACCGTCTTGCGCTTGGCGTGTTCAGTGTAGGTGACCGCATCCCGGATCACATTCTCCAGGAAAACCTTCAGCACCCCGCGGGTCTCCTCGTAGATCAGACCCGAGATCCGCTTGACGCCGCCACGGCGAGCAAGACGGCGGATGGCCGGTTTGGTGATGCCCTGGATGTTATCACGGAGCACTTTACGGTGCCGCTTGGCTCCGCCTTTGCCCAGTCCTTTGCCTCCTTTCCCTCTACCAGACATGACGCTGCTTCACTTAGGTCGCTGTTCAGTGACAAACCGACTGCTGCTGTCTCCTTTTATACACAACGCCCCGACCTGCCCGAGAAACGCGCAGAGAGACAGAGGCGGGGAGGGGAGGAGACAGAGTCAGAGTCACGGACAGAGCCAAGACGGGCCTCTCATCGTCCAGCTCCGCCTTCACTTTATTACGCCCGCCATTATACGACACAAAGCGCTTCAGCGGAAAAAAAAACTCTCACACACCACGTACAGACCGGAGGATTTCTGGAAATTTGCTGATTCTCCTGCTTTAAATTATCGGAAGTGCTTTTCCATTTCGCAAATACCCGAGAACCCCGGTCTGTCCCTCCATCATGGGGCCGCCATGACCAGTGCGAGCGCCCTCACACACAGCAGTTGGTGGGCGATGGTGCAGTCATTTCCAGTGATGAGAGGGTTAATTCATTAGAACGACTATTCCTCTGGGTCGCGAGGGAAATGAAAGTCCGGTCACATAAAGGAACAGGATACATAGGCAGATACAAGGATATATATACCGCGCTTCTGGTGTCTTCTAAAGCCCAGGTAAAGTGGTGGCCGAGGAGCTGGTGCGAGGTGGGTGGGGGCTTCACGTACAAGGATCATTGGGGTCCCGAGGGAAAGGTGAGACGGGTCCAAGGAGGAGGGGAGCCAATATGTTTTACGGTGACCTTTCTGCGTGCTACACCAAAGGGTTTAAATGAGTAGGTATGAGGTCCTACAAAGTGATTTTCGGGTACTAGGTTAAAAAGCAGGACCTCCAGCATTGTAATTACGGAATTGTGGGTCAAACCTTGAGCTGGTGTGGTGAGAAAATGATATTTCGTGCAGTTTAAAATTGTTGCTGAGGAACTGATGCAGGAGGGAAGTCTTCAGATTCATGGATCAATGGGCTCCCTTCCAGGCAGGTGGGAGACCAGGGCAAACAAGCCCATTTGCATCTGAACCGGAGGGGAACCAACATCCTCACCAGGAGGTTTGATGGCGTCACTTGGCAGAGTTTGAACTGGAATCGCAAGTGGGAGAATGCATGTATGACAAGACAGTCTGAAAAGAAGGAGAGCCAATGTCAGGCTAATAAACATGCTGGGACTGATGGGCTGAAATTAGTTTATTTCAACATTAGGAGTATTATGTTGTCGGACAGACAGGGCTGCCAGCTCAACGCTCCTGCGTTTCATTGTTTTACATGTGAGTGGGGTTTAACAGGAGCAGAGGTTACCCCACTGGGAATGTCACAACACAAAGGAAGGCTCATTTACAGAGGCAATCTGCAGTTACACTGATAGGATTATCATTCTGGCCCCCAATGACCAGTGCGGGGACTTTATCTTCCCTAGAATTGATTGGAACTTGCTTAATACTTAGATGCACAAGAATTCTTCAGCGAATCTTAAGTGTTTGAAACATTATGTACAGAGCCCAACCAGAGGAGAGAACAGGAGGAATTAGTTTTGGGAAATGAGCCAGGCCAGCTGACAGCTAAGAGTCAGTGAATATTCTGGGATCGTATTTTTTTTTATAGTGATGAGGAAGAATAAAATCAGATCTTGTATGAAGGTACTGAATTGCAGGAGGGCAGGTTAGTACGGAGTAAGACAGAAACCACGGGGCATTGATTAGGAGCAGCCACTGTCAGACAAGTCCACATCTGACATGTGGGAGCTGTTTAAAGACCAACAGATCCGAGTTAACCAGAGAATGGAAAGGTCAACTCAAGATTAAAGGAGGAATGATGTGGTTGAAGTCAGACCAAGTGGCTGAGGTTCTAAATGAGTATGTTGTGTCAATATTTACTGAGGAGAAGGAACTGAATGTGAATGAAAACAGAGTGGAGCATGCTAATGTACAGAGACGTGTTGAGATCAAGGAGGAGGTTGTGCTGGGACGTCTGAAAAGCAATAAGATGGATAAGACTCCAGGACCTGAAGGCATATATCCTACAATAGTGAAAGAAGCAAGTCAGCAGATTGCTGGCGATTTGACAAGGACCAGTGTGTCCTCGATCACAACATGTGAGGTCCCACAGGACTTGAGTGTCACAAATTTTGCAGCTTTGTTCATGAAGGGAAATAACAGGAATCCAGGAATCTATCGGCAAGGCAGCCTCATTTCAGTGGCAGACAAGCTACTGGGGAGGATATTGAGGTACAGGATTTATGCACATTTGGAAAGGCATGGCCTGC
Organism: Hemitrygon akajei; assembly: GCF_048418815.1. NCBI lineage: Eukaryota > Metazoa > Chordata > Chondrichthyes > Myliobatiformes > Dasyatidae > Hemitrygon > Hemitrygon akajei. Next base: position 28,651,562 of record NC_133151.1, read on the forward strand.
TTAGGGACAATCAGCATGGTTTTGTGTGGGCAGATCACACTTGACAAAATTGATCGAGGTTTCAGAGGTGGTGATATAGACTCTAAGATATAGGATCAGAATTAGGCCCATCAAATCTGCTCTGTCATTTCATCATGGCTAATCCATTTTCCCTCAAAGCCCTAATCTCCTGCCTTCTCCCTGTAACCCTTCATGATCTGACCAATCAAGAATCTACCAACCTCTGCCTTAAATATACATAAAGTCTTGTCTCTACAGCTGCCCGAGGCAACAAATTCCACAGATTCATCACTCTCTGGCTAAAGAAATTCCTCATCTCCACATTCTACAAGGATGATGCTCTATTCTGAGGCTGTGTCCTCTGTTCTTAGACACTCCCATCCTCTGCACATCCACTTTATCAAGGCCTTTCATCATTCAATAGGTTTCAATTAGGTCAGCCCTCATTGACCTAAATTCCAGTGAGTACAGGCCCAGAGCAATCAAACGCTCTTCATATGCCCAGCTGTTTCATCCTGGAGGCAATTTTGAGAGTCTCCTTTGAAACACATCCAGTTTCAGCTCATCCTTCCTAAGATAAAGGGCTCACAAATGCTCTCAATACTCCAGTGAGACCTCACCAGTACTTTATAAAGTCTAAAAATTGTTATGATTGGTGCAGATATTGTGGACTGAAGGGCAGGTTGCCATCTGATCCATATTGTGTACTGATGAATATGTTTGATCTACCAGCTATTGCAGGGACATGGTTACAGAGACTTGGACTGGGAATTTGACATTCCTACATGTTTAATGTTCCACACAGAATCGGCAAAATGGAAAGGAGCAGGGTGGGTTTGTTCATAACGTGCTGGTGAAGGGGTGGATACAGTGCTATCAAAAGTATTCAGTCTCCTTTGGAGGTTTTCATGTTTATTCTGCAATGTTGATTCACAGTGGCTTTAATTTGGCTTTATTTTCACACACTGATCAGCAGAATGGACTCTCTGGTGTCAAAGTGAAAAACAGATCTTTACAAAGTGATCTAATTAATTGGAAATATAAAACACAAAATAATTTAATTGCATTGGTATTCACCTCCTTCAAGTCAGTAATTAGTTGATGCACCTTTGTCAGTAATTACCATTGGCTCTGTGTGGATAGGTCTCTATCCGCTTTGCACATCTGGACACTGAAAATTTTCCCCATTCTTCTTTACAAAACTGCTGAAGCTCTGTCAGATTGCATGGAGTTCATGAGTGAACAGATCTTTTCAAGTCCAGCCACAAATTCTCAATTGGATTGAGGTCCGGACTCTGACTTGGCCACTCCAGGACATTAACTTTGGTTTTAAGTCATTCCTGTGTAGTTTTGGTTTTATACTTGCAGTCATTCTCCTGCTAGAAAATGAATCTTCTCTTAAGTCACAGTTCACTTGCAGTCTGAATTGGGTTTTCTTCCAAGATTTCACTGTATTTGGTTGCATTCATTTTACCCTCTACTTTTATGAGCCTTTCAGGGACTGCTGCAGTGAAACCGCACCACAGCATGATGCAGCCTCACCATGCTGGGATGGTGTGTTTTTGATGCTGTGCGGTGTTTGTCTTGCGCCAAGCTTAGTGTTTAATCTGATGGCCAAAAAGGTCAATTTTGTTTCATCAGACTATAGAACCTTCTTCCAGTTGACTTCAGAGACTTCTGGCAAACTCCAGGTGAGATTTCATGAGAGCTTTTTTCAACAATGGCTTTCTCTTTGCTACTCTCCCAAAAAGCTCTGACAGGTGATGCATCTGGGCTACAGTTGTTGTATACACAGTCTCTCCCATCTCAGCCACTGAAGACTGTGATTTCTCTAGAGTTAGCATAGGTCTCTTGGTGGTCTCCCTCACTCGTCCCCTTCTTGCACAGTCACTCAGTTTTTGAGGATGGCCTGATTCTGGCAGATTTACAGCTCTGCCATATTCTTTCCATTTCAGGATGAGTGACTTAACTGTACTCTAAGGGATATTCAGTGACTTGAAAATTTTCTTGTATCCATTTCCTGAATTGTGTTTTTCAATTACCTTTTTGCAGAGCTGCTCAGAGTGTTCATTTGTTTTTATGGTGTAGTTTCTCCCAGGATACTGACTACCAACAGTCGTGTATTTTTACTACAATCAATTGAAACACCTTGACTCACACAGTGACCTCCACTTAACTGATAATGTAATTTCTAAATCTACTTGACTGTACCAGTGATGATTTGGGGGTGAATATTTATACAGTCAATTATTTTGTGTTTTATATCTGTAATTAATTTAAAACACTTTATGGAGATCTGTTAGGAGTGGTCTCAAGATCCTCAGGTGATGGGATAAAGCACAAAAGGGGAAATATCAAAGAGAGATGACAATGGAAATGAGATTGTCATGACAGATTTAATCGGAAGCAGATTGGGGCATCACTACATTGAGTCCCTTTGCTCTGTGAGCTGCAAAAAATCACAATCTACCAGTGGCAACTCATTCTAGTTCCATTTCCCATTCACATACTGACATATTGGTGCCTTACAGCTGTCTTAACCAGTGGTGGGGTGGTAATAGGGACAAGCTGTCACTTCCTATTAATTGCTGCTTCAAATTGCCTCTGTCAACCAAGTCCAGCTCCTGGCTTTTACATATGGCTTAGCTACGAAGCCTGACAAACTCTTTCTAGTGACGGGGAGGGTCTAAATGGGTTTACTGGTATCATATAACTAACTGCTATGGGCAGATAGGGCTTTCACCCATGGTTGGCAGCTCATCTAGTGGAAGGAAAATTCTGATCTGAAACCTCTACTGGCTTGTGGCTAGACCCATTCATGGAGAAGGCTTCGGGAGTAAACCCCGAGGAACAATCCAGAGCTGGATTCCCTGTCGGTCCGATGTTCAATGCAGACTGGCAATCCTATGATACCATTGCTGCCTGACCCGATCGGTCTCTGCCGTTGCTCTGGATTCATCAGATGTGTTGAGAGCAGGAGCCCCTACATGGGCAACAGCTTGCTTTACGTATCGTACTACCCTGGCTTGCAAATTGAGTTTCACAGCGAGGGTACAATATCCATGGTTGACCCTGACCCAGCAGAGGGCCATCACTACAAAGTCTGTCCATGGCCTCCTCTACTACTACGATGAGGCTAAATACAGGTTAGATGAGCAACATCACATATTCTGACTGTGTAGCCTCCAATCTCGACAGTATGAACATTGATTTCTCCAAATTCTGGAACTCACTACCCTCTATTCCCCCCCCCCCCCCAAACTGCTCCTTTTTTTCTGACTTTTCCCCATTCTGGTGCCATTTAACCCCTTGACTTCTCCTCACACATCCTCATGACCTGCCCATCAACTCTCTCTGGTTCTCCACTTCCTTTGTGTCATCCCATCGTCTAACGTTCTGTCCTAATGGATTCCCTTCTCTTCCTCACTTTGCCTTTTCTGCCTGTTACCCAGCTCCTCACATCATCATTCCTCCACAAACCACACCTCCCACTCGCTTGTCCTCCTCTCCCTCCCCCACCACCTTATTCTGACTTTTGTCCCTTTCTTTCTAATCCCAGTGAAGGTTCTCAGCCCGAAATGTCGACCGTTCGCTGAGTTCCTCCAGCATTTTGTTGTCAGTTTGCTTCAGTCTGTGTATTGATTAAACTAATCAAACTGGTACAGTGGAAGATGAATTTGTGGAGTGGTCAGAGACAGTTTCTTACAGCAGGATCTTACCCAGGAACAGGACATTTCAGATGTAATCTGTGTAATGAGATGGGAATACAGAGAGATCTTGTGGTGAAGGATCTGTGAAGAAGTGATCACAATGTGGGAGAACTCCAGAGCCAGATTGAGGGTGAACACCAGGGTCCAGAACCAATGTCCTCAACATAAATAAAGGCAATTCCAGCGATGTGAAAGTGGAGTTGTCTGGGGCAGACGGAGTAAATAGGTGCAGGGACAGGTCAGTGATGAGCAGTGGCGATGTTTAAGGAGACTGTTCATAACACTCAGCAGACATTGATACCAATTAGACAGAGACAGCAAAGAACCTTCTGTGGTCAATGGAGTTCAAGGGAAAGATTAAATGAAAGAGCACATAAAGAGGCAAGGGTTGGCGGTAGAAAAGAGGATCAGGATTTTTCCAGGAACCAGTGATGAGACAAAAGCTAAAACTAATAAGGAAAAAGCAGATAAGTTAACTCAATAATTTGCATTAGTGTTCACAATGGGGACACAGCAAACATCCCACGGATATCTAACGGTGACATTTCAACATTGTGCAATAATGTGTAACAATCATCATCAGGAGGGAGGAACGAATGGGACTAAAAGCAAACATTATCAGGTCCCAACAACCTGCACTGGAGGGTTTCACAGGAAGTCTGGAGAGAAAGTAGAGACATTGAAGCCTGTCAAAACTCACTGTGTTACGGAAAGGTCGCAATGGAGTTGAAAACCATTGTTGAAGAAGGGTGGAAGAAAGGTGACTGTAGTCCAGCTAACTTCACTTCAGCTATTGGAGTCTATAATCTGTGAAGAAATAACAAGTCATTTAGAAAAGTTTAATGTCATTGAACTAAGCCAAGAGGGTTTACAGTCAGATTCACACAGCAGAGAAACAAGCCCTTCAACTCAAATGGTCCACACTGACCAAAGTTCCCATCTGAGCTTGTGGTCAGTAACCCCCTCACCACCACATTATGAACAAGGTTATCCTCCACCTTGTCCCATTTCCCTGCATTTCCCTGGGTATCCTTCAAAACCTTTCTGATTGGACATTTGGTCTCTCCAACAGGATATGGGGAAGCTGGTGAGTAGAATACATGGTAAATGGAGTTTAATGTGTTAAGTGTGATGGCATGTGGTAGGAGGAATCAAAATTCACTACTATTTATGTGGAGGTAAATTGTAAATGAGAGAAATAGAGTGGGGTTGAGGTGTTGCCTGCACAACAAAATAGAGACGGGTGCAGTGAGGGGTTCATAAGACCACATATGACCAAGGTTCAGAGGTGAATGGCTCATTGACATTTATTGCTGAGGCATTAGTGCAGAAAAACAGAGAAGTGTTGTTACAGTGTCAAACAAACAAACAATGATGGATTTTGGGAAGTTAAAGCAGGTCAGGACGTACCCAGTGAATGGCAGGGTCCTGAGGAGTGTTAATGAAATGATAAACCTGAGGCACATGTAAATAGTTCCCTGAAAGTGCCAACACAGGTAGACAAGGTGGTGAAGAAGGTGCACAACATGCTTACCTTCATGGCAAAGGCTTTCAGAGGAGTTTGGCCATCACATTACAGTTGTACAAATCAATAATTAAACCACACCAGGAGTAGCCTGTGCAGTTCTGGTCACCATGAGAGGAAGGATGTGATTAAGGTGCAGAAATGATTCACAGGAATGTTACTCGGACTGGGGGCTTGAGTTACAAGGAAAGATCAGACTGAATGGGACTGTTTTCCCTGGAGTGAAGGAGGCTGAGCGGAGAAATGACAGAAGTTTATAAAACTATGAGAGGTGTAGACAAGGTAGACAGTCAGAATCACTTCCCCAGGGTAGAAGTATCAAATATGAGAAGGCACAACTTTAAAATGCCAGGGTGAGAATTTAAAGGTGGATTTCATGGCAGGTAAGATTTCTGTTTCCATACAGAGAGTGGTGAGGGCCGGGTTTGGGCTGCCATGCAGAGTGATGGAAGCAGATATGATAATGACACTTAACAGGGTTTTAGATAAGCCATGAATATTCAGAGAATTGAAGCACATGAATTATACGCAGGCTGAAGAGATTTAGTTTCATTTTGCATCCTGTTCAGCACAGACAGAAGAAGGGCCTGTTCCTGTGCTGTACTGTTCTGTGTTCTCGGTGAGCCTCAGTGACGGGGGATTCTTTAGCCGGGGTCACAGACAGGTGTATCAGTGGCAAGGAGAGAGACTGCAGGATGCTGCATTACCTCCCTGGTACTAGGGCCAAGGATGCAACTGAACAAGTACAGGCCATTCTGAAAGGGCAGGGTGAGCAGCCAGAGGACATGTCCATATTGGTTCTAACAAAAGAAACAAAGTCCTGCAAAGAGACTTAGGGATTTGGGGAAAAAGTTAAGTAGAGCCTCTTGGGGGGGGTGACGGGGATAATCCCAGTGTCACCTGCTACCGAGGGAAGAAATAAAAAGGTGGTACAGTTATATGTGTGGCTAACAAGCTGGTGCAGGACGGAGGGTTTTAGTTAAATGGATCATTGAGTTTTTTTTCCAGGAGAGGAGATGGGAAGTGTGAAAGGTCAGTAGTGGCGTTGACGGATGTGGATTAACACAGAAATTAAGTCCAAATAGACAAATTACAGTGTCTCAGTAGCACTACAAGTGGACAGATAAACAAATATTAGAAGTAAGAGAAAGAATAAAAAGTTACCACAAACAGTCTAACATGAGGGGTGTCATCACTTCCCCGGCTATAGGTTGACTCATCACAGAGCCGAGAGTCAGAATGACTTCATACAGCGGTCCTTGGAGCAGCACAGTATGTCAGTCTGTTACTGAAGATGCTCCTCTGTTCAGCCAAGGAGGCATGCAGAGGGTGAGAAACGTTGTCCAGAAATGCAAGGATATACATTGGATCCTTTGTTCTACCACGGTCTCCAGTGTGTCCAGTTTGACTCCGATAACAGAGTCAGCCTTTCTAATCAGTTTATTCTCAGATGACATCACCCGTGTTGATGCCAATGGCCCAGTACACCACTGCATAGTTAGGCCAAGTTAATAAATACAGTGGCATTGAGGGCCTGAAGTGTGCTTGTATCAGTGCCGGGTGTGGAACAGTTAATGCAGATGTACTTACAGCCTGGATTAGTACATGGCACAGAGATTCAGCCATTACAGAGAAGGGCAGGACTGGTAGCTAAACATTCCAGGATTCAGATTCAGACAGTCCAGAGGGAGGTGAATGAGGTCGGGGAGCTGTACTGCTGATCAGGCAGAATGTCACAAATTCAAGGTCATCCCAGAGGCTCATCAAGTGAGACAATGTGGGTGGAACTCAGGAATGAGAAAGGTGCAATCACTGTGATGGGATGAAACTGTAGGGCCCCCAACAGCCAGTAAGAGAGAGAGGAATAGCTATGTCAGCAGGTTATCGACTGATGTTAAAACAACCAAGTATCTGCAGTGAATAATCTCCGGAAACTGACTGGGTCTCCCTTCCCACCTGAGACTTGGTTGGGGCATTATTTGTTAAGTGTTTTCAGCAAGGTTTCCTGAAACAGTATGTGGCAGGAACAACCAGTGTTCAAAGAGAAATTAGTCAGGACCTTCAGGGGAAATAACCTGCAGCGCTGTGGGGACAGAGATGCGAATGGGACTGTGGAAATGTAGAAGGAGCTGGTATAAACTTAATGGGTCAAATAGACTAGATCATCCCAGAATGATCCTGTGACCAGTAATAGTCTGAAAAAATTATTCTAGTCTCCAGTGAATCTTCTAAGCTCCTGGTTGGACAAGATCAATTAAGGACACACTTCTGTGAAAACACTGACACCATATTCCAAGCACACTGAGGAGCACAGCACCGGCCAGTGAGGACACAGACCAGTACAACACCCGGCTCTCTACTACAACGTTCAAAGCTGAAAGTAAATGTATTATCAAAATACATTTCTGTCATCAAACGCAACCTTGGGATTTATTTTCTTGTAGGCATACTGCTGGTTTGTTAGAGCTGTTGGGGAGGGTATAAACTAATTTGGCAGGGGCATGAGAACTGGCCTGAAAGGACTTAGGATAGGACAGATGGTAAAGAAAGAAAAGATAGCATGCAGTCACACTGTCAGGAAGAGCGAGCAGATGATAGGACATAACTGCAGCCAGCAGAGGGATGCAGAATCAATAAGGGTAGCAAATCCAATACTTGAAGTGTTATACCTCAATGCACAGAGTATAAGAAATAAGGTGGATAATCTTATTGCCCTGTTACGGATTGTCATGTATAATGTGATCATCACGGAATCACGGCTGAAAAATATTTATAGTTGGGAGCTAAATGCCCAAGTTAGACAAATCAGAGGGCCAGGAAGGTAGGCATATGGGATGGCATGGCTCTGCTGGTAAATAATGGTATCAAATCAGTAGAAAGATGTGCCATAGGATCGGAAGATGTTGAATCATTGTGAGTAGAGTTAAAAAAAACTGCAAGTGTAAAAGGACATTGATGCAGCTATAAACAGGCAGTCAACAGTTGTTTGGATGTGGACCACAGATTACAACAGGAAATAGAAAAAGCATGTCAGAAGGGCAATGTTATTGGAGATTTCATGGGAGATTTCAACATCCAGGTCAACTGGGAAAATCAGGTTGGAAATAGATCTCAAGAGAGTGGGTTTGTTGAATGCCCAAGAGATGGCTCTTCAGAGCAGTTTGTCATTGAGCCTACTAGGGAATCAGCTATACTGGATTATGTGTTATTTAATGAACAGGAGGCAATTAGGGAACTTTAAGTAAAAGAACCCTTAGGAGGCAGCGATCACAGTATCATTGAATTCAACTTGAAATTGGATAGTGAGAGAGTACTGTCTGACAGAGCAGTGTTTCAGTGGAGTAAAGGTAGTAACAGTGGTATGAGAGAGGAGTTGGCTAAAGTAAATTGGAAGGAGATGCTGGCAGAGATGGCAGCAGAGCAGCAATGGTGAGAGTTTCTGAGAAAAATGAGGGAGGTGCAGGATAAATGTATTCCAGAAACAAATAAATACTCAAATGGCAAAATTGTACAACTGTGGCTGACAAGGAGGTCAAAGCTAATGTAAAACCAAAAGGGAGGGTATAAAACAAAGAAAAAAAAAGTCAGAGTACAGAGAATTGGGAAGCTTCTGACCGCTTACAGAGAGCAACCTAAAGAGGATAAAGATTAAATATGCAAGCAAGCTAGCAAATATTATCAAAGTGGATAGTTTAAGATTTTTCAAGTATGTAAAACATAAAGGTGAGATGAGACTGGATATTGGACTGCTAGAAGATCAGGCCAGATAAATCATAATGTGTTGGGGGGGAAGGAGATGGCGGATGAACTAAATGAGTGTTTTCCATCAGTGGAAGATACTAGCCGTGTGCCAGATGTTGAAGGGTGTGAGGGGAGAGAAGGGAATGCAGTTATTATTATTGTAAGGGAAAGGTGCTCAAAAAGCTGAAAGCCCTGAGGGTATACAAGTCACCCGGACCAGCTGAACTGCACCCTAGGGTTCTTGCAGAGTTAACAGTAGAGATTATGGTGCCATTAGTAATGATCTTTCAAAACGTATTGGACTCTGGCATGGTGCTAGGGGACTGGAAAATTGCAAATGTCACTCGACTCTTTAAGAAAGGAGGAAGGCAGCAGAAAGGAAATTATAGACCAGTTAGCCTGACCTCAGTGGTTGGTAAGATGTTGGCAGTTAATTGTTAAGGATGAGGTTATAGAGTATTGGAAACACAGGACAAGAAAAGACAAAGTCAGCATGGTTTCCTTAAGGGGAAATCTTGCCTGATGAATCTGTTGGAATTCTTTGAGATTGCACGCAGGATAGATAAAGGGGATGCAGCTTCTGTCATAGATTTGGACTTTCAAAAGGCCTTTAACAAGGTGCCACACATGAGGCTGCTTACAAAGTTAATCGCCCATGGTATGACAGGAAAGTTGCTGGCGTGGTTACAGCATTGGCTGATTGGTAGAAGGCAGCAAGAGGGAATAAAAGGGTCCTCTCTGGTTGTCTGCGAGTGAGTAGTGGTGTTCCGCAGCGGTCGGTGTTGGGACAATTTATTTTTAGGCTGTATATCAATGAATTAAATGATAGAATAGATGGCTTTGTTGCAAGTTTGCAGATGACAAGAAGGCAGGTACTGTTCAGGAAACAGGTAGGTTGTAGAAGTACTTTGACAGATTAGGAGAATTGGCAAGACAATGGCAAATGAAATACATTGTTGGAAAATGCATGGTCGTGCACTTTAGTAGTAGAAATAAACGTACAGACTATTTTCTAAATAGGGAGAAAATCCAAAAATCTGAGATGCAAAGGGACTTGGGAGTCTTTGTGCAGACCAATCTAAAGATAGCTTGCAGGTAAAGTCAGAGGAAGGCAAAAGCAATGTTAGCATTCACATCAAGCGGTTAGAATACAAGAGCAGGGATGTGATGCTGAGACTTTATAAGGCATTAGTAAGGCCTCACCTTGAGTATTGTGAAGAGTTTTGGGCTCCTCATCTAAGAAAAGATGTGCTGGCTTTGGAAAGGTTCCAGATGACGTTCACAAGGATGATTCTGGGAAAGAAACAGTTATCATACGAGGAACATCTGACAGCTCTGGGTCTGTATTCACTGGAATTTTGAAGGATGGGGGAGGGGGAAATCTCATTTCGAATGTTGAAAGGCCTGGACTGAGTATGTGTGGAAAGGATGTTTCCTATGTTGGAGGAGTCTAGGAGTGAAAGGCACAACATCAGGATAGAGGGGTGTCCATTTAAAACAGAAATGCGGAGAAATTCTTTAGCCAGAGTGTGCTGAATTAGTTCAATTTATAACCACAAGGCCACATCCTTGGGTGTATTTAAGGTAGAGCTTGATAGGCTGATGAATGGACATGGCTCGCTTCTCCACTCTGCACGGAATTAAGCATATGTGCACAGACTCTCTTTGAGCATTTCAGTTCAATACGCTACAGAATTTGCTTGTGCTTATTGTTTGCAGGATTTGTCTGTCTTTCTGCACATTGGGTGTTTTATGGTCTTATTTTATTAGTGGGTTCTTTTGGCTTTCTTTGTTTTATGGCAGCCTGTTTAAAACAAACCTCAAAGTTGTAGAATGTACAAGTACTTTGATAATAAATTTACTTTGAACTTTGATTCAAATACCTGATGCCTGAGGGATAAAATAAGGACAAAAATTTAACAAAACTTAAAACTGATGCTCCTTTAGTTACAGGCCAGGATGCAGAAGATTGGAAAATGATAAATATTCTTCCTCTTTTTAAGAACTGCAATAGGGACAAAAAAGGAAACGGTACCCTGGTGACACTTACGTTAATGGGAGAGATATTATTGGAAAAGATATTTAAGGATGGATCAGCTCAGACTTTATAAGGCATTGGTCCAATCACACTTGGAGTATTATGAACAATTTTGGGCACCTTATCTAAAAAACTACATGCTCACATAGGAGAGGGTCTAGAGGAGGTTCACAAAAATGATCCTGGCAATAAAAGGGTTAATGAACAAGGATTGTTTGATGGCTTTGGGCCTGTGCTCTCTGGACTTTAGAAGAATGAGGGAATCTCATTGAAACCGATCAAATATTAAAAGGTTAGAATGGAGTGAGGAGGGTATTTCCGATAGTGGGGCAGTCTAGGACCACAGGGCACAGCCTCAAAATACTAGGACATACCGTTATAACAAAGATAAGGAGCAATATCCTGAGGAAAGAGTAGTAAACTTGTGCTGCCTATGTCAGGATGTTGTTCACTGACTAGAGCTCAGCGTTTAACACCATCATTCCCACAGTCCTGATCAATAAGCTACGGAACACAGATTGTGTGGATTAATGGAGATGGGCTAACCCCTATTGGCATCAATGCATCTGGGGTTGAGAGGGTAAACAGCTTTAAGTTCCTCGGGAGCAACATACCCGAGGATCTCACGTGGTCTGTATGTACCTGCTGATTGGTGGAAAAGGCACAACAGCGCCTCTTTCACTTCAGACCACTGAGGAAGTTTGCTATGGGCCCCCAAATCCTAAGAACTTTCTACAGGGGCACAATTGGGAGCATCCCAACTGGCTGCATCACTGCCTGGGATGGGAACTGTACCTCCCTTAATCGCAGGACTCTGCAGAGTGTGGTGCGGACAGCCCAGCGCATCTGTAGTTGTGAACTTCCCATGATTCAGGACATTTACAAAGAACAGTGTGAGAAAAGGGCCCGAGGGATCATTGTGGACCCGAATCACTTCAAGCACAATCTATTCCAGCAGTAACCATCCAGGAAACGGTATTGCTGCATAAAAGACAGGAGCAACATGCTGCTGGACAGCTCCTTCCACCAGGCTATCAGACTGATTAACTCACGCTGATTTGAGGGAACCTCTATGTACTTTGGCTGTTCTATTTATTATCAATTATGATAAATTACTATGATTGCACATTGCATATTTAGATGGAGACATAACATAGATTTTTACTGCTCATGTACGTGAAAGATGCAAGAAATAAAGTCAATTCAAATTCAAATATCTCCTCTTCGCTGAGGAACAACACTGGCCCTGATGCACCTCAAGAATGTGCAGTTAGCCAACTGCTCTACTCCCTCTATACCCATGACTATGTGACTAAATATAGCTCAAATGCAATCTATAAATATGCCTCATACAACCATTGTTGGCAGAATCTCAGATGGAGATGATTGGACATACGGGAGTGGGATATACCAGCTAGTTGAGTGGTGTCGCAGCAACAACCTTGTGCTTAATGTCAGTAAGAGAAAACAGCTGATTGAAGGAAGGGTAAGACAAGGGAACACGAACCAATCCTCATAGAGGGATCAGAAGTGGACAGTGAACAATTTCAAGTTCCTGAGTGTCAATATCTCTGAGGATCTATTGATGCAGCTACAGTATAAAGAAGACAAGACAGCAGATATATTTCATCAGGAGTTTGAAGATTTTTGGTTTGTCACTTTAAAACACCCAAAAGCTGCTGTAGATGTATACTATATATATTATTAATAATATATTATTTCAGCTTTGCTCTATTTTAATCTACTTAATATACATATCCATATATACACACATACTGTAATTTATTTCTAGATTATCATGTACTGCATTGAACTGCTGCTGCTAAATTAACAAATTCCCAGATAAAAGTGTTTCAGAGGATTTAAAAATCTCTCATGATCTCTTATTCCTTGCAGAATGGGGCAGCAGATGAGATGGGCCAAACGGCCTAATTCTGCACCTGTGTCTTATGGTCCGATGGTCTTGGAGCAGCTGCAGGACATTTCAAAGGGAAGGTTGAGCAACTGGACATCGTGGTGGACGGTGCATGTTGGAAATAGCAACGTAGGGAGGAGGAGGAATGTGGTCCTGTGCAGTGAATTTAGAGAAATTTGACAGAAACTAAAAACTAGTAAGCTCTATATGACTCCCAGTGACACTTGTTAGTGCAGGGAGATATAGAGAGATACCACTGATGAATGTGTGGCTGAGGAGCTGGTGCAAAGGGCAGAATGCAGGTTTCATGGATCAATGGGACATCTTCTAGGGATGGGTAGGCAGAAACTGTTCAGTCCCCAGGGTCTTCTAGGGAAGGAACTGTTTTCTCAATCCTGAAACAGCACGGAATAGTTTTGACGTGACAGGGTGGAGGTTGAAAGGATGAGCTGATGGAGGTGGATAAAATTATGTGAGGCATACAAGGTTTAAAGAGACAGAGACTGTTTCCCATGGTGTGGCTGCCTAAAGCTAAAGGGAATTGTTGTAAGGTGAGGGGGGTGGTTTTAAGGGGATCTGAAGGGTAAATATTTGACACAGAGAATAGCTGGTATCCCAAATGAGCTGCCAGAGGAGGTGGTGGAGGCAAAAACACACAAAGTCTCTGTTCATGAACACTTCCCTGGAACCTGTCATTACTGTGTTCATCCTGCCCTGGTTTAACTCCCCGATGCTGGGTCCATTGTTGTTTTCCATCTGTATGAACGATCTGGATGAGAATGTGGTAAACTGGTTCAGCAAGTTTGCAGATGACACCAAGATTAGTGGCATGACGGACAGCAAAGGTGGCTAGCATATCTTGATGTGGGATGTGGACCAGCTGGAAAAATGAAGGAGGTTACAATCTGGAACACACTGCCTGTGGGGGTGGTGCAGGCCCATCTGAATGAGTATTTGAATCACCAGTGCAGAGTAGGAGATAGACCAAGTGCTGAGTTAGTGCAGACAGATTCTTGATGGTCAGTATAGACATGCAGAAAACACTGACTGTGAAAGCTCAGTGGGAACCTAAAACACAGAACTTCAGGATGGACTTAAAACCTAAAACACTCAGAACCCAGGACAATGGATTTTTAAACAACAACACACACAAAATGCTGGTGGAACACAGCAGGCCAGGCAGCATCTATAGGGAGAAGCGCTGTTAACGTTTCGGGCTGAGACCCTTCGTCAGGACGAACCAAAAGGAAAGATAGTAAGAGATTTGAAAGTAGTGGAGGTAGGGGGAAATACAAAATGATAGGAGAAGACCGGAGGGGGTGAGATGAAGCTAAGAGCTGGAAAGGTGACACGTCCCATTTCCATTTTGATATGTCTATCCATGGTCTCCTCTATTGTCAAAATGAATCCAAACTCATGTTGGAGGAACAGCACCTTATATACCGGCTGGGTAGCCTCCAACCTGATGACCGCATTGACCTGTATGTGGCATCACAGGTAGACAGGGTTGTGTATTCTACTTTCCTTATCAGCCAAAGAACTGCCTCTCATTAGAATTAGACAAAACTGATTAAAGACAGATTTAAAGGGGATCTGAAGGGTACATATTTCACACGGAGAATAGCTGCTATCCTAAATCAGCTGCCGGAGGAGGTATGGGGGCAGAAACCCAGAAAGTCTCTGTTCATTAAACCTTCTCGGGAACCTGTCATTCACTGTGTACATCCTGCCCTGGTTGAACCGCCCAGAATAGAGTCAGTGATTTATACAGAACTGAAACCGTCCCTTCGGTAAAACTCATCCACGCCGACCAAGTTGTCGACCTGAATTCGTCCCATCCGCCTCCATTAGGCCCGTGTTCCTCTCCACCTTTCCTATCCATGTAACTGTGCAAATATGGTGTAAATATTGTACCTGAGGCAGAGAGCCGGTGCGGTGAGGCGCTGACAGACACTCACTGTTCCGTGGACAGGAAGAGGAGAGGCCGACTCCCACAGTGGAGCCGAAACCCAATAATGTGGAGACCGACTGCACTTTACAACTACCCAGCGACAAACATCCCGGACCAACCGCCCACCCCGGACAGTTCCCTAGGGAACGACGTCGGAGACGGTGGGACCGTTATGACGTCACTTCGTCACAGATCGGCAATCCGCAACTCGGTATCACGTGACGTTGAGTCAACAGCCCGGGAGGCGGGGCAAAGAGAACTGTCAATCAGTCGAGACGCTTAGAAATTGCGAGCATTGCGAGTGGGTACGGGGGGAGTTTCCGGGAACGGTGACCCCACCCCCACCCACGGGAATTGAGTGTGTTATAGACAGTAATTTTAATTTGAGTCTAAGGTCTTATAAATATTTCATATTTGTATTTTCTATATTTTTGTGTAGATAATCTTTTATAAATTGCGGTAAAAATACGTTGTAACTAGATTACTGAACCCTTCATGAAAAGAACGTTCCGAAAAAATATTGTTAAAGCCAAAATTTGAATCCAAACTAAGTTAACAGAAACATAGAAAACCTACAGCACAATACAGCCCCTTCAGCCCTCAAAGTTATGCCGAACATGTCCCTACCTTAGAAATTACTAGGCTTACCCATAGCCCTCTATTTTTCGAAGCTCCATGTACCTATCGAAAAGTCTCTTAAAAGACTCTAACGGATCCACCTCCAGCACCGTTCCAGCAGCCCATTCCACGCACTTACCACTCTGAGTAAAACACTTATCACTGACATCTCCTCTGTACCTACTCCCCAGCATCTAAAACCTGTGTCCTCTTGTGGCAGCCATTTCAGCCCTGGGAAAAAGCCTCTGACTATCCACACGATCAATGCCTCTCATCATCTTATACACCTCTATCAGGTCATCTCTGATTCTCCGTCGCTCCAAGGAGAAAAGGCTGAGTTCACTCAACGTATTCTCATAAGGCATGCTCCTCAATCCAGGCAACATCCTTGTAAATATCATCTGCACCTTTTCTATAGCGTGTACATCCTTCCTGTAGTGAGACGACCAGAACTCTGCACAGTGCTCCAAGTGGGGTCTGACCAGAGTCCTATGTAGCTGCAACATTACCTCTTGGCTCCTAAATTCAATTCCACGGTTGATGAAGGCCAATACACCGAACGCCTTCTTAACCACAGAGTCAACCTGCGCAGCTGCTTTGAGTGTCTTATGGACTCAGACCCCAAGATCCATCTGATCCTCCGCACTGCCAAGAGTCTTACCATTAATACTATATTCTGCCAACATATTTGACCTACCAAAGTGAACCACATCGCGTTTATTTCGGTCGAGCTCCATCTGCCACTTCTCAGCCCAGTTTTGCATCCTATCAATGTCCCGCTGTAACCTCTGACAGCCCTCCACACTGTCCACAATACCTCCAACCTTTGTGTCATCAGCAAAGTCACTAAATCATCCCTCCACTTCCGCATCCAGGTCATTTATAAAAATCACAAAGAGTATGTGTCCCAGAACAGATCCCTGAGGCACAACACTGGTCATCGACCTCCATGCAGAATAAAACCGGTCTACAACCACTCTTCTGTGGACAAGCCAGTTCTAGATCCACAGAGCCTTCTTAGTTTCTCAATAAACCTTACATGGGGACCTTATAAATTGCCTTGCTGAAATACGTATACACACATCTACTGCTCATCCTTCATCGATGTGTTTAGTCAAATCCCAAAAAATACAATCAGGCTCCGAAGGCACGACTTGCCCTTGACAAAGCCATGCTGACTAATCCTAACCATATTATATCTTTCCAAATGTTCATAAATCCTACCTCTCTGTATCTTCTCCATCAACTTACCAACCACTGAGGTAAGACTCACTGGTCTATAATTTTTTGTGCTTTTTCTACTCTCTTTCTCAAATAAACGAACAATATCCGCAACCCTCCAACCCTCCGGAATCTGTCCCGACCCCATTGATGAGGAAAAGATCATCGCCAGAGGCTCAGCAATCTCCTGCCTTGCCTCCCACAGTAGCCTGGGTTATATCTCATTAGGTCCTGATGACTTATCCAACTTGATGCTTTCCAAAAGCTCCAGCACATTCTCTTTCTTAATATCTACATGCTCAAGCTTTATAGTCTGCTGCAAGTCATCACTGCAATCACCAAGATCCTGTTCCATAGTGAATGCTGAAGCAAAATATTCATTAGTTACCTCTGGTACTTCCTCTGGTTCCATACACACATCCCCACTGTCGCACTTGACAAGTCCTATTCTTTCACGTCTTATCCTCTTGCTCTTCACATACTTGTAGAATGCCTTTGGGTTTTCCTTAATCCTGCCCACCAAGGCCTTCTCATGGCCCCTTCTGGCTCTCCTAATTTCCTTCTTAAGCTCCTTCCTGTTAGCCTTATAATCTTCTAGATCTCTAACATTACTTAGCTTTCTGAACCTTTTGTAAGTTTTTCTTTTCTTCTTGACTAGATTTATTACAGCCTTTGTACACCATGGTTCCTGTACCCTACCATAAATTTCCTGTCTAATTGGAACGTACCTATGAAAAACTCTACACAAATATCCCCTGAACATTTGCCACATTTCTTCTGTAGTCTTCCCTGAGAACATCGCTTTCCAATATAAGCTTCCAATTTCCTGCCTGATAGCCACATATTTCCCTTACTCCAATTAAACGCTTTTCTAACTTGTCTCTTCCTATCTCTCTCCAACACTATTGTAAAGGAGATAGAATTATGATCACTATCTCCGAAATGCTCTCCCACTGAGAGATCTGACACCTGACCAGGTTCATTTCAATTTGTTATCACAGTGCGCATATTTCACCATATAGTTCAAAGTTCAAAGTATATTTTATTCTCACAGTGCATACACGTCACCTCATTCAACCCTGAGATTCATTTTCTGCAGGCCTCCTTTGCAAATCTATAGAACAGTAACTGTGAACTGTAAATATCAGGAACTATAAACTGTAAACAAATAGTGCAAATGCAGAAAAATAAATAGCAATAAATAATGAGCATGAAATAACAATATAACAGAGTCCCCAAAAGAGTCCTGACATGCGTGCAGCTATCCCCTTTTCTTCAGGCACCTGATGTTTGAGGGTTAGTAACTGTTCTTGAACCTTGTGGTTCGAGTCCTGAGGTACCTGTACCTTCTACATGATGACAGCAGTGAGAAAAGAGCATTGCCTGGGTGGTGAGGATTTTTGATGATGGACGTTGCTTTTCTATGGCGATGTTTCATGTAGATGCGCTCAGAGGTTCTGAATGTTTTAGCCGT
Source organism: Hemitrygon akajei (assembly GCF_048418815.1). NCBI lineage: Eukaryota > Metazoa > Chordata > Chondrichthyes > Myliobatiformes > Dasyatidae > Hemitrygon > Hemitrygon akajei. Next base: position 28,669,755 of record NC_133151.1, read on the forward strand.
GATGTACCTGAGCTGAATCCACTACCTTTTGTAGGATTTTCCACTCAAAGGCATTGATTATCCTATACAAGGCAGTAATGCAACCAGTCAGCACACTTTCCACCTCAGACTTATAGAATTTTGGCAAAGTTTTCGATGACATGCTGAATCTCTGAGAGTCCTAAGGAAGTAAAGGTGCCGTCGTGCTTTCTTCACAATAATATTTATATGATCGGTCCAGGAGAGATCCTCTGACAGTGACACACTGGAATTTAAAGTTATTGACTCTCTTCGCTTCTGATTGTCCAATGATTACTGGCTCATGGATGTCTGGTTTCCCTCTCCTGAAGTCGACAATCTCTCCCTTGGTCTTACTGACACTGAGTGAGAGGTTGTTGTTGTTATGCCACTCACAGAAGCTTGATCTCCGGAGCCTTGCTCTTTAAGATCTGTCTGTATGCAGGTAGGACGAGTACAGTCAAATTATCTGACTTAACGAAATGCGGTCTCGGGAGCAAACAATAGGCATTCCTTATCGTAGTGTAATAAAGGTCTAGTGTGTTGGGACCTCTGGCACAATAGGGTACTACTTGCAGATTCTTTTTTTTTCAGGTATTTACAGGAAAATAAATACAATGGAATTTATGCAAACTATAAACAGCAAAGTCTGACAGACAACCAATGTGCAAAAGACAGATCATGCAAATAATAAAAAAAATACTGTGAAATTCAATTGTAGAATACTTGAAAGTGAGTCTGCACATTATGGAATCAGTTCTGTGAAGATACCTGTGTCATTTCAAGACCATGACTGCTATAGGGTAATAACTCTTCCTGGTGCTGGTGGTGGGACCTAAGGCTCCTGTACATCCTTCCCGATGGCAGCTGTGAGAAGAGAGCATGAGGTGGATGAAGGATGTTGTTGATGATGGATGCAGTTTACTTGTAGAAGAGCATCTTGTAAATGTACTGAATGATGGGGAGGGCTTTACCTGTGACGAACTGGGATGCATCCACTAGTTAGAAACATAGAAAAGCTACAGCACAATAAAATCTCCTCAGCCCACGATGCCCTGCCAAACCTGTACTTATTTTGGAAATTACCTGACGTTACCCATAGCCCTATATTTTTCTAAGCCCCGTGTACCTATCCAGGCGTCTCTTAAAATACTCCATTGTATCCGCCTCCACCACCTTGGCCGGCAGCGCATTCCACACACTCACCACGCTGTGTGTAAAAAACTTGCCCCTGACATCGCCACAAAGTTCTTGTAGACCTTTCCTTTCCATTCCTGGTCATTGCGTTTCCATATCAGGCCATGATGAAACCAGTCAGGTTACTCTCCACTGTGCATCTATATATGTCAAAGTTTTAGATGCCATGCTGACTATACGCAGGTAGAGTCGCTGCCTTCTTTATAATGGCACTTACTGCTAGTCCCAGGACAGACCCTCTGAAATGATAATGCTGAGAAATTTAATGTTACTGACTCTCTCCCCCTCCAGTCCCTGATGATGACTGGCTCATGGATCTCCGATTTCCTCCCCCTGTCGTCAGTGATCAGCTCCTCAGTTTTGATGATATTGAGTGAGAGGTTGTCGTTGTGGCATCATTCAACCAGATCGTCCATCTCTCTCCTCAGGGCAAATGTGTTACCACCTTTGATTCATCCAACAACAGTGTCATCTGCACACTTAAATAGGGCTTTGGAGTTCTACTTAGCCACACAATCACAGCAATAAAGAGAGTAGAGTAGTGGACAAAGCTCACAGCCTTGTGGTAAACCAGTGGTGATGGTGATTGTGGAGGAGATGTTGTTGACTTTGAATGCAACGTCTTCACTGTGGAAAGGAAACAGAAATTACATCTGAGAGAGAAGATTACATTAATATCAGCAAAATATGAGAATGAAAATGAGTTACTCTTTCACAGAAATGTGAAAACAGGGGCCCACTTGTCCTGCTGACATTTGTCAGTCCGCAAGGTGTATTGTGAGCAATGATGGACCCTTTATCCAAGGAATGATGTGTTTGCATCGGAGAGGTTCCAGAGCAGGTACACGAGAATGACACCAGGAATGAGAAGGTTAACATATGTGGAGCATTTGATGCTTCTGTGCCTTTATTTGCTGCAGTTTAGAAGAGTGAGGGGAGAGTCACATTATAACCACTTGAGTGAACGTGGAGAGGATGTTTCCTGTAGTTGGTTAGTCCAGCACCAGATGGCACACACTCAGAATAGATCCTCAGAACAGAGATGAGAGGACATTTTTTTCAGCCAGACGGTCATGAATCTGTGGAATCCGTTGTCAAGAGTGGAGGAGGCCACACAGTGAGCACTGCATACAGTCAATTAACATGTTAATCCACGGCCTCCTCCATTGTTGCGATGAGGCCACACTCAGGTTGAAGGAGCAACACGTTATATTCCAACAATCTGATGACATGAACTTCAATTTCTCTAACTTTCGGTGATGTCCCATGCCTCCTTCACCATTCCTCATTCTCTTTTCCATCACACATTATCTTCCTACCTGCCCATCGCCTCCCTCTGGTGTTCGTCCTTGTTTTCTTTCTTCCACGGCTTTCTGTCCTCTTCTACTAGATTCCCCCTCTCTAGCCCTGTATCACATCAACAATCAACCTCCCAGCTCTTTACTTCACCGCCCCCTCTCACAGTTTCACCCATCACCTTGTGTTTCTTCCCCAACACCCTACCTTCTAACTCTGACTCTTCATCTGTTTTTCTTCAGTCCTGCTGAAGGGACTCAGCCCTAAACGTTGACTGTACTCTTTTCCATAGAGTCTGCCGGGCCTGCTGAGTCCCTCCAGCATTTTGTGTGTGTTGTCCAGATACAGGTGGTAATCTCAACAGGCTTGCAGGTGAAGTTTTGTTTCTCCTGGACGGACTATTTGGGTTTTGAATGGTGGTGCAGGGGCAGGTGTAGCCCATGTTCCGCTTACAGGGATGTGCCAGCAGTGAGATCAGTGGGGAGGGATGGATGGACAAGGGAATCACGGAAAGAGTGATCCCGGCTAAAAGTGGAGGGTGGGGTGGGTAGAAGGATGTGTTTAGTGCTGGTATCCCTTTGAAGATGGTGGACATTCTGTAAAACGTTGTGCTGGACAGAAGCACACGGGAGGTGCTAAGTAAGGACAAGGGGAACTGTAACTGTGTTATGGCAGTGAGAAAATGGGTAAGGGCAAATGTCTGAGAAATGGAGGGTATATAAGTGGCTGAGAGCAGCAGCAATGAGAGAGGAAGGGAAACCTCGTTCTTTGGAGAAGGGAGACATTGCTGATATTCCGGCAAGGAAAGCTTCATCCTGGGAACAGATGTGATGGAGACGTATAAAAGGGACGGCATTTGTACAGAGGACAGGCTGGGAAGAGCTATAGTCAAGTATAGAAAGGTATCACTAGACAGCCTGTCTCCAGAGATGGAGGCAGTGGTATTGAGAAATCAGAGAGAGGTAAATATGAAGTGACTGGAGGGATATGGATGATAAACAGAAAGACATTTTATATGAATTGGCATCAATGTCATGGGCCGAATGGCCTTTCCAGTGCTACACTCTTTTGTTTGTTGCATATTCCAAGAAAGGGAACATGAAATGTCATGAGTGAGATTAAGAACATTCAATGGTATTTTTACATACATTTGAAACAGGATGGTTGCCATAGAGTATGTAGGACCTCTCAAAAACAAACGAGGGAATTTCTGCCAGAAGCCAAAGTAAGTGGGTGAGATACTAAATAAGTACTTTGCATCTTTGTATTGGCGGATAGAATTTAATGCAGGAAGCGTGAGGTATTGTATATACATTTCGCAACACTGTATTCCACCTGCCACGTTTTGTCCATTCTTCTAATTTGTCTAATTCCTACTACAATCGCATTGTTTCCTCAGCATTATCAAACCCCTCCACCTATCTTCATATCATCCTCAAACAAAGCCATCAATTCCATTATCTGAATCATTGATAAACTATGTGAAAAGCAGCAGTCTCAATTCTGACTGAACACCACTAGTCACAAGCAGCCAACCATAAAATACCCATTTTATTCCCACATTGCGTCCTGCCTCATAGCCATTCCTCTATCCATGCTCGTATCTTTCCTGTAACGCCATAGGACTTTATCTTGATAAGGAGCCTCATGTGTGGTACCTTATAAAACACCTTCTGAAATTCCAGGTAAACGACATCCACTGCCTCTCCTTTGTCCATCCTGCTTGTTACTTCCTCGGAGAACTCTAGCAGTTTTGTCAGGCAAGATTTCCCCAGGCAGACCTTGACTTATTTTATCATTAGTCTCCAAGTACCTCGAAACCTAATCCTTAATAATAGACTCCAACACTTCCCCAACCCCTGAGGTTAGGCTAACTGGGCTATAGTTTCCTTTCTTTTGCCTTCCACCTTTATTAAAGAGTGGAGTGACATTCCCAATGCTTCAGTCCTCAGGGACCGCGCCAGAATCAAGCGATTCTTGAAAGATCATTGCCAATGCATCCGTCATCTCTTGAGAACCTTTCTCAGGACTCTGGGATGTCGTCCATCTGTCCCAGGTGATATATCCACCTTAAGGCCTTTGAGTTTGCCTGGCACTTTTTCCTTTGTAATAGCAATGGCAGTCACCCCTGTTCCGTGACGGTCACAGACTTCCAGCACAGTGATGGCGTCTTCCGCAGTGAAGAAACAAGCAAAGTACCCATGACGTTCTTCTGCTTTTTCTTTGTCCCCCATTACTAAGGCTCCAGAATAATTTTCCTGTGGTCCAATATCACCTCACTTTTACTCTTTATAAAACGGAAAAAAACCTGGGAAAAAAACTCTTTATATAGCCGTCATATCAGCATCGGTCGATGATTCTGCAGGAGACTGAGGTACTGACTGTCTTCAGTGGTGTGTGACGTCGATCGATCACCATTCCCGAGCTGCTTTCTGACCCCGGTCACTCTGATTCCTCGCTTTAATGCATTTCCTGGTATTTCCGGGTGAGGTCGCCATCCTCAGACAGAACGGAGACGCAGAACAGCCTGCGAATAATCAGCAGGAATCGGACTGAAGTGGGAATGATGCCTTCAAAATCGGAAGAGATACACCTCGTTTTCTGCCTTTCGCATTATAAAAGCAGAAATAAAATATAAATATGACTATTAATACATTTTCCAACAACAGGGAATTGGGCTTGAATGAGAGAAGTTCGTTCGGCTAATCTTCGAGCGCAGTAGGTGACTGAATGGCTGGAGAAAACTGAGACACTTTCTATGGGAAGGACAGGAGTGAAAGGCTCCAGTATTGCAGTCAACAAAAATCAAAATAATTCTATTTACCCTTTTGTATTCTTATATATACACGGCAGAGGTAAATACCAAGACCAGTTCCTCGTTAGTTTAGTGGTTAGAATCCCGGTCTGTCACGCGGGACACCAGGGTTCAATTCCCCGACGGGGGTGATGGTAATTTTACTGCATTATTATTCAAGAGGAATAATGAATTTTAAAAAGCAAGTGCGGACAAGCAATTCGGTGTTGAAGCGATCAGTTCTTTTGATATTGGAAAGGTGGAATAGCCCGGCTGCTGTGATCTAGGGACGGTGGATCGCAGAAGAGAGAGACATTGTGTTCAACCTCTTTCCGCAAATATAACCCGAGAGTCTATAGCTCAGCACCATTCGTTGTTACACTCAGTGACAGAGTCCATCACTCCGAACACATTTAAACCAGTGCTTTTGTTGTCAGCTATCAACTCCCGCATGGTCCCAGCACTTTAGTAAAGTTATTGACCAATATCAGACCTGATGTAGAGTCTCGGTCCGAAACGTCGACTGATTATTCTTTTCCATCGATAATGTCTAGCCTGCTGAGTTCCTTCAGCATTTTGTATGTGTTGCTTGGATTTCCAGCATCTGCAGATTTCTCTTTTTTGTAACCAATATTAAACGTCACCCTAGAACTCGTCATTTGCATCCTCATCTTGTTTTGGTATGCAAATGGCTCAAGTTACCCTGCTATGCAAAGGGGAACCAGGGCCTGTAACGGCCTTTCTTGCCGAGGTTGACTGCACACTATCTGTAAACTTTCCTTGCCAAGGCGAGACATTAACTTGACTTGCTGTAACTTCCACACTCCCCACTTCCCTTTCGTCCTGTAAAGGACAGCATGGATTGTGGCTGCAGTTGAACTGCACAGAGAATTCGGGTGTCTTCAGTGATCCTGTCATCGACTATCTAACGAGGAGGATTGCTGAACTTTAATGGAGGCAGCTGTTCTTTAAACCATCTCTTCAGCGAATGCTCTCAGGAAAGACATTAGAACAAATTTCAAAACCAGCAAGAATATAACCCTTGCCCACTATACACTGGAGTTGCACAAACTTCCTAGCAGGGAATGAAGCTAATCATATCGATTCCAAAGGTGATGATAGAGTGGTCTGTCTCTCCTGTCCAAACTTCTTAACCTTAATAACTTCTAACGGGATCTTCACGATTAAATTTGTTGATGTTCCCAGATATAGCAAGGGTGTTTGTGGATCATTCTAAACAATGATGGCACAACTACCTCCCCTCTCAGCCAACAGAAAGTTTAATGCCGTTCAGTTTTGAAAGGCCACATTGCAGCTTTCTGCCACCATGTTAGAAAAGTCTTTGGTGACCAGACTTGTTTCATATAGGATTATGGCTGTGTTGTTAGCCAATTGCTGCAACACTGGGTCCATACTGATTCTCTGACGAGTCCGTCTGGTAGGTCTCCAGAACAGGAACACGACAATCCAGTAACGCTCATCGTTCTCCTTCATCCTTCAATGCTGGCAGGTGTTACATATTTGCTGCGATGTACGCCAAAGATCAATAACACCTTGACAGCTCTTGTTCAGGCCAAAGACCCCATTTAAAGGCAAAGCGGATATCCTTGGCAAACAACAGTGGGCCTGCCATCCAATACTGTAAGTGTCATTACCAGAAGTTGTTGGATCACTGGTGACATAGACATTGCACGTACTGTTAGCTAAATCTGATCCCATTACTCCGTAATTGCAATAACAGACTTCACCCTTATCCTCATGAAGCATCTTCAGAGCAGAGGATGTATGCAGTCCATTATGAGCAGTTTAATGCCATCGGTCCATTGGCAAGTGTAATTTCTCTGGCCAGTGCTGCCTTCACAGCTCTGATCATGTTATCGAAGTGGAAAACAGAATCAAACTCAGTACAATTGAGGGGTAGAGACTACACTGTTAACCCACCTTCCTAATGAATGGGCCCCCGACAGCACACTCAACAACTTGACCGTTTAGTAACAACATGTTTTCATAACTAAGGGTCATGTTCTTTGAGTGGAACAGGAGCTGTGTCGCCTCATCTTTGACATGAGGTGCCCAAACCACATATCCACTGACATTTTCCCAGTATCACATCGGGAGAAGAAGCCGTCAGGGCCAAAAATTGACACATGGGCTCAGGAGGCATTTTACAACGGGCAGAATTATATAATTGTACAAGTTCTACAGTACAGTTTGGGATAAGATTATTTAAAGCAAACTTTGCAGTCGGGTGGTGGTGGTGGTAGTCGAGACTGAAAATGAGCGTTATCACACCTGCCTTGGCACTGAGGGCATCTTTGAGCTTAGTAGCCAGGCTGTCCATAAACAAAGTGTACCTATCACTGACGTCTCAATCTTTTACCCCTACCGTGTCCATTACCAACATCCCGATGTTTGATGAAGTGAATAAAGGAACTGCACAATCCATACATTTAGAATGATTTGTTTATTTATTTATTTTTTGCTAGATAACGCTATACATTCTTCTAAACAGGAATAGTACCAGTCACAAGCAGGTGACAACTCAAATGGTGGTAAAGCAGGTAAAGGTAAAACTAAATTTAGAAGGAAATTGTAAATAGAATTTAATCTAGTAATGATCAGCAACAATGTAATCACTGTCATTTTTATTAAATATAAAACAAAACAAGTTAAAATAACATTCCAATTGTATATGGAAGCTTTCACAATATGTTTATACAACGGTTGATGTCAATGAGAGACAATGGTAGTGCGGTCCAGGGGGTTCCCAATCCTCACACAAATATTATGCATTCCCTTAACATTTTGAATCACTTGATTTCATGTGGAATTATTATAAACATGACAGAATTTTACCTACCTCTTTTCATCTCGAAGAAGTAACATTCTACTTTTTCCGGAACCGGGCCTGTGACCCATTTACAATAACATTCATTACGTTAGAGTAAATCCGTGTACTTCTGAAAGACCTTGTAAGCGTACTTTACAAATTCATTCATTCATCTGCTTCTTTTTTGCAATACTGTGTATCTCATGTGAACATTGAGTGTGAAGGAAACACTTCATTGCAACATACCATATTAGTTGAGAGTGCATGGAAGTCACCATATCGCTCATTCTCACACAGTGCTATTGAGAGCCTCTGACTGTGGTTTACACCAGCCTCATCAAGTACTTAGTGATACTACTTGGGTGGGTTTTGTTGTAACTGTACCTGGGGGAGGCAGAGATACGGATGATTATAGACATCATTTCCTCAGTCTCTGGGGCCAGGTATTGCTTGTCAGACACTGAGGTAGACTGTTCTTTCTGTGCCTTTTCATTCTCTAACTTTAGATCGCATTCTCTGCTCCTACTGCGAGAATCAACCAACTATTTTCGCATTTCACTCTTCCAGTGAACAATCACAAGACACTTAAACGTTTTCTCCCATTTCGCTCCTTCCATCTACACTTCTGCAAGCACTCACTTCTTCCATTCCACCCACTACTCAACATATTTCATACTTTCTGCTCCATAACACACGCCACCGGAGTTTTCTCAAGTTTTCCAGGACGGGGACTCTCACGTGACCATTCAGACACACAATCAAGGCACTCACTCATACTTCAGAATTCACTTTCTCACGGAATCGCTTCTTCCATGCATCATGGAATCGAATCTAGTGCAAGGCACTCTCTATCCGTCATGAGGCAATAGGATTCAATCCAACATGAGGCACCCTCTTTCCCTATTGACTCATGGGATGCAGCCCGGCCGGAGGCAGCTACTGTTTCCATCTGTTCACTCACTTGATTCAAGCCCATCTAATGATCCTGTGTTACTGTTGCAGCTTTCCTACATTTGACAAAGGTGATGGACTACCCTCACAGGAGGAATTCTGTGTGAGGACTGATCAGTTAGTGGGGATGAATTCCTTTCGATTGTACAATAATTCAAGGGTTCGGTATCTCAGTACAATTATGTATACATTATGCAACCTCGAGATTCCTCTCCGAACGAGCAGCCACAAAAACAGGGACGCCCCCTCTGAAAGCATAGAAACAGGAAGACCGTCATCACCCAATGTCAGAGAGAACACAAACGCAAGCGAACACCATTCTGAACTGAATTCCACTAGTGAGCCCACAGTTCAAAGCAGAGCCGAGTGAACTTGGGGAACAGTGATATGAGGGCCTTGGCACCCTGATATTTTCAGTTTGTTCCGGCACCTCAATCGATGGCCAAACGTCGGGTCTAATCACCTCGATACGCTCGAGGGCCTGGACCTCGTCGCCTCGATCTGATTCCCGATTCGGCACGGCGATTAAGTTTCCGTCCAAACATCGAGTTCAGTGGAATCGGTATGCGCTGGTGCCCGAGCGTCATCACCTCCATTCGGCCTTTGGCACGGCGCTGAAATTGATCGAACCTTGAGTCCGTTTCCCTCTTGGCGACCTCAGCTTGCTTCGGTTCTGCCACTGTGAATTACCTTAATGACCTAAGGGAAATTACAGATTATTACTTGCAGTAATCGTTAGCCAGAAAAAGCTGAATTAACAAAAATGTATTTCGTATTTCATTAGCCACCAGCCAGAAATCGCTTAAATTCACCATCACCATCTTAAACCCGTTTCGAATCAACACCCACAGAGATTATCCAGAAGTCACCCATAGTGATAACCCTGTTTTTGTTCCTTCCTATAATCTGTCTCTGTGACTGATGGAGATGAGGCTGTGTAACATAATCCCATCAGATTGCTTGCCCGTCCTTCATTTTGTAGACTCACGCTTAATGCTTCTCACATTCAACTGAACACATCTCAATCCATCTGTCCTGTCGTTTATATCCCCGAGCTCCTGCCCATCCATCATACAGTATTACTGAGCATGACATCTACCTTAGATTCAATCCCTCCATTCAGTGACTGGTGTTCTGGTTCACATCCCCCTGTCAATCTCGTTTCAACCCTCCCGGGGAGCAGTAATGAACTTTATGATACTGAACCTCCTCCAGTAAAGGTGCAAACTATCCCTCTTGTAGATGTCTTCCCCGCACCAGGAGGAGTCCCAGTGATCGGGTCAATGCAAGCTCGCTATTCCCTCGGAGGCTGGGTGGGACTCCAACTGGAGATCATGGGCTGAGGCTGGTTGGTGATAAAGTTTAATGAGAACACAAAGGGAAAAGTTATTCACTCAGATGTGGGTGCTGGAACGAGCTGCCAAAAGGTGATGCATGCAAGTTTGATGTCAACTGTTAGGAGAAGTTTGGATAGGTGCATAGATCGTAGGAGTATAGAGTGATATATTCCATTTGCAGGTCGATTGGAGTGGGCAGTTTAAAGGATTTTGCACAGATTAGATGGACCGAATGACCTGTTTCTGTGCTATACTTTTCCATGGCGCTATGAATCTATGATCTAAAATCCTGAACCTCTGCCCCTGCACCAGCTCCTCGGTCACACATTTATCTGCTCTAACTTTCTCTTCCTACCCCCACAACCACACGGTACTGGGAGTCACCCGGAGATTACAAGCCTTCAGGTCCCGCTCTTTAACTTCTTCCCTAACTCTCTATATTGACAGTACAGGGCATCATCTCGTTTCTATCTGTCCATTCTTACCGACGTGAACCACCACCTCCGGCTGAATAAACACTGACCCCCTTGAGAGATTTCTCTAGCTGCTCGGAGACGTCTCTGACCCTGGCACTAGGGAGGGGACACTCCGGTTTATGATGGCGCTGGTGATGCACAGCGATCACTTGTCGGTATCAAACAAAACCACAAACTAATTTATGAATCACACATTCTGAGCAAAACGATCACTGCAATCAAAATGCTGTTGCTTGCCATTCGCAGTTGAGTTTTCAACTGCCTATATGAACTGGAATTTTTTTCGGTGTGAACTGTAGTTTTAAAGCTGCAGGACGGTTGTGCGTGGCGGATACGGACCGAATTGAGGCGATGGGGCCCGCGCCGGAGAATGGGGAACGAGACAATGTTTGGCCACTCCTGGAGCAGACTTGGAGCTGATTCGACAGAGCTGAGGCGAGACAAGCGGACGTAATGCAGAGTATTGCCAGACCTGGCTTTTACCCAGTGAGCCCCAAAGCCACTCTCAGCTTCTCCTTCATTCTGAGGAAAGCAAAGCCAAACCATCCAGTCTCACCTCATCACGGAAAGGCCACATGCCAGACAACATCCCGGTGAATCTGTTCTACACTGTCAGGGAGGTTCATTGCTGCTACCTGGGATTGGCGGGGGGAGGGGGACCAGAGCACCAGGTCACAGATCACAGATCACAGTGCAATTATGTTCTTCCTACAGTGTGTCACCCAGAACTGCACACAGTACTCCAGCGGTGTGGGAAACCAAATATTAGCAAGATGGTGCCTGACACCTCTTTGTTAATCTAATATCTCTTTATTTTCTGTCAATAATTACCACACTTAATTAAAAATTTCAGCGAGAAATCAGCTAATATTACAAATCGTTGGCATTAACATTGTCTTGATGAGGGTTCTACCCAAATCGAAGTCTATTTCTTACATTCCATCGACAGTCCAGCAGACCATTTTATATGTCTGTTTGGTTTTATATCTCGCTCTTTATTTCCCTTTTTAAATATTTCTAATTTTCCTTTCCTTCGGCCCGGTGTGGAGATGAGGCTTTCCCCACACATACCCTCCCCTCCACCCCCCCGTCGAGATTTTTTAATGAATTATTTGTATCATTTGCAGTCTTCCCATTATCTGCTCTGATTGACAGCTTATTCGGACCCCACTCTTCGCACTGGTGGTACGTCTTACAACAGGGTATTGTTTTTCTTTTCGGCCAGTCATTCAGAGTGGTGGTGGATTGTGAAGAAATGTCATCTGAATTTACAGATGCCTTCCAGTCTGGAATGTGTTATTTGTCCAATATTGATTAATCTGAGGATTAGCAATATATCGATGGTGTTGGGCCTGGGCTTAGCTTGGCTTTATGTACAGATGATGGGGTCTGTGGAAAAGGGGTTGCAATACTGTCTATGTGGTGAGGTCTGAACAAGCAGTGTTAACAGCAATGGAAGAATGGTCTTTGGACTGGGTTTTAAATTTTCTGTGTCTGAATCGAAATGCGTGTGTTTTTCAAAAGCAAACACGGGGAAATCTGCAGATGCTGGAAATTCAAGCAACGCACACAGAATGCTGGTGGAACACAGCAGGCCAGGCAGCATCTATAAGGAGAAGCACTGTCGAAGTTTCGGGCCAAGACTAGTTTTGTCAGGACTAACTGAAAGGAAAGATAGTGGACAGTGCTTGTCCTTATAGATGCTGCCTTGCCTGCTGTGTTCCACCAGCATTTTGGATGTGTGTGTTTTACTCGGACACATGGTGCGGATTATATTCAACTTACCGTGTATGAGAGTTTGCTGTCTAGTGTTCCTGTGTTTAAATATATCGGGCTTAGGCTGATATGGAGAGCATATGTAAAGTTTTATATAAAATTTTTAGAGGATAAATGTAAGCAGATTGTTAACTGGGCATGACCGTGGCTCTTCCAGGGCTGTTCTGTTGAACATTTATTGTCCTTTAATACAGGTTGTTTCATTTATAGAGAGGCAGCTCGTTCAGTTTTATACAGGTCGGATGTTTTACAGACTAGTGCACTTTGACTCTGCAGTGGAGCATTCCCGACCACAGCTAGAGATGCATCGGAGGTTAAACAAGGGAAGATGTTTCTCCACATGCCGAGAGGAAAAAATGACCTCTGCAGACTGGACTTGATTAATAGGGTGAGGACGTCACGTCGGACTAATTCTGTTTTAATGGTTTGTTGGGAATATCCCAGCAGAGCTGATAAATATTTTCTGCAGACACTTACAGAATATGGGTGGGAATATGGTCTTGGGGATTTTTGGACAAGTGGTCTGATCAGGAGATTCATCACGGACATTTCCAGCTGTGGGAATAGATTTGAGATTACTAGAGCATAAACAAACTCTTGTGGTGGTGAGAGGGCGTCTGGTCATTTACGGCGGCCAGTATTATTTCCTTTTTGCCTAACTTTACAGATGGTTCTAAAGCCCAGTTAGTTACCGCGTGGGCTCAGGGATATTTATCCATAGTTGCCCCCCTCACTCAGCCCCCTGCAGTGTGCGTACCGTCCCAAACGCTCAACAGACGACGCCATTGCTATCACCCTCCACCTAGCCCTAACGCACCTGGACAAAAAAGACACATACGTTCGGATGCTGTTCATAGTCTTTAGTTCAGCATTCAACACAGTCATCCCTCAGAAACTGATTGGAAAGCTGAGCCTATTGGGCCTGTACACCTCCCTCTGCAACTGGATCCTAGACTTCCTGTATGGGAGACCTCAGTCAGTCCGGATCGGGAGCAACACCATCACACTGAGCACGGGGGCCCCCCAGAGCTGTGTGCTCAGTTCACTGCGAACCACATCATCAAGTTCGCCGATGACACGACTGTGCTGGGTCTCATCAGCAAGAACGAGTCAGCTTACAGAGAGGAGGTGCAGCGGCTAACGGACTGGTGCAGAGCTGACAACCTGTCTCTGAATGTGAACGAATCAAAAGAGATAGCTGTTGACTTCAGGAGAGAACGGAGCGACCACTTCCGGCTGACATCGACGGCTCTTCGGCAGAGGACGTTAAGAGCACCAAATTTCTTGGTATTCACCTGGCGGAGAATCTCACCTGGTCCCTCAACACCAACTCCATAGCGAAGACAACCCAGCAGCGTCTCTACTTTCTGCGAAGGCTGAGGAAAGTCCATCTCCCAACCCCCATCCTCATCACTTTCAACAGGGGTTGTATTGAGAGCATCCTGAGCAGCTGCATCACTTCCTGGTCCGGAAATTGCACCATCTCGGGTCGCAAGACCCTGCAGCGGATAGTGAGGTCAGCTGAGAAGAACATCGGGTTCTCTCTTCCCGCCATCGCGGACATTTACACTACACGCTGCATTCACAAAGGAAACAGCATTATGAAGGACCCCTCGCACCCCTCATTCAAACTCTTTTCCCTCCTGCCGTCTGGTTAAAGGCACCGAAGCATTCGGGCTCTCACGACCAGACTTTATAACAGTTTCTTCCCCCCAAGCTAGCAGACTCCTCAATATCCAGGCCTATTGTTCTGCTTATTATTTATTGTAAAGCCTGCACTGTTCTGTGAAGTTTGAAAACTGGGCGGAAAATCCCAGATGAAGAAATTTCCCGCACGATGGTTGGCCTTTCATTGCCGTCGTTGAGACGCCGGGATAAGCCTGTAACACGTGGGACAGTTGAGAATGGTTCCTTGCTGTATATCAGTCCTCGGCAGGGGAATTCTAAAAACACCCGCACTTTTAGGGAAGGGACGGAAGCTCGGCCGTGATGTTCTGAACATTAGAGCAACAACTATAATTCTCGTTGAAACCTACTGAATTTTGAGGACCAAGATGAGGTGGACGTGGAGAGGATGTTTCCTATGGTGGGGGCGTCCAGAGCTAGAGGGCACAGTCTCAAAATTGAGGGGCGATCTTTTAGACTGAGGTAAGGAAGATTTTGTTTTTAGCCAGAGTAACAAATCTGTGGAATGCTCCGCCGCAGACTGCGGTAGAGGCAAGTGTATGGAGTTGAGTGGGATCCGGGATCAGCCGTGCTGGAACGGCGGAGCAGACTCTATGAGCTGAATGACCGATTTCTGTTCCTATGTCGTATGGTTTTATGGTCTAACTAAATCCCGACGAAGGGATTGTTTGAGGGACGTGCATGCGATGCGGAAACCAAGTCAGCATCTAAATCCGTGAGTTCAGTTCACAGGGAGACGAGATGAACTTCTGGTTCTACTTGGAATCCAACATTTATTCAATGACCAGGACAACATGGTAACGTTAATGGGACCTCCGGATTGAACGTAGTGACTCCCGAGTGTGGCTCAAAATGTCGTTTTATTGTAACAAGCCCCAGAAGAGGGACGAATTATCCATGTTAACAATTAAAGAAGATAAACAACTTTCAATGTCGAAATATCGGGAACGAGGTGCAAGATGGGATAAAGCATGAACGACACAGAGAGAATAACTGGGTGATCCAGAAAGTAAGGAAGAAAGAAACGAAAGTGGAGACAGAACGAGATAAAACAAGGAATTAACAACCGAAAGTGAAGTAAGTGGGTATGAATAAGGGGGAAAGATGGAACTGATGCAACATGGACAGACACAGACGGAGACCCAGACATATACACACACACACACAGACTGAGACATTCACAGACATTGACAAGACAATTACATATACAGGCACCGACACAGACACAAACAGAAACATAGACCCAGACATATACAGAGACACCAAAACACACACACACACACACTCACACACACACACACACACACACACACACACACACACACACACAAACACACAAGAGATTGCACGTCATTCATGGAAAAGCAATGTGTTTTTTTTAATATAGCAGAGTGGCGCAGCGGAAGCGTGCTGGGCCCATAACCCAGAGGTCGATGGATCGAAACCATCCTCTGCTATGTCAGCTGCTGCCAACAACAATTTTTCTTCAGTGTGCTTTAAACACGAGGCCACCTCTTCATTCGTAGATGCAAGAAAATCCACTGGCTTTCGGCTGGAATGTACTTTTATCTGTTATCCTTTTTCACTTTTGCGGAGGTTTCTGTTTGGTTGAAAAGATTAACCCATTGTGCATTGAGGTATCCTAATGTCATCTATTCTCTGCAGGTCAGGCGGCATCTGTGGAAAAGAGCTCACTCCACCTTTCCGCCGAGAACTTTCATCAGGACCTGAGAAAAAATGAGAAGACCTTGCACAGGAGTCTCTCTCTCTCCCTCTCTCTCGATGTTCCAAATCGTTCGCTGTATCGATTTCTCAGACAATAAATCCTGCTGGAGAATTCTCTTCATCCCATTGCACAATCAGGCACAAATGGGAGCGTGTCCACCGGCAAGTGCTCGACAAAGAAATAGCTGAATCGGTAAGGATTCCGGAGTCCTCTCCGGTCGCAGAGGAAGAAATGTACATTATCTGTGTTATCAATGATTACACTGTATCTCATTTGTAATATGCAGGAAGGGTTGGACCTGAACAGTTCTGCATTTTAAGTGGGGATGTAGCTCAGTGGAAGAGCGCATGCTTTGCATGTATGAGGTCCCGGGTTCAATCCCCGGCATCTCCACGCTAGTGAGCATTGAATTTTGAACAAATCATTAGGTTCGCTGGTGGTACAGCGATACAGCAGCAGAATTAGTCTCAACGTAAATCAGCTAAATCAATAAATGGCTCCTCAAGAGAGAGAGAGGACCGCCAAAGCCGCCCACAGAGATCACCAAGAAAGCACACCGGTGTGTCCACCTCCTGAGGAGACTGGCCAGTGAGACTTCCCCTGCCACTATTCTAACATAGCTTTTATTTTACATTAACACTAAACACTCTTATTTTAGATCTATGATTTTACAAGAGATCTAACCACTTTCTAAACCGTATGGTACGAGAATGGCAAGGCATCCGACGGCAAGACCCGACAAAGGATAGAGGTTCCAACATTGAGACCCAGTGATTTGCGGTCCATTCAGAACTGACGGAATTCTGACCTTTATTCGATCATATGGACGCATTGGGAGGTGAACGAGACTCGGGATTGGTAAAATAAGTCCCGGAGTGTGGGTGTATTCTCCGCGGCACCTCAGACTGCGGTCGCTGCTCGTTACGTCGAAGACTGACCAAAGTAACATACACAAAGTGGAGGAGAATTTCAGCGGGCCAGGGGGCATCCCCGCCCGAAACATCGACTGTTTATTCCTCCCCATAGATGCTGTCTGACCTGGTGATTTGCTCCGGCATTCATTGTTCTGGATTTGCAGCATCTGCAGAATCTCCTGTCTTTATTACCTAAATAACAGCCGCAGACAAAGAGAAGGAAGGCAAGGAGACACAAAGGGAGATAACCAGTGTGTCTGACTGCGGGGCCGTAGGAATAGGGTCAGAATGATATTGAAAATCACATCCGTTGCTGAAATGTCGGGAACGAGATATCCGGCTGGGTCGGAGAACAGAGACCGGATAATAACCGGATGAGGTAGGAAGCGATGAAGAGGGAAAGGAGGACGGAGAGGAAGATAAAAGCGTAAGAGAGACACGAGCTAAATTAAACAGGTAAAATATTCCAACAAACAAAACAATAGACAATCGGGAGAAAGCGGAAAAATTAACAAATAAAAAGACAGGAGAAGAACAGAGATATTTACCTATCAGCAGAATGGCGCGGCGGGAATGTGCTGGGTCCGTTATCCAGAGGCCGGCAGATCCAAACCATCGTCTGCTATTCTTCAGCAGAATACTTTACCGTAAATTGCCGTCACGTCACCTGTGTACACAACACACATTTCACTAAAAAATAAAAACTTGTGCTTCCAATTTAAGTTTCCGTCCACTCACTCCATCACTTTCTGAGATTTGTTGAGAATTTCGCGGGTAAAACGACAATTCCTGTTATGCTCAGCGATTGCCCAACACATCTTGTTTTCCGCGGCATAAAGCTGTGTCTGGTATTGAATTGATTGAACAGAGAATACTGGAAACACTCATCAACTCAAGAAACATTTTGAGTGATGAGACGGGATTAACCTTTCTGATCGTGACACTCAATTGAAAATGGTGAGAGAAGAAGATAACTTTCAGTGTCAAAGAAGGTGAGAAGTCGGGTGGGAAGTGAAAAGGGGGACATCTCTGATGGGGCGAGACCAATACACGATGGCGGTAAGTCATTCAGAAAGAGAAACACTGGGCTAAAATGGCAGACGAACGACGGACAGAAATGTTAATTTCACAGAGAAAGAAGTAATGTGGCTGAGTGATTCCAGGCGGAGAGGTTTGTGAGACAAGTGCTGAAAAACAGGTACAACACACGGCGATCGCCGGGAATCGAACCCGGGTGAGCTGATTGAAAGATAGATAGATAGATAGATAGATAGATAGATAGATAGATAGATAGATAGATAGATAGATAGATACTTTATTCATCCCCATGGGGAAATTCAACTTTTTTCCAATGTCCCATACACTTGTTGTAGCAAAACTAATTACATACAATACTTAACTCAGTAAAAATATGATATGCATCTAAATCACTGTCTCAAAAAGCATTAATAATAGCTTTTAAAAAGTTCTTAAGTCCTGGCGGTAGAATTGTAAAGCCTAATGGCATTGGGGAGTATTGACCTCTTCATCCTGTCTGAGGAGCATTGCATCGATAGTAACCTGTCGCTGAAACTGCTTCTCTGTCTCTGGATGGTGCTATGTAGAGGATGTTCAGAGCTATCCATAATTGACCGTAGCCTACTCAGCGCCCTTCGCTCAGCGACCGATGTTAAACTCTCCAGTACTTTGCCCACGACAGAGCCCGCCTTCCTTACCAGCTTATTAAGACGTGAGGCGTCCCTCTTCTTAATGCTTCCTCCCCAACACGCCACCACAAAGAAGAGGGCGCTCTCAACAACTGACCTATAGAACATCTTCAGCATCTCACTACAGACATTGAATGACGCCAACCTTCTTAGGAAGTACAGTCGACTCTGTGCCTTCCTGCACAAGGCATCTGTGTTGGCAGTCCAGTCTAGCTTCTCGTCTAACTGTACTCCCAGATACTTGTAGGTCTTAACCTGCTCCACACATTCTCCATTAATGATCACTGGCTCCATATGAGGCCTAGATCTCCTAAAGTCCACCACCATCTCCTTGGTCTTGGTGATATTGAGACGCAGGTAGTTTGAGTTGCACCATATCACAAAGTCCTGTATCAGTTTCCTATACTCCTCCTCCTGTCCATTCCTGACACACCCCGTGTCATCAGCGAACTTTTGCACATGGCAGGACTCCGAGTTATATTGGAAGTCTGATGTGTACAGGGTGAACAGGACCGGAGAGAGTGCGGTTCCCTGCGGCGCCCCTGTGCTGCTTACCACCGTGTCAGACCTACAGTCTCCCAACCGCACATATTGAGGTCTATCTGTCAAGTAGTCCACTATCCAATCCACCATGTGAGAGTCTACTCCCATCTCCGTTAGTTTGTGCCTTAAGATCTTGGGCTGGATGGTGTTAAAGGCACTAGAGAAGTCAAGGAATGTAATCCTCACAGCACAACTGACCCCATCTAGGTGAGAGAGTGATTTGTGCAGCAAATACGTGATAGCATCCTCCACTCCCACCTTCTCCTTATACGCAAACTGAAGAGGATCCTGGGCGTGCCTGGTTTGTGGCCTCAGATTCTGTATTATCAGCCGCTCCATGGTCTTCATCACGTGCGACGTCAAGGCAACAGGTCTGAAGTCATTCAACTCCTTTGGTTGTGGTTTGTTCTGTACCGGGACAATACAGGATGTTTTCCACTGTCTGGGTACTCTTCTCTGCTCCAGGCTCTTGTTGAAGATGCGCCGTAGTGGTTCTCCCAGCACAGTCGCACAGGCCCTCAGTAATCCTGGGGAAACTCCATCCGGTCCAGCCGCCTTGCTGGTACAGATCTTCCTCAGTTGACCTTCCACCTGTGCAGCCGTAATCCTGGGCGAGTGCAAATGCAGCTATGCTCATCCCTATACCACTGTCGCTCCATGTTGCAGGAGTTTCGAGTAGTGAAGCGTCTCCCATGCACCATGTGATGCCACAGACCCCGAGCTGCTCTCTGTCGGATCAATCCTCACTCTGCAGCAGGTTTTATTGCGGCCAGTTGGCATCGCCATCCTCAAACAGAGGGAGTTATACAACAGCCAATGAGCATTCACCAGCGATCGGACTGAGTGAGAGCCGAACTCTCAGAGAGTCGGAAGGGCTGCAAATGGTGCCTGTCTCACATATTAGCAAATGGGAAAAAAAAATTTTGATTGTTAATGTTCTTTAGAAATGACGATTAATATGTACGAAGGTGATTGGTAAGTTCGTGTCCTACGGTAGAAGGAGATGAGTTATACAGCTTTCACTACATGCACAAGCAGCTCAATTCTTTGAGTGATGATTCAGAATGTTTGAAGTTCATAACATCCCCTTCCACCGTAGGCCATGAATTTATCAATCACCCGATGAGCTATTATCTTCAAACTTTCTGCACAATCACACAGAGAGTTGAACTGCGTGTGCATGCAACGAGAGCTGTATAACTCATCTCAATCTACATCAGGCCACGAACTTATTAATCACCACTGCTTTGGACACTATCTGGAGGTCCAAGATCGGTATGCTCCACGACCACTGGACTAAGTGTGTAAATGTAGGAGGGACTATGTTGAAAAATAATTGTGTTAGATTTTCTAAAACTGACTCCTTCTACCTTAGGGCACGAACCTATCAATTACCCCTCGTAGGTGTCAGCTGAGTTTAGGAATAAATAAAATAATAGCCAACAACCACTTTGCTGGGATTATACTGCGATTCTCTCCATGGTTGGTAGAAGATTGAGGAGCAGCTCTGCTGTCAAATCACACAGAAATGTCATGTGAATAGGGTTACAACGAACGGACATTTCAACTTCTACAGGATTAACGGGATCATTTTTGTGTAAGATAACAAATTAAATTTTTGAGGTGTACCTGAAGAGTAATTTTGTTCCAGTCCATCGATAGTCCAACTGGTGATGACTGTTTGTCAATGGAACTAGGTTAGGGAATTCACACTGCAACTTGTAAATGGTCAACACTCGCACTTTACTGTTCCTGCATAAACAACAACGTAACCATGTCGTCATCGGACCAACAACTTAGAACAAGAATTCTGCTGTTCCCTCTGCACCAAAACTCACGCAGACTACTTTTGCCAACTATATCACCAAATTAACGCAGCTCAGTTGGCCACGTGATCGATCCTTTCTTCTCCCAGTCACTGACTTCCTTGCGATGGTGGGTTTTTGTCGACCTGAATTCGTCCCATCCGCCTCCATAAGGCCCGTGTTCCTCTCCACCTTTCCTATCCATGTAACTGTGCAAATATGGTGTAAATATTGTACCTGAGGTAGAGAGCCGGTGCGGTGAGGCGCTGACCAGACACTCACTGTTCTGTGGACAGGAAGAGGAGAGGCCGACTCCCACAGTGGAGCCGAAACCCAATAATGTGGAGACCGACTGCACTTTACAACTACCCAGCGCCAACCATCCCGGACCAACCGCCCACCCCGGACAGTTCCCTAGGGAACGACGTCGGTGACGTTGGGACCGTTATGACGTCACTTCGTCACAGATCGGCAACCCGCAACACGGTATCACGTGACGTTGAGTCAACAGCCCGGGAGGCGGGGCAAAGAGAAATTAGAAATTGCGAGCATTGCGAGTGGGTACGGGGGGGAGTTGCCGGGAACGGTGACCCCCACCCCCACCCACGGGAATTGAGTGTGTTATAGACAGTAATTTTAATTTGAGTTTTCGGTCTTATAAATATTTCATATTTGTATTTTCTATATTTTTGTGTAGATAATCTTTTATAAATTGCGGTAAAATACGTTGTAACTAGATTACTGAACCCTTCGTGAAAAGAACGTTCCGAAAAAATATTGTTAAAGCCAAAATTTGAATCCAAACTAAGTTAACAGAAACATAGAAAACCTACAGCACAATACAGCCCCTTCAGCCCTCAAAGTTATGCCGAACATGTCCCTACCTTAGAAATTACTAGGCTTACCCATAAACTCTATTTTTCGAAGCTCCATGTACCTATCGAAAAATCTCTTAAAAGACTCTAACGGATCCGCCTCCACCACCGTTCCAGCAGCCCATTCCACGCACTTACCACTCTGAGTAAAACACTTATCACTGACATCTCCTCTGTACCTACTCCCCAGCATCTAAAACCTGTGTCCTCTTGTGGCAACCATTTCAGCCCTGGGAAAAAGCCTCTGACTATCCACACGATCAATGCCTCTCATCATCTTATACACCTCTATCAAGCCATCTCTGATCCTCCGTCGCTCCAAGGAGAAAAGGCTGAGTTCACTCAACGTATTCTCATAAGGCATGCTCCTCAATCCAGGCAACATCCTTGTAAATATCATATGCACCTTTTCCATAGCGTGAACATCCTGCCTGCAGTGAGACGACCAGAACTCTGCACAGTGCTCCAAGTGGGGTCTGACCAGAGTCCTATATAGCTGCAACATTACCTCTTGGCTCCTAAATTCAATTCCACGGTTGATGAAGGCCAATACACCGAACGAGTTCTTAACCACAGAGTCAACCTGCGCAGCTGCTTTGAGTGTCTTATGGACTCAGACCCCAAGATCCATCTGATCCTCCGCACTGCCGAGTCTTACCATTAATACTATATTTTGCCATCATATTTGACCTACCAAAGTGAACCACTTCGCATTTATTTCGGTTGAACTCCATCTGACACTTCTCAGCCCAGTTTTGCATCCTATCAATGTCCCGCTGTAACCTCTGACAGCCCTCCACACTGTCCACAATACCTCCAACCTTTGTGTCATCAGCAAAGTCACTAAATCATCCCTCCACTTCCGCATCCAGGTCATTTATAAAAATCACAAAGAGTATGTGTCCCAGAACAGATCCCTGAGGCACAACACTGATCATCGACCTCCATGCAGAATATAACCGGTCTACAACCACTCTTCTGTGGGAAAGCCAGTTCTAGATCCACAGAGCCTCCTTAGTTGCTCAATAAACCTTGCATGGGGACCTTATCAAATGTTTTGCTGAAATCCATATACACACATCTACTGCTCATCCTTCATCGATGTGTTTAGTCACATCTCAAAAAATACAATCAAGCTCCTAAGGCACGCCTTGCCCTTGGCAAAGCCATGCTGACTATTCCTAACCATATTATATCTTTCCAAATGTTCATAAATCCTACCTCTCTGTATCATCTCCATCAACTTACCAACCACTGAGGTAAGACTCACTGGTCTATAATTTCTTGGGCTATATCTACTCTCTTTCTCGAATAAAGGAACAACATCCGCAACCCTCCAACCCTCTGGAATCTGTCCCGACCCCATTGATGAGGAAAAGATCATCGCCAGAGGCTCGGCAATCTCCTGCCTTGCCTCCCACAGTAGCCTGGGGTACATCTCATTTGGTCCTGATAACTTATCCAACTTGATGCTTTCCAAAAGCTCCAGCACATCCTATTTCTTAATATCTACATGCTCACGCTTTTTAGTCTGCTGCAAGTCATCACTGCAATCACTAAATCCTGTTCCATAGTGAATGCTGAAGTAAAATATTGTTACGTATTCAGGCAACAATAAATATAGATGAGTTAGGCAAGGGTTTTTATAACAAATAACACGTTTATTAAACACTGAAAACAAACCCCCTCAAAAGTAAACAAACCCAAACGTAACCGGAACTCAGCTGCTGTACGGCAGATTCACAGTTCTTAATAACGTTGCATGTTCAAACAGTTCTTAAAGCGGTACTGAAAAAAAAAAACAGTTCTTTAAAGCGGTATGCCGAAAGTAAACAGTTCTTTAAAGCGGTATGCCGAAAGTTCAAAAGCTCACAGTCCTTTTAAAAGGAGAGACTTTTTAAGACGATTTAAATTCTCTTCCACGTCGTTGTCCTTCGATTCCCCGGCATCGAACTTTCCCACGAAGAATTTTATAAAACGTAATGGTTTAATGGCACTAACCTCTTCTTCCACACTCTGTCCTCAATCTCCCGCTATTCCCAGCGGAGATTAACACGAGAACAGTCAACGAAATCCTTCCGAATGAGGATCAAATAAGGTCGAGACCAATCCACCGTCGAAAATCGATTCTCCTCGAGATTTATCTTCCGAACTTTTATCTTCACTCTCCACAGCAAAGAAACTGTTGGCAATGACCTTTTAAACTTTAGGCATTATATAAAACTTCATTTTACAACTAAACTGTGTCATCACATTAAATCACGCAGGGACATGAAGTCATCTTGGCAAATCCCGCCACGAACTGCCCCACCTGACAGGGTGGGTCTTCCTTTTATACCCTGTAAAAAAAACCTGTCACATGACCTCTAATGGCGGGAAAATGACGTCACTCCATCATCACAAGACCATTACCTCAAGTCCAGTATAACTTCAGCCCCAGTCACGTGACAAGGTTACCACTGTCACGTGTCACGGGTACGTAGCACCTCCCTCCAAAAAAAAACATGTTTGTTCTTACAAGAACAAAAATTTTAACAATTACTTACAAGAAAAACCAAATGTATAAATTATATAACATACACAATATGCAATACCATCATATAACATCTTACAACATTCAATACAGTAGGAGTGTTACAATTAAAAAAAAAACACTCCAAAAAAAAACACATTGTACATTCAACATCGAGATAGACAATCAGCAACCACATTATCTTTACCTTTAATATGAGTTATCACAACATTGTACTCTTGTAACATCAAACTCCAATTTAACAATCTTCTGTTTTTGTTTTTCATCTTACTCAGAAAAACTAACGGATTATGATCAGTGTAAACAATAAGTGGTTTTTGAGTTGTACCAACATATACCTCAAAATATTCCAAAGGCAAAACAAGAGATAACAATTCTTTCTGTATTGTTGAATAATTTCTTTGATGCTTATTAAATTTCTTAGAAAAGTAAGCTACTGGATGATCAACCTCATCACCCTCATTCCTTTGCATCAATACTGCTCCCGCAGCTTCATCACTAGCATCTACAGCTAATGAAAAAGGTTTTTCAAAGTCAGGTGCCTTAAGCACAGGTTGTTGACATATCATTGTTTTCAATTTTTCAAATGCTTCCTGACAAGGCACTGTCCACACGAACTTCACATTCTTCTGCAGAAGGTTAGTTAATGGAAGGGCAACATTAGCAAAATTCTTACAAAATTTTCGATGATATCCTACCATTACCAAGAATCTTCTGAGAGTTTTTTTTTCCCCGTTGGAGTGGGAATCTCTAAAATTGCCTGAACGTTTGCCTGAACAGGAGCTACCTTACCTTGACCTACAACATAACCAAGGTAAGTCACAGTGGCATGTCCAAATTCACTCTTGGCTAAATTAATAGTCAAGTTAGCTTTTGAAAGCTTTTCAAACAATTTCTCCACCGCAATTATGTGTGCTTCCCAAGTATCATTTCCTGTCACTAAATCATCAATATAAGCATCAGTATCTTTCAATCCCTGAATCACAGAATTAATCATCCTCTGGAAAGTACCTGGGGCATTCTTCATCCCAAATAGAAGAACATTATACTCATATAACCCAGATGGAGTTACAAATGCAGAAATCTCTCTACCTCTGTCCGTTAATGGAACACACCAATACCCTTTCAATAAATCAATCTTTGTAAGGAACTTTGCTTTTCCAACCTTATCTACACAATCATCTACTCTAGGAATTGGATATGCATCTGTTTTCGTTACAGCATTCACCTTCCTATAGTCCGTACAAAACCTAATACTACCATCAGGTTTTGGCACCATAACACATGGCGAACTCCAATTCGAGTTAGAATGTCTAATAATATCATTCTCTAACATTTATTCAATCTCTTTCTCAGCAAGTTCACATTTTTCCATGTTCATCCTATATGGATGTTGTTTAATAGGTTTGGCATCTCCAACATCTACATCATGTGAAGCTATAGTAGTCCTTCTCGGAACATCTGGAAACAAATCCTTATACTAAAAAATCAATTCCTTCATCTGTTGTTTCTACTCTAGCTGTAAATGTGCTAATTTCTCATCCATATTTTCCAGAATGGTCGAATTAGGTAACCTAACAGAAAGAATGTTAGATTTAGAATGAAAGTCAGATGAATCATCTATCATGTTCCCAGTTAAATCAAACTCATTCTCACTAACCACAACAGTCACAGTATCAGATTGTTTCTCAAAATATGGTTTAATCATATTTATATGGCAAAGTTGTGTTGACCTTCTACGATCTGGAGTTTTTATTACATAATCCACATCATTGATTCTAGACACAATTTCATAAGGACCATGGAATCTAGCTTGTAAAGGATTTGTCTGCACTGGGAAAAGAACCAACACCTTATCTCCAGGCTTAAACATCCTCATCCTAGCTTCTTTATCATACCAAGTTTTCATTTTCCCCTGAGCCAACTTTAAATTTTCCTTGGCTAAACTACAAGCTTTATGTAACCTGTCCTTAAATTTCAAAACATAGTCCAACAAATTAGTATGCACTTCATTACTAATCCACTGTTCCTTCAATAAAGCTAAAGGTCCTCTAACTCTATGCCCAAACACAAGTTCAAATGGACTAAAACCTAAAGAATCCTGTACCGATTCCCTTACTGCAAATAAAAGTAGTTTATACCCTCATCCCAGTCACTTTCATTTTCCACACAATATGTCCTAATCATATTCTTGAGAGTAGAATGAAACCTCTCCAAGGCACCTTGCGATTCTGGATGGTATGCAGACGAAGTGATTTGCTTAGCTCCCAATTTATAAACTATCTGTTGAAACAATCCAGACATAAAATTACTGCCTTGATCAGTTTGTATTTCCTTAGGCAATCCAAAATAAGTAAAGAATTTTATAAGAGCCTTCGTTACAGTTTTAGCTTTTATATTCCTAAGTGGTACTGCCTCTGGAAACCTAGACGAAGTACACATGGTAGTCAACAAATACTGATAACCAGTTTTTGTCTTTGGTAATGGACCAACACAATCTACAATAACTTTAGAAAACGGTTCACTGAATGCTGGAATAGGTTGTAATGGAGCTACTGGTGTAACCTCATTTGGTTTACCCACAATTTGACAAGTATGGCACGTCTTACAAAACATCGCCACATCTTTTCTTAGACCAGGCCAGTAAAAATGTTTCAAAATCTTGTCCACAGTTTTCCTTACCCCTTGATGTCCACCTAAAGGCACACTATGAGCTAAAGTCAAAATCTCATTCCGATAAACTTTAGGAACGACTACCTGATAAACAACATTCCATTCCTCACTTGCAGGAATTGTAGGCGACCTCCACTTCCTCATCAACACTCCTTTTTCCAAATAATATCCTACTGGCACCTTCTCAATTTCACTACCTAGTAAAGCTTGTTCCCTTAATTTTATAATCTCAGGATCTCTATTCTGCTCTGGTATCATCTCCTTCCGAGACAGAGATAAATCTTCATAGTCAGACTTACTCCCAGAATCTTGTTCAAACAACGAAGGTAAGAAAGTCTCTGACACATCCTCAAAACTCGAATCCTGAGTTGAACAGTCATGAGTAACAACCTCATTCTGCACATCAATTTTTTTAGCCATAGCTCTAGTCACAACACAGGAAGAATCTGTGTTAGAATTCACCTCTGGTTCCTCTGACTCCATTGTCAAATGCATTTCAGGAAAAACTTGTCCACCTGCCAAGTCATTACCTAACAATAAAGAAATACCCTTCACAGGTAAGCTATGCTGTAATCCTACTTTAACAAATCCTGTAACTAACCCTGACTTTAAGTTTACTTTATGTAAATGTACAGGCATAAAATCACTTCCAACGCCTCTTATGTAATTCACCTCACCAGTATCACTCTCTTCATTAAACTTCAACACACTATCTAACATCAGTGATTAAGAAGCTCCAGTATCCCTAAGAATTTTTATTGGCACCAGAGTAGATCCTTCTTTCAAGGATACAAACCCTTCAGTTATAAAATGATCATATCCCTTTCTAACTTGGTCAGACTCTAACAAATCCTCATTTGTGTTTACCAAACCCTGTAACTTTACAGGTGCTTCAGTATGTTGCACACAAGCATCTGGAACTGCTTCCTTCTCTTTCTTTTTCAATTTGAAACAGTTAGCTATTACATGGCCAGGCTTCTTACAATAGTTACAGATAAGACCAAACTGTCTTTCCTTCACAGGTTTTCCTTCCTCCTTACCTCTCTCATTAACCTCTGATTTAATTTCTGATTTACCTTGAGTCTCCATATTATTTTTCCTCTTAAATATTCTACCCTGAGGAAATTTATTCTTATGGATTAAAACATACTCATCAGCTAATCTAGCACAGTCCTGCAATTTATCAGTATCCCTCTCATTTAAGAAGGTCGTTACTTCAACAGGAATGCTTCTTTTAAATTCCTCCATTAAAATCAGCTCTCTCAAAGTCTCATAGTCCTCATTTACATTTTTAGAAGAAACCCATCTCTCAAAACACATAGCTTTATCATAGTCAAATTCCACATAAGTCTTTTCCACAGACTTCTTCAAACTTCTGAATCTTTCCCTATACGCTTCTGGGACTAATTCGTATGCTTTGGGAATATGCGTTTTCATAATATCATAATCATGTGCTTGCGCAGGAGTTAAAGCTGTGTAAATTTGCTGTGCTTTGCCTTTAATCACACTCTGTAACAACACTGACCATTTATCTTTCGGCCACTCTGACATCCGAGCAATAGTTTCAAAATGTTGAAAATATCTTTCCACTTCTGTTTCACTAAATGGAGGGACCAATTTAATTTCTTGGCTAGCAACAAACGGTTTTTTAAAATCAGAAGACTGATTCCCAGACCTTAATTTCGCCATTGCATATTCAAAATCTCTCTGCTTTTGTTCAGATTCCAATTTACACCGCTCTAACATTATTTGTTCGATTTGCAACTGCATCTCCAGATTACTTATTGGAAACGATTCTAAAATCGATTCATCAAAATCACCCGAAGCCACAAAATGTGATGCGATTTTTCTCTGTATTACAGCTTTCGATGTAGTCGCCAAAATACCTTTAAGTTGCAATCTCTTAGCAATCTCAGATACTTCAGTTTTTTTCGCCTTCGCTAAAAAATCCGCGTCTGGCGAATCCAGAAACTCATCAATATTCATCGTTGCCGAATACCACTCACAAGCCAATCAAACAAAAGAATCGAGTAATCCCCGTTACCAAAACACCGACTCAAAATTCAACAAGCATTCTAAACTCAAACGATCCAAATCCGGACAGCCCCCATAATTATGTTACGTATTCAGGCAACAATAAATATAGATGAGTTAGGCAAGGGTTTTTATAACAAATAGCACGTTTATTAAACACTGAAAACAAACCCCCTCAAAAGTAAACAAACCCAAACGTAACCGGAACTCAGCTGCTGTACGGCAGATTCACAGTTCTTAATAACGTTGCATGTTCAAACAGTTCTTAAAGCGGTATTGAAAAAAAAACAGTTCTTTAAAGCGGTATGCCGAAAGTAAACAGTTCTTTAAAGCGGTATGCCGAAAGTTCAAAAGCTCACAGTCCTTTTAAAAGGAGAGACTTTTTAAGACGATTTAAATTCTCTTCCACTTCGTTGTCCTTCGATTCCCCGGCATCGAACTTTCCCACGAAGAATTTTATAAAACGTAATGGTTTAATGGCACTAACCTCTTCTTCCACACTCTGTCCTCAATCTCCCGCTATTCCCAGCGGAGATTAACACGAGAACAGTCAACGAAATCCTTCCGAATGAGGATCAAATAAGGTCGAGACCAATCCACCGTCGAAAATCGATTCTCCTCGAGATTTATCTTCCGAACTTTTATCTTCACTCTCCACAGCAAAGAAACTGTTGGCAATGACCTTTTAAACTTTAGGCATTATATAAAACTTCATTTTACAACTAAACTGTGTCATCACATTAAATCACGCAGGGACATGAAGTCATCTTGGCAAATCCCGCCACGAACTGCCCCACCTGACAGGGTGGGTCTTCCTTTTATACCCTGTAAAAAAAACTTGTCACATGACCTCTAATGGCGGGAAAATGACGTCACTCCATCATCACAAGACCATTACCTCAAGTCCAGTATAACTTCAACCCCAGTCACGTGACAAGGGTACCACTGTCACGTGTCACGTGTACGTAACAATATTCATTAGGTACCTCTGGTACTTCCTCTGGTTCCATACACACTTCCCCACTGTCACACTTGATAGGTCCTATTCTTTCACCTCTTATCCTCTTGCTCTTCACATACTTGTAGAATGCTTTGGGGTTTTCCTTAATCCTGCCCACCAAGCCCTTCTCATGGCCCCATCTGGCTCTCCTAATTTCCTTCTTAAGCTCCTTCCTGTTGGCCTTAAAATCTTCTAGATCTCTAACTTACTTAGCTTTCTGAACCTTTTGTAAGCTTTTCTTTTCTTCTTGACGAGATTTATTATACTCTTTGTACACCATGGTTCCTGTACCCTACCATAACTTCCCTGTCTATTTGGAACGTATCTATGCAGAAGTCTACACAAATATCCCCTGAACATTTGCTACATTTCTTCTGTAGTCTTCCCTGAGAACATCTCTTTCCAATATAAGCTTCCAATTTCCTGCCTGATAGCCACATATTTCCCTTTCTCCAATGAAACGCTTTTCTAATTTGTCTTTTCCTATCTCTCTCACCTAGATGGGGTCATTTGTGCTGTGAGGATTACATTCCTTGACTTCTCTAGTGCCTTTAACACCATCCAGCCCAAGATCTTAAAGCACAAACTAACGGAGATGGGAGTAGACTCTCACATGGTGGATTGGATAGTGGACTACTTGACAGATAGACCTCAGTATGTGCGGTTGGGAGACTGTAGGTCTGACACGGTGGTCAGCAGCACAGGAGCGCCACAGGGAACCGTACTCTCTCCGGTCCTGTTCACCCTGTACACATCAGACTTCCAATATAACTCGGAGTCCTGCCATGTGCAGAAGTTCGCTGATGACACGGCCATAGTGGGGTGTGTCAGGAATGGACAGGAGGAGGAGTATAGGAAACTGATACAGGACTTTGTGATATGGTGCAACTCAAACTACCTGCGTCTCAATGTCACCAAGACCAAGGAGATGGTGGTGGACTTTAGGAGATCTAGGCCTCATATGGAGCCAGTAATCATTAATGGAGAATGTGTGGAGCAGGTTAAGACCTACAAGTATCTGGGAGTACAGTTAGACGAGAAGCTAGACTGGACTGCCAACACAGATGCCTTGTGCAGGAAGGCACAGAGTCGACTGTACTTCCTTAGAAGGTTGGCGTCATTCAATGTCTGCAGTGAGATGCTGAAGATGTTCTATAGGTCAGTTGTTGAGAGCGCCCTCTTCTTTGTGGTGGCGTGTTGGGGAGGAAGCATTAAGAAGAAGGACGCCTCACGTCTTAATAAGCTGGTAAGGAAGGCGGGCTCTGTCGTGGGCAAAGTACTGGAGAGTTTAACATCGGTAGCTGAGCGAAGGGCGCTGAGTAGGCTACGGTCAATTATGGAAAACCCTGAACATCCTCTACATAGCACCATCCAGAGACAGAGAAGCAGTTTCAGCGACAGGTTACTGTCGATGCAATGCTCCTCAGACAGGATGAAGAGGTCAATACTCCCCAATGCCATTAGGCTTTACAATTCAACTGCCAGGACTTAAGAACTTTTTTAAAGCTATTATTAATGCTTTTTGAGTTAGTGATTTAAATGCATATCATATTATTACTGAGTTAAGTATTGTATGTAATGAGTTTTTGCTACAACAAGTGTATGGGACATTGGAAAAAAATGTTGAATTTCCCCATGGGGATGAATAAAGTATCTATCTATCTATCTATCTATCTATCAAAACTATTGTAAAGGAGATAGAATTATGATCACTATCTCAAAAATGCTCTCCCACTGAGAGATCTGACACCTGACCAGGTTCATTTCACATTTGTTATCACAGTGCACATATTTCACCATATAGTTCAAAGTTCAAAGTAAATTTTATTCTCACAGTGCATACACGTCACCTCATTCAACCCTGAGATTCATTTTCTGCAGGCCTCCTTTGCAAATCTATAGAACAGTAACTGTGAACTGTAACTATCAGGAACTATAAACTGTAAACAAATAGTGCAAATGCAGAAAAATAAATAGCAATAAATAATGAGCATGAAATAACAATATAACATAGTCCCCAAAAGAGTCCTGACATGTGTGCAGCTATCCCCTTTCTTCAGGCCCCTGATGTTTGAGGGTTAGTAACTGTTCTTGAACCTGGTGCTGCGAGTCCTGAGGTACCTTCTGCATGATGACAGCAGTGAGAAAAGAGCATTGCCTGGGTGGTAAGGATTTTTGATGATGGACATTGCTTTTCTATGGCTATGTTTCATGTAGATGTGCTCAGTGGTTATGAATGTTTTAGCCTTGATGTACCTGAGCTGAATCCACTACCTTTTGTAGGATTTTCCACTCAAAGGCATTGATGATCCTATACAAGGCCATAATGTAACCAGTCAGCGCACTTTCAACCTCAGACTTATAGAATTTTGGCAAAGTTTTCGATGACATGCTGAATCTCTGAGAGCTCTAAGGAAGTAAAGGTGCAGTCGTGCTTTCTTCACAATAATATTTATATGATGGGTCCAGGACAGATCCTCTAACAGTGACACACTGGAATTTAAAGTTATTGACTTTCTTCACTTCTGATTGTCCAATGATTACTGGCTCATGGATATCTGGTTTCCCTCTCCTGAAGTCGACAATCTGTCCCTTGGTCTTACTGACACTGAGTGAGAGGTTGTTGTTGTTATGCCACTCACACAAGCTTGATCTCTGGAGTCTTGCTCTGTAAGATCTGTCTGTATGCAGGTAGGACGAATAAAGTCAAATTATCTGACTTAACAAAATGCGGTCTCGGGAGCAAACAATGGGCATTCCTTATCATAGTGCCGGAGAGGTCTAGTGTGTTGGGACCTCTGGCACAATAGGGTACTACTTTCAGATTCTTTTTTTCCAGGTATTTACGGCAAAATAAATACAATGGAATTTATGAAAACGATAAACAGGAAAGACTGTCAGATAACCAATGTGCAAAAGACAGATCATGCAAATAATAAAAAAATAAATTTTACTGTGAAATTCAATTGTAGAATTCTTGAAAGTGAGTCTGCAGATTATGGAATCAGTTCTGTGAAGATACCTGTGTCATTTCAAGGCCATGACTGCTATAGGGTAATAACTCTTCCTGAAGCTGGTGGTGGGACCTAAGGCTCCTGTTTATCCTTCCCGATGGCAGCTGTGTGAAGAGAGCATGAGGTGGATGAAGGATGTTGTGGATGATGGATGCAGTTTACTTGTAGAAGTAAATGATGGGGAGGGCTTTGCCTGTGACGAACTGGGGTGTATCCACTAGTTAGAAACATAGAAAAGCTACAGCACAATACAAGCCCCTCAGCCCACGATACCCTGCCAAAACCGCACTTATTTTGGAAATTACCTGGTGTTACCCATAGCCCTATATGTTTCTAAGCCCCGTGTACCTATCCAGGCGTCTCTTAAAAGACTCCATTGTATCCGCCTTCACCACCTTGGCCGGCAGCCCATTCCACACACTCACCACGCTCTGTGTAAAAAAATTGCCCCTGATATCTCCACAAAGTTCTTGTAGACCTTTCCTTTCTATTCCTGATCATTGCATTTCCATATCAAACCATGATGAAACCAGTCAGGTTACTCTCCACTGTGCATCTATATATGTCAAAGTTTTAGATGCCACGCTGACTATACGCAGGTAGAGTCACTGCCTTCTTTAAACTGGCACTTACTGCTAGTCCCAGGACAGACCCTCTGAAATGATAATGCTGAGAAATTTAATGTTACTGACTCTCTGTACCTCCAGTCCCTGATGATGACTGGCTCATGGATCTCCGGTCTCCTCCCCCTGTCGTCAGTGATCAGCTCTTCAGTTTTGATGATATTGAGTGAGAGGTTGTCGTTGTGGCATCATTCAACCAGATCGTTCATCTCTCTCCTGAGGGCAAATGTGTCACCACCTTTGATTCATCCAACAACAGTGGTGTCATCTGCACACTTAAATCTGGCACTGGAGTTGTACTTAGCCACACAATCACAGGTATAAAGTGAGTGGAGTAGTGGACAAAGCGCACAGCCTTGTGGTACACCAGTGCTGATGGTGATTGTGGTGGAGATATTGTCGACTTTGAATGCAATGTCTTCACTGTGGAAGGGAAATAGAAATTACATCTGAGAGAGAAGATTACATTAAATTCAGCAAAATATCAGAATGAAAGTGAGCTACCTTTTCACAGAAATGTGAAAACCGGACCAACTTGTCCACGCAATGAGTATTGTGAGCAATGCTGGGCCATTTATCCAAGGAATGATGTGTTTGCATCAGAGAGGGTCCAGAGCAGGTTCACAAGAATGACCCCGCGAATGAAAAGGTTAACAAATGAGGAGCATTTGATGCCTCTCGGCCTGTACTTGCTGGAGTTTAGAAGAGTGAGGAGAGAGTCACATTATAACCACTTGAGTGAACGTGGAGAGGATGTTTTCTGTAGTGGGTTAGTCCAGCACCAGATGGCACACATTCAGAATAGAAGGATGTGTCCTCAGAACAGAGATGAGAGGACATTTTTTTCAGCCAGACGGTCATGAATCTGTGGAATCCATTGTCAAGAGAGGAGGAGGCCACACAGTGAGCACTGGACACAGTCAATTGACATGTTAATCCACGGCCTCCTCCACTGTTGCGATGAGGCCACACTCAGGTTGAAGGAGCAACACGTTATATTCCAACAATCTGATGACATGAACTTCAATTTCTCTAACTTCCAATGATGTCCCATGCCCCCTTCACCATTCTTCATTCCCTTTTCCATCTCAGATTATCTTCCTACCTGCCTATCACCTCCCTCTGGTTTTCGTCCCTGCTTTCTTTCTTCCATGGCTTTCTGTCCTCTTCTACTAGATTCTCCCTCTCTAGCCCTGTATCACATCACCAATCAACCTCCCAGCTCTTTACTTCACCACCCCCTCTCACAGTTTCACCCATCACCCCTGTGTTTTTTCCCCTCTACCCCCACCTTCTAACTGTGACTCTTCATCTTTTTTTCTTCAGTCCTGCTGAAGGGACTCGGCCCGAAATGTCGACTGTACTCTTTTCCATAGAGTCTGCCGGGCCTGCTGAGTCCCTGCAGCATTTTGTGTGTGTTGTCCAGATACAGGTGATGATCTCAACAGGCTTGCAGGTGAAGTTTTATTTCTCCTGGAAGGACTATTTGGGTTTCTGAATGGTGGTGCAGGGGAAAATGTAGCACATGTTCCGATTACAGGGATGTGCCAGCAGTGAGATCAGTGGAGAGGGATGGATGGACAATGGAATCACGGAGAGAGTGATCCCGGCTGAAAGTGGAGATTGGGGTGGGTGGAAGGATGTGTTTAGTGCTGGAATCCCTTTGAAGGTAGTGGACATTATGTAAAATGTTGTGCTGGACAGAAGCATATGGGAGGTGGTAAGTAAGGATAAGGGGAACTGTAACCGTGTTATGGCAGTGAGAGAATGGGGTAAGGGCAAATGTCTTAAAAATGGAGGGGATATAAGAGGGTGAGAGCAGCAGCAATGACAGACGAATGGAAACCTCGTTCTTTGAAGGAGGAAGACATTGCTGATATTCCGGCAAGGAAAGCTTCATCCTGGGAACAGATGTGATGGAGACATATAAAACGGGCATCATTTGCACAGAGGACAGGCTGGGAAGAGCTATAGTCAATATAGCCGTGAGAGTCAGTAGGTTTATAGAAAGGTATCACTGGACAATCTGTCTCCAGAGATGGAGGCAGTGGTATTGAGAAATCAGAGAGAGGTGAATATGAAGTGACTGGAGGGATATGGATGATAAACAGAAGGACATTTAATATGAATTGACATCAATTTCAGTACAATATCATGGGCCGGTTGGCCTTTACTGCGCTGCACTCTTTTGTTTGTTCCATATTCCAAGAAAGGGAACATGAAATGTCATGAGTGAGATTAAGAACATTCAATGGTAGTTTTATATACTTTTGAAACAGGATGGTTGCCATAGAGTATGTAGGACCTCTCAATAACAAACGAGGGAGTTTCTGCCAGAAGTCAATGTAAGTGGGTGATATACTAAATAAGTACTTTGCATCTTTGTTTTGTCGGATGGAATTTAATGCAGGAAGTGTGAGGTGTTGTATATACATTTCGCAACACTGTATTCCACCTGCCACTTGTTGTCCATTCTTCTAATTTGTCTAATTCCTAATATAATCGCATTGTTTCTTCAGCATTATCAAACCCCTCCACCTATCTTCATATCATCTGCAAACAAAGCCATCAATTCCATTATCTAAATCATTGACAAACTATGTGAAAAGCAGCAGTCTCAATACTGACTGAACACCACTAGTCACAAGCAGTCTACCATAAAAGACCCGTTTTATTCCCACATTGCCTCCTGCCTGCCAGCCATTCCTCTATTCATGCTCGTATCATTTCTGTAACGCCATAGGACTTTATCTTGATAAGGAACCTCATGTGTGGCACCTTATAAAACATCTTCTGAAATTCCAGGTAAATGACATCCACTGCCTCTCCTTTGTCCATCCTGCTTGTTACTTCCTCAAAGAACACTAACAGATTTGTCAGGCAAGATTTCCCCAGGAAGACTTTGAATTATTTTATCATTGGTCTCCAAGTACCTCGGAACCTCAGCGTTAATAATAGACTCCAACACTTCCCCAACCACTGAGGTTAGGCAAACTGTGCTATATTTCCCTTTCTTTTGCCTTCCACCTTTATTAAAAAGTGGAGTGACATTCCCAATGCTCCATTCCTCCGGGCCACGCCAGAACCAAGCGATTCTTGAAAGATCATTGCCAATGCATCCGTCATCTCTTGGGAACCTCGCTTAGGACTCTGGGATGTCGTCCATCTGTCCCAGGTGATATATCCACCTTAAGGCCTTTGAGTTTGCCTGGCACTTTTTCCTTTGTACTAGCAATGTCAATCACTCCTGTTCCGTGACGGTCACAGACTTACAGCACACTGCTAGTGAATTCCGCAGTGAAGAAACAAGCAACGTAGTTATGACGTTTTTCTGCTTTTTATTTGTCCCCCATCACTAACGCTCCAGAATTATGTTCCTGTGGTCCAATATCACCTCTCTTTTACTCTTTATAAAACGGGGGAAAAAACCGGGAAAAAAACTCTTTATATAGCCGTCATATCAGCATCGGTCGATGATTCTGCAGGAGACTGAGGTACTGACTGTCTCCAGTGGTCTGTGACATCGATCGATCAGCATTCCCGAGCTGCTTTGGTGATGGTAATTTTACTGTATTATTATTCAAGAGGAATAATGAATTTTAAAAACTAAGTGCGGACAAGCAATTCGGTGTTGAAGCGATCAGTTCTTTTGATATTGGAAAGGTGGAATAGCCCGGCTGCTGTGAGCTAGGGACGGTGGATCGCAGAAGAGAGAGACATTGTGTTCAACCTCTTTCCGCAAATATAACCCGAGAGTCTATAGCTCAGCACCATTCGTTGTTACACTTAGTGACAGAGTCCATCACTCCAAACACATTTAAACCAGTGCTTTTGTTGTCAGCTATCAACTCCCGCATGGTCCCAGCACTTTAGTAAAGTTACTGACCAATATCAGACCTGATGTAGAGTCTCGGTCCGAAACGTCGACTGATTATTCTTTTCCATCGATAATGTCTAGCCTGCTGAGTTCCTTCAGCATTTTGTGTGTGTTGCTTGGATTTCCAGCATCTGCAGATTTCTCTTGTTTGTGACCAATATTAAACGTCACCCTAGAGCTCGTCATTTGCATCCTCATCTTGTTTTGGTATGCAAATGGCTCCAGTTACCCTGCTATGCAAAGGGGAACCAGGGCCTTTAACGACCTTTCTTGCCGAGGTTGACTGCACACTATCTGTAAACTTTCCCTGACAAGGCGCGGCATTAACTTGACTTGCTGTAACTTCCACACTTCCCACTTCCCTTTCATCCTGTAAAGGACAGCATGGATTGTGGCTGCAGTTGAACTGCACAGAGAGTTCGGGTGTCCTTAGTGATCCTGACATCGACTATCTGAAGAGGAGGATTGCTGAACTTTAATGGAGGCAGCTGTTCTTTAAACCATCACTTCAGCGAGTGCTCTCAGGAAAGACATTAGAACAAATTTCAAAACCAGCAAGAATATTACCCTTGCCCACTACACACTGGAGTTGCATAAACTTCGTAGCAGCTAATGAAGCTAATCAAATGGATTCCAGAGGTGATGATAGAGTGGCGTGTCTCTCCTGCCCAAACTTCTTCACCTTAATAACTTCCAACGGGATCTTCACGATTAAATTTGTTGATGTTCCCAGATATAGCAAGGATGTTTGTGGATCATTCCAGACAATGATGGCACAACTACCTCCCCTCTCAGCCAACAGAAAGTTTAATGCTTTCAATTTTGAAAGGCCACACTGCAGCTTTCTGCCGCCTTGTTAAAAAAGTCTTTGGTGACCAGACTTGTTTCATATAGGATTATGGCTGTGTTGTTAGCAACACTCGGTCCATATTGATTCTCTCACGAGTCCGTCTGGTAGGTCTCCAGAACAGGAACACTACAATCCAGTAACACTCATCATTCTCCTTCATCCTTCAATGCTGGCAAGTGTTACATATTTGCTGCTACGTACGCCAAAGAACAATAACCCCTTAACAGCTCTTGTTCAGGCTAAAGACCCCATTTAAAGGCAAAGCGGATATCCTTGGCAAACAACTGTAGGCCTGCCAGCCAATACTGTAAGTGTCATTACCAGAAGTCGTTGGATCACTGGTGGCATAGACATTGCACGTACTGTAACCTAAATCTGATCCCATTACTCTGTAATTGCAATAACAGACTTCACCCTTATCTTCATGAAGCATCTTCAGGGCAGAGGATGTACGCAGTCCATTATGAGCAGTTTAATGCCATCGGTCCATTGGCAAGTGTAATTTCTCTGGCCAGTGCTGCCTTCACAGCTCTGATTATGTTATCTAAGTCGAAAACAGAATCAAACTCAGTACAATTGAGGGGTAG
Source organism: Hemitrygon akajei (assembly GCF_048418815.1). Taxonomy (NCBI): domain Eukaryota; kingdom Metazoa; phylum Chordata; class Chondrichthyes; order Myliobatiformes; family Dasyatidae; genus Hemitrygon; species Hemitrygon akajei. The sequence continues at coordinate 28,708,855 of NC_133151.1, forward strand.
AGACCACACTGTTAACCCACATTCCGAATAAATGGGCCCTTTACAGCACACTCAACAACTTGATCGTTTAGTACCAACATGTATTCATAACTCAGCGTCATGTTCTTTGACTGGAACAGGAGCTGTGTCGCCTCATCTTTGACATGAGGTGCCCAAACCACATATCCACTGACATTTTCTCAGTATCACATCGGGAGAAGAAGCCGTCAGGGCCAAAAATTGACACATGGGCTCAGGAGGCATTTTACAACGGGCAGAATTATATAATTGTACAAGTTCTACAGTACAGTTTGGGATAAGATTGTTTAAAGCAAACTTTGTAGTCAGTCGAGGTAGTGGTAGTCGAGACTGAAAATGAGCTTTATCACACCTGCCTTGGCACTGAGGGCATCTGTGAGCTCAGTAGCCAGGCTGTCCATAAACAAAGTGCACCTTTCACTGACGTCTCAATCTTTTGTCCATTACCAACATCCCCATGTTCGATGAAGTGAATAAAGGAACTGCACAATCCATACATTTAGAATGGTTTGTTTATTTATTTATTTTTTGCTAAATAACGCTATACATTCTTCTAAACAGAAATAGTACCAGTCACAAGTGGGTGACAACTCAAATGCTGGTAAAGCAGGTAAAGTTGAAACTAAACTTAGAAGGAAATTGTAAATAGAATTTAATCTAGTAATGATCAGCAACAATGTGATCACTGTCATTTTTATTAAATATAAAACAATACAAGTTAAAATAACATTCCAATTGTATATGGAAGCTGTCACAATATGCGTATACAACATTCGATGTTAATGAGAGACAATGGTAGAGCGGTCCAGGGGGTCCCCAATCCTTACACAAATATTATGCATTCCTTTAACATTTTGAATCACTTGATTTCATGTGGAATTATTATAAACATGACAGAATTTTACCTATCTTTTCATCTCGAACAAGTAACATTGTACTTTTTCCGGAACCGGGCCTGAGACCCATTTACAATAACATTCATTACGTTAGAGTAAATCCGTAAACTTCTGAAATACCTTGTAAGCGTACTTTACAAATTCATTCATTCATCTGCTTCTTTTTTGCAATACTGTGTATCTCATGTTAACATTGAGTGTGAAGGAAACACTTCATTGCAACATACCATATTAGTTGACAGTGCATGGAAGTCACCTTATCGCTCATTCTCACACAGTGCTATTGAGAGCCTCTGACTGTGGTTACACGAGCCTCATCAAGTACTCAGGGGTACTACTTAGGTGAGTTTTGTTGTAACTCTGCCTGGGGGATGCAGAGATACAGAGAATTATAGACATCATTACCTTCTCAGTCTCTGGAACCAGTTGTTTCTTGTTAGACACTGTGGTAGACTGTTCTTTCTTTGCCTTTTCATTCTCTAAGTTTAGTTCGCATTCTCTGCTCCTACTGCGAGAATCAACCAACTATTTTCGCATTTCACTCTTCCAGTGAACAATCACAGGACACTTAAACGTTTTCTCCCATTTCTCCCCTTCCATCTACACTTCTGCAAGCACTCTCTTCTTCCATTCCACCCACTTCTCAAAATATTTCATACTTTCTGCTCCATAGCACACGCCACCAGAGTTTTCTCAAACGAGCAAGCACCATTCTGAACTGAATTCCGCTAGTGAGCCCACAGTTCAATGCAGAGCCAAGTGAACTTGGGGAACAGTGATATGGCCTTGGCACCCTGATATTTTCAGTTTGGTCCGGCACCTCAATCGATGGCCAAACGTCGGGTCTAATCGCCTCGATACGCCCGAGGGTCTGAACCTCGTCGCCTCGATCTGATTCCCGATTCCGCACGGCGATTAAGTTTCCGTCCAAACATCGAGTTCAGTAGAATCGGTATGCGCTGGTGGCCGAGCGTCATCACCTCCATTCGGCCTTCGGCACGGCGTTGAAATTGATCGAACCTTGAGTCCGTTTCCCTCTTGGCCTCCTCACCTTGCTTCGGTTCTGCCACTGCGAATTACCTTAATGACCTAAGGGAAATTACAGATTATTACTTGCAGTAATCGTTAGCCAGAAAAAGCTGAATTAACAAAAATGTATTTCGTGTTTCATTAGCCACCAGCCAGAAATCGCTTAAATTCACCAGCACCATCTTAAATCCGTTTCGAATCAACACCCACAGAGATTATCCTGAAGTCATCCATAGTGATAACCCTGTTATCCTTCCTATAATCTGTCTCTATGACTGATGGAGATGAGGCTGTGTAACAGAATCCCATCGGATTGATTGCCCGTCCTTAATTTTGTAGATTCTCTCTTAATGCTTCTCACATTCAACTGAACACATCTCAATCCATCTGTACTGTCGTTTATATCCCCGAGCTCCTGCCCATCCATCACACAGTATTACTGAGCATGACATCTGACTTATATTCAATCCCTCCAATCAGTGACTGGTGTTCTGGTTCACATCCCACTGTCAATCTCGTTTCATCCCTCCCGGGGAGCAGTAATGAACTTTATGATACTGACCCTCCTCCAGTGAAGGTGCAAACTATCCCTCTTGTACATGTCATCCTTGCACCAGGAGGAGTCCCAGTGATCGGGTCAATGCAAGCTCGCTTTTCCCTCGGAGGCTGGGTGGGACTCCAACTGGAGATCAGGGGCTGAGGCTGGTTGGTGATAAATTTTAATGAGAACACAAAGGGAAATTTGTTCTCTCAGATGTGGGTGCTGGAACGAACTGCCAACACGTGATGTATACAAGTTTGATATCAACTGTTAAGAGAAGTTTGGATAGGTGCATGGATCGTAGGAGTATGGAGGGATATGTTCCCAGTGCAGGTCGATAGGAGTGGGCAGTTTAAAGGATTTCGCACAGACTAGATGGACCGAATGACCTGTTTCTGTGCTATACCTTTCTATGGCGCTATGAATCTATGATCCAAAATCCTGAACCTCTGCCCCTGCACCAGCTCTTCGGTCACACATTCATCTGCTCTAACTTTCTCTTCCTACCCCCACTAGCACACGGTACTGGGAGTTACCCGGAGATTACAAGCCTTCAGGTCCCGCTCTTTAACTTCTTCCCTAACTCTCTATATTCACAGTACAGGGCATCATCACTTTTCTATCTCTCCGTTGTTATCGACGTGAACCATCACCTCCGGCTGAATAAACACTAACCCCCTTGAGAGATTTCTCCAGCTGCTCAGAGACGTCCCTGACCCTGGCACCAGGGAGGGGACACTTCGGTTTATGATGGTGCTGGTGATGCACAGCAATCACTTGTCGGTATCAGACAAAACCACGAACTACTTTATGAATCACACATTCTCAGCAAAACGATCACTGCAATCAAAATGGTGTTGCTTGCCATTCGGAGTTGAGTTTTCAATCGCCTATACGAACTGGAATTTTTACAGTGTGAACTGCAGTTTTGAAGCTGCAAGACGGTTGTGCGTGGCGCATACGGACCGAATCGAGGCGGTGGGGCCCGGGCCGGAGAGTGGGAAATGAGACAATGTTTGGCCGCTCCTGGAGCAGACTTGGAGGTGATTCGATGTGACAGAGCTGAGGCGAGACAAGCGGACGTAATGCAGAGTATTTCCTGACCTGGCCTTTACCCAGTGAGCCCCAGAGCCACTCTCAGCTGCTCAGCTTCTTCTTCATTCTGAGGAAAGCAAAGCCAAACCATCCAGTCTCACCTCATCACGGAAAGGCCACATGCCAGACAACATCCCGGTGAATCTGTTCTACACTGTCAGGGAGGTTCATTGCTGCTACCTGGGATTGGCGGGGGGAGGGGGACCAGAGCACCAGGTCACAGATCACAGTGCAATCATGTTCTTCCTACAGTGTGTCGCCCAGAATTGCACACAATACTCCAGCGGTGTGGGAAACCAAATATTAGCAAGATGGTGCCTGACACCTCTTTGTTAATCTAATATCTCTTTATTTTCTGTCAATAATTACCACACCACCCGACAGACTCACTGTCCTTAATTAAAAATGTCAGCGAGAAATCAGCTAATATTACAAATCGTTGGCATTAGCATTGTCCTGATCAGGATTCTGCCCAAATCGGCGTCTATTTCTTACTTCCCATCGACAGTCCAGTAGACCATTTTATATGTCTGTTCGGTTTTATATCTTGCTCTTTATTTCCCTTTTAAAATATTTGTTATTTTCCTTTCCTTCGGCCCGGTGTGGAGATCAGGCTTTCCCCACACATACCCTCCATACCCCCCCCCCCTCCAGTCGAGCATTTTTCATGAATTATTTGTATCATTTGAAGGCTTCCCATTAGCTGCTCTGATTGACAGCTTATTCAGACCCCTCTCTTCGCACTGGTGGTGTGTCTTACAACAGGGTATTGTTTTTCTTTTCTGACAGTCATTCAGAGTGGAGGTGTATTGTGAAGAAATGTCGTCAGAACTTACAGACGCCTCACAGCCCGGAATGTGTTATTTGTCCAATATTGATTAATCTGAGGATTAACAATATATCGATGGTGTTGGGATGGGCTTAGTTTGGCTTTATGTACAGATGATGGGGTCTGTGGAAAAGCGGTTGCAATACTGTCTATGTGGTAAGGTCTGAACAAGCAGTGTTAACAGCAATGGAAGAATGGCCTTTGGACGGGGTTTTAAATGTTCTGTATCTAAATCGAAATGTGTGTATTTTTCAAAAGCAAACACGAGGAAATCTGCAGATGCTGGAAATTCAAGCAGCACACACAAAATGCTGGTGGAACACAGCAGGCCGGGCAGCATCTATAAGGAGAAGCACTGTCGACGAATCGGGCCGAGACCTTTCGTCAGGACTAACTGAAAGGGAAGATAGTGGACAGTGCTTCTCCTTATAGATGCTGCCTGGCCTGCTGTGTTCCACCAGCATTTTGGATGTGTGTGTTTTACTCGGAAACATGGTGCGGATTATATTCACCTTACAGTGTATGAGAGTTTGCTGTCTAGTGTTCCTGTGTTTAAATATATCGGGCTTAGGCTGATATGGAGAGCATATGTAAAGTTTTATATACATTTTTTAGAGGATAAATGTAAGCAGGTCGTTAACTGGCATGATTGTGGCTCTTCCAGAGCTGTTCTGTTGAAAATGTATTCTCCTTTAATACAGGTTGTTTCATTTATAGAGAGGCAGCTCGTTCAGTTTTATACAGGTCGGATGTTCTACAGACCAGTGCACTTTGGCTCTGTAGTGGAGCATTCCCGACCACAGCTAGAGATGCATCGGAGGTTAAACAAGGCGAGATGTTTCTCCACATGCCGAGGGGAAAAATGAGCCCTGCAGACTGGACTTGATTAATAGGGTGAGGACGTCACCTCAGACTAATTCTGTTTTAATGGCTTGTTGAGAATATACCAGCAGAGCTGATAAATGTTTTCTGCAGACACTTACAGAATATGTGTGGAAATATGGTCTTGGGGATTATTGGACAAGTGGTCTGGACAAGAGGTCCATCATGGACATTTCCAGCTGTAGGAATAGATTTGAGATTACTAGAGGATAAACAAACTCTTGTGGTGGTGAGAGGGCTTCTGGTCATTTACGGCGGCCAATATTATTTCCATTTTGCCTATCTTTACAGATGGTTCTAAAAATCCAGTTAGTGACCGGGTGGGCTCAGGGATATTTATCCACAGCTAACCCCCTCACTCAACTCCCTGTAGTGTGCATACCGTCCCAACCGCTCAACAGACGACGCCATTGCCATCACCCTCCACCTGACCCTAACGCACCTGGACAAAAAGGACAGATACGTTCAGATGCTGTTCAGAGCCTTCAGTTCAGCATTCAACGCAATCATCCCTCAGAAACTGATTTGAAAGCTGAGCCTATTGGGCCTGTACACCTCCCTCTGCAACGGGATACTAGACTTCCTGACTGGGATACCTCAGTCAGTCCGGATCGGGAGCAACACCATCACACTGAGCACGGGGGCCCCCGAGGGCTGTGTGCTCAGTCCACTGCTGTTCACTCTACTGACCCACGACTGTGCTGCAACACACAGCTTGAACCATATCATCAAGTTCGCCGATGACACGACTGTGCTGGGTCTCATCAGCAAGAACGAGTCAGCTTACAGAGAGGAGGTGCAGCGGCTAACGGACTGGTGCAGAGCCAAAAAACTGTCTCTGAATGTGAACGAAACAAAAGAGATAGCTGTTGACTTCAGGAGAGAACGGAGCGACCATTTCCCGCTGAACATCGACGGTTCCTCAGCAGAGGACGTTAAGAGTACCAAATTTCTTGGTGTTCACCTGGCGGAGAATCTCACCAGGTCCCTCAACACCAGCTCCATAGCAAAGACAGCGCAGCAGCGTCTCTACTTTCTGGGAAGTCTGAGGAAAGTCCATCTCCCACCCCCCATCCTCATCGCATTCTACATGGGTTGTATTGAGAGCATCCTGAGCAGCTGCATCACTTCCTGGTCCGGAAATTGCACCATCTCGGATCACTAGACCCGGCAGCGGATAGTGAGGTCAGCTGAGAAGTTCATCGGGGTCTCTCCTCCCGCCATCACGGACATTTACACGACACGCTGCATCCGCAAAGCATTATGAAGGACCCCATGCATCCCTCATTCAAACTCTTTTCCCTCCTGCCATCCGGGAAAAGGAACCGAAGCATTCGGGCTCTCACGACCAGACTTTATAACAGTTTCTTTCTCCAAGCTATCAGACTCCTCAATACCCAGGCCTGGACGAACACCTTACTTCCCTATTGTCCTGCTTATTATTTATTGTTTTGCCTGTACTGTTTTGTGCACTTTATGCAGTCTTGGGTAGGTCTGTAGTCTAGAGTAGCTGTTTTTTTTTTCTCTCTGTGTTGTTTTTTTTTACGTAGTTCCGTCTAGTTTTTGTACTGTGTCATGTTACACCATGGTCCTGAAAAACGTTGTCTCGTTTTTACTATGTACCGTACCAGCAGTTATGATCGAACCTTGACTTAATGTTCAGGTGGGAAAAGGTTGTTTATCTATGCAACAGAACTTATGGCCATTATCAATCTGCAATGGGTTGAACAAGTCAAACAGAGTTGTTATCTGCCCAGACACTGCCTCGGTACTGTGGAGTTTGTAATCGACGTCTTTAAGAAAACCATAGCTGATCTGTTGATGGAAGTGTATTATGATCCATATGCTCTGAAGTGTGCGGGAAAAACACAGAACACAGAACATAGAAATTTACAGCACATTACAGGCCCTTCGGCCCACAATTTTGTCCAGACCATGTAACCTACTCTAGAAACTGCCTAGAATTACCAAGAGGCTCCTAAAAGACCCTGTTATATCCGCCTCTACCACCACCGCCGGCAGTGAATTCCACTCACCCACCACTCTCTGTGTGAAAAACTTAACCCTGACATCCCTCCAGTACTTATTTCCAAGCACCTTAAAACTATGCAACCTCGTGTTAGCCATTTCACCCCGGGGGGGGGGGGGGAGCCTCTGGCTATCCACACAATCAATGCCCCTCATCATTGTATGCATCTCTATCAGATTACTTCTCAGGCTCCGTCGCTCAGAGGAGAAGGGCCAAGTACACTCACAAGAGTGTACTGTTTTCATTGGCACCTACACATCTGGGTGGTCGGGTAATGAAAGGGCAGATGTTACCGCTAAACAGACACTTGCTTAGTCTGAGGTAGATATTATAGTTAATATGGGAAAGCATGAAGTGAAATGTTGTACTAGTTTGCCTGGGGTTGGGTAATAGCAGACAGTCTGGAATAACAGTTCCACAGGGAGGTGGTATTATAGTTTGTTTCCATCAGTCCAAGTGTGGTACCTTTTGGGAAAGAATAGGAGGGAAGATGTGTGGTTTATGAGACTAATTAGCGGACATACGGGTTTGCCCTCCTCATTGACACTTGTTGGGTAGTAGGGGAATGTGTGCGTGATTTTTGTAATGTCCCAGAGAGGGTGAAACATGTGATCATGATGTGCCACAGATATTCTTTGGAACGTAGGAAGCTGTTTAGGCATGTAATGGGTGGAACTGGGGCGCAGAATTTGCAGGATATACTGGCACCTGAGGCAGGGACGGTTATGCCGTTTTGGACTCTGTTCAACGTTTTAGTTAAAATAGATTTGGGACGTAGCATCCGATCTCCATCAAGCTTCCCTTCGTATTCCATTACAGTAGGTGGTGCTAATGCAGCTGATGGGAGAAAGTAGGAGGAGAGTGTACTGTTGAGGTGGGAAAAGGCAGTAAAATTGACTTGACTTGTTTGTCCAGCAACCAATACGTGTTGCGGCGGTTACCAGCTCCTCGGTGCCCTCTGGTGGCGGGTGTGTGTAACAGACCCTGAGGCCGCTGGGTGATTTATTGACCTCACTGTCATTTTCCGACCCAGGAGTCCGGATGTTTCGTTCACGTCATCGTGCAAGTTAAGTAAACCCACAACTTGATATCCTCATGACTCGGTTGAATGCATTCCCGACTGCAGGGAACAATGTTAGTGTGGGTACTTAATGATCATTCCGTTTCAGTCTGCAAGAACCTGACAAGTGATTTCCGATTTAAATATTTTCTCCTTAATTTGGCGTGAATGCGAATTTTCAAAAATTTCCTGTTTTTATTCAGGACTAATGTGCAGTCTTGCGTTTGGTGAAACATTTACTTCATCCACTTTTACGTCGGTCTTTTAAATTAATGCTCTGATTTTAAAAGCCTGTTGCTGCTCTTTGCCTTAAATTCCTTAAATTTTGCAGGTCAATAGTGTGGGGCCGTCAGACAGTCCCCTCTCCTTTTCTCCCTGACGCAGCTCCCCACAATGAGATTAAATTGAGGAGAGGTCAGACATATCTTCATATACAGAAGGGATGAAAGGGCGTGCGTGGTGATCGGGAAGAGAAACTGAGCGACCAGGATCGAAATGAATGGCGGAATTGTCTCGAAAAGCCGAATATCCTACTCCGACTTCTATTTTCTATCTTTCAACGTCCATCCTTTGTGATCAGAGTCTCAGATAGAAGATATCATCGTTCACTTGCCACTGGGGACGTAGCTCAGTGGAGGAGCGCATGTGTGAAGTCCAGGATTCAAACCTAGCATTCAAACACTGTTGTTTGTGAAGTTTGAAAACTGGGCGGAAAATCCCAGATGAAGAAATTTTCCGCACGATGGTTGGCCTTTCATTCCCGTCGTTGAGACGCCAGAATAAGCCTGTGACACGTGGGACAGTTTAGAATCGTTCCTTGCTGTATATCAGTCCTCGGTAAGGGAATTCTAAAAACACCCGCACATTTAGTGAAGTGACGAAAGCTCGGCCGCGATGTTCTGAACATTGGAGCAACGACTATAATTCTCAATGAAACCTACTGAATGTTGAAGGACCAAGATAAGGTGGACGTGGAGGGGATGTTTCCTGTGGTGGGGGCGTCTAGAACTAGAGGTACAGCCTCAAAGTTGAGGGGCGACCTTTTAGACTGAGGTAAGGAGGATTTTGTTTTTAGCCAGAGTAACAAATCTGTGGAATGCTCAGCCGCAGACTGCGGTGGAGGCAAGTGTATGGGGTTGAGTGGGATCCGGGATCAGCCGTGATGGAACGGCGGAGCAGACTCGCTGAGCTGAATGACTGATTTCTGTTCCTATGTCGTATGGTTTTATGGTCTAACTAAATCCCGATGAAGGGATTGTTTGAGGTACGTGCTTGCAATGCGGAAACCCAGTCAGCATCTAAATCCGCGAGTTCCGTTCACAGGGAGACAAGGTGAACCTCTGGTTCAACTTGGAATCCGACATTTATTCAGTGATCAGGGCAGGGTGGGAACGTTAATGGGACCTAGGGATTGAACGTACTGACTCCCAAGTGCGGTTTAAAATGTCGCTTTTATACGAAGCCCCAGAAGAGGGATGAATTGTCCATGTTAACAATTAAATAAGGTAAACCACATTCAATGGCGAAATATGTGGAACGAGGTGCAAGATGGGCTAAAGCATAAACGACACAGAGAGGATAACTGGGTGGTCCAGATAGTAAGGAAGAAAGAAACGAAAGTGGAAACAGAACGAGGTAAAACAAGGAATTAACAACAGAAAGTGAAGTAAGTGGGTAGGAATAAGGGGGAAAGATGGAATTGATGCACCATGGACAGACACATGCACAGACCCAGACATGTACTGATACAGATAAGACCTAAAGAAATACAGGCACCGACACAGACATAGACAGAAACAGACACAGACAGAGATGCAGACGTTATACAGACACAGAGACACAGACACAGACTGAGACATGCACAGACATTGACAAGACAAAGACATATACAGGCACTGACACACACACACAGACAGAAACATAGACCCAGACATATACAGATACACAAAAACACACATCCACACCAGACACGCGCAAACACACACAGAATCTCTCTCTCTCTCTCTCTCTCTCACACACACACACACACACACACACACACACACACACACACACACACACACACACACAGACAAACGCAAGAAATTGCACATCATTCATGGAAGAGCAATGTCGTTTTTTTCATAGCAGAGTGGCGCAGCGGAAGCGTGCTGGGCCCATAACCCAGAGGTCGATGCATCGAAGCCATCCTCTGCTATGTCAGCTGCTGCCCGCAACAATTTTCCGTCAGTGCGTTTTAAAACACGAGGCCATCCCATCATTGGTAGAATCAAGGAAATCAACTGGCTTTCGGCTGGAATGTATTTTTATCTGTTTTCCTTTTTCTCTTTTGCGGAGGTTTCTATTTGGTTGGAAAGATTAACCCATTGTTCATTGAGGTATCTTAATGCCATCTATTCTCTGCAGGCCAGGAAAAGAGCGCACTCCGCCTTTCCGGCCGAGACCTTTCATCAGGACTGGAGAAAAAGATGAGAATACCTTGCACAGGAGTCTCTCTCTCCCTCTCTCTCTCGATGTTCCAAATCGTTCGCTGTATCGATTTCTCAGACAATAAATCCTGCTGGAGAATGCTCTTCATCCCATTGCACAATCAGGCACAAATGGGAGCGTGTCCACTGGCCAGCGCTCGACAAAGAAATAGCTGAATCGGAAAGGATTCCCGAGTCCTCTCCGGTCGCAGAGGAAGAAATGTATGTTATTATCTGTGTGATCAATGATTACACTGTATCTCAATAATGATATGCAGGAAGAAACATATAAGGTTATTAAGGGATTGGACACGCTGGAGGCAGGAAGCATGTTCCCGCTGATGGGTGAGTCCAGAACTAAAGGCCACAGTTTAAGAATAAGGGGTAGGCCATTTAGAACATAGATGCGGAAAAAAACTTTTTCACCCAGAGAGTGGTGGATATGTGGAATGCTCTTCTCCAGAAGGCAGTGGAGGCCAAGTCTCTGGATGCATTCAAGAGAGTTAGATAGAGCTCTTATAGATAGCCGGGTCAAGGGATATGGGGAGAGGGCAGGAACGGGGTACTGATTATGTATTATCGGCCATGATCACAGTGAATGGCGGTGCTGTCTAGAAGGGCCGAATGGTCTACTCCTGCACCTACTGTCTATTGTCTATTGTCTATTGAAGGTTTGGAACTGAACAGTTCTGCATTTTAATTGGGGATGTAGCTCAGTGGAAGAGCGCATGCTTTGCATGTGTGAGGTCCCGGGTTCAATCCCCGGCATCTCCATGCTAGTGAGCATTGAATTTTAAACAATACAAAGCTCAAACTGAATCAGTAGGTTTGCTTTAGCACAATGGTGGTACAGCGATACAGCAGCAGAATGAGTCTCAACATGGACAAGACTAAATCAGGAAGGTGCAGGCTGACCGCTCATTACCGCAAATAAATGGCTCCTCAAGAGAGAGAGAGAGGACCACCAAAGCCGCCCACAGAGATCACCAAGAAAGCACACCGGTGTGTCCACCTCCTGAGGAGACTGAAGCCAGTGAGACTTCCCCTGCCACTAATCTAACATAATTTTTATTTTCCATGAATACCATTGAAAGAGATCTAAATACTTGCTAAACCGTCTGGTACGAGAATGGAAAGGCATCCGACGGCAAGACCCGACAAAGGATAGAGGTTCTAACATTGAGACCCAGTGATTTGCGGTCCATTCAGAACTGACGGAATTCTGACCTTCATTCGATCATATGGACGGATTGGGATGTGAACGTGACTCGGGATTGGTAAAATAAATCCCGGAGTGTGGGTGTATTCTCCGCGGCACCTCAGACTGCGGTCGCTGCTCGTTACGTCGAAGACTGACCAAAGTAACATACACAAAGTGGAGGAGAATTTCAGCGTGCCAGGAGGAATCCCCGCCCGAAACATCGACTGTTTACTCCTCCCCATAGATGCTGTCTGACCTGGTGATTTGCTCTGGCATACTGTGTTCTGGATTTGCAGCATCTGCAGAATCTCCCGTGTTTATAACCTAAATAACAGCCGCAGACAAAGAGAAGGAAGGCAAGGAGGCACAGAGGGAGATAACCAGTGTGTCTGACTGCGGGGCCGTAGGAATAGGGTCAGAATGATAATGAAAATCACATCCGTTGCTGAAATGTCGGGAACGAGATATCCGGCTGGGTCGGAGCACAGCGACCGGATAATAACCGGATGGGGTAGGAAGTGATGAACAGGGGGAGGAGGACGGGGAGGAAGGTAAAAGCGTAAGAGAGACACGAGGGAAATTAGACAGGCAAAATATTTCAACAAACAAAACAATAGATAATCGGGGAAAGCGGAAACATTGACAAATAAAAAGACAGGAGAAGAGCAGAGATATTTACCTATCAGCAGAATGGCGCGGCGGGAATGTGCTGGGCCCGTTATCCAGAGAATGGCAGATCCAAACCATCTTCTGCTATTCTTCAGCAGAATATTTTACCGCAAATCGCCGTCACGTCACCTGTGTACACAACACACATTTCACTAAAAAATAAAAACTTGTGCTTCCAATTTAAGTTTCCGTCCACTCACTCCATCACTTTCTGAGATTTGTTGAGAATTTCGCGGGCAAAACGACAATTCCTTTCGTGCTCAGCGATCGTCCAGCATATAGTACTGTCCGCCGCATGGAATTGTGTCTGGTATTGAACAGATTGAACAGAAAATACTGGAAACACTCATCACCTCAAGAAACATTTGTGAGTGATGAAACGGGATTAACCTTTCTGATCGTGACACTCAATTAGAAGTGCTGAGAGAAGAAGATAACTTTCAGTGTCAAAGAAGGTGAGAAGTTGAGTGGGAAGTGAAAAGGGGGACATCTTTGATGGGGCGAGACCAATACACGATGGCGGTAAGACATTCGGAAGGAGAAACATTGGGCTAAAGTGGCAGACAAACGACGGGCAGAAATGTTAATTTCACAGTGAAGGAAGTAACGTGGCTGAGTGATTCCAGGCCGAGACGTTTGTGAGACAGGTGCTGAAAAACAGGTACAACACACGGCGATCGCCGGGAATCGAACCCGGGTGAGCTGCTTGAAAAGCAGCTATGCTCATCCCTATACCACTATCGCTCCATGTTGCAGGAGTTTCGAGTAGTGAAGCGTCTCCCGTGCTCCATGTGATTCCACAGACCCCAAGCTGTTCTCTGTCGGATCAATCCTCACTCTGCAGCAGGTGTTATTGCGGCCAGTTGACATCGCCATCCTCAAACAGAGGGAGTTATACAACAGCCAATGAGCATTCACCAGCGATCGGACTGAGTGAGAGTCGAACTCTCAGAGAGTCGGAAGGGCTGCAAATGGTGCCTGTCTCACATATCAGCAAATGGGAAAACAAATCCTGATCGTGCATTTTCTTTAGAAAGTATATGTACGAGTGTGATTGATAAGTTCGTGGCCTAAAGTAGGAGATGAGTTATCCAGCTTCAATTCTTTGAGTGATTATTCAGAATATTTGAAGTTAATAACTCATCAGGGGTTATTGATGTTAGTGCCTTAAGGTAGAGGAAATTAGTTATTATCTCTAGTCACATGCACCAGCAGGCCAACACTTTGAGTGATTATGCAGAAAGTTTGAAGTTAATAACTCATCCCTTTCCACCATAGGGTATGAACTTATCAATCACCCCTGGTGTGGACCACTTCTACAAAGAAAAGAGCCGTATGCTTCACGACCGCTAGACTAAGTGCATACATATAGGAGGGGACTATGTTCAAAATAAATGTGCTACGTTTTCTAAAATTGACTCCTTCTACCTTAGGCCACAAACTTATCGATCACCCCTCGTGTATAGATAATGGAGGACCATTTAATAGCATTGAAGTAGAAAGAGACTTAGGGATCCATTTACAAAACTCACTGAAATTCAAGATCGGTACGTTCCACGACGCTGGACTTAGTGTGTAAATGTAGGAGGGACTATGTTGAAAAATAATTGTGTTAGATTTTCTAAGACTGACTCCTTCTACCTTAGGGCACGAACCTATCAATCACCCCTTGTAGGAGTGAGTTCAGTTTAGGAATAAATAAAATAATAATCAACAACCACTTTGCTGGGATTATACTGCGATTCTCTCCATAGTTGGTAGAATATTGAGGAGCAGATCTGCTGGCAAATCACACAGAAATGTCATGTGGATAGGGTTACAATGATCAGACATTTAAACTTCTGCAAAATTAACCAGATCATTTTTTTTTGTGTGTAAGATAAGAAATGGAATTTTTGAAGTGCATCTGGAAGAGTATTTTTGTTCCCGGTCACCGATAGTCCTACTACTGTTGACAATGGAACTAGGTTAGGAAATTCACCCTTGTAAGTAATCAAAACTCGCAGTTTACTGTCTCTGTATAAACGACAACAGAACTATGTCGTCACCGGGCCAGCAACTTAGAACAAGAATTCTGCTGTTCCCTCTGTACCAATACTCACTCAGACTACTTTTCCCAACTATATCACCAAATTAAGGCAGCTCAGTTGGCCACGTGATCGATCCTTTCTTCTCCCAGTCACTGACTTGGCGGATCTTCGTTGCGATGGTGGGTTTCAGGAAAGAGTTATCACTGCTAGCACCTTCGAAATTTCCACTTTTATATTCATACTTTCAAATTCAATTATCCCATTCCAGTATCATTGGCCGTAGCACTTCTGATTAGCTTGAATTCTCCCTTTTGTTAGTTCTGCTCCAGACCATCATCCATTTAATTCCCTCTTCCCGCAAGCGTCAATCGGTAATTTATGGCCCTTTGTTTCCTTGAGTAACCAGTTTAAATCACTCCAGACAGGCATTGACCCCAACATTCACACATTTGCATGCTATATTACATCAAAAACCCCTCACAAATAACTTCGAATTTGGAAAATATCTTTAAACCCACAGATTATCTGAAGCAACTTTGTGTTTGCTTTAAAACACAGAAATTTTCCTCTCACAAAATGGAAGATGTAAAAAGGTTCCACAAAATGACATCTTCATTTCCAAGCACATGGCTGGTACAAAGACACTTGATCTGTCTGCTTCCACTGTCCTTGAGCCATTCGAGTTCGCTGTTATCTTACATATTTTAAATCCTCCGTGGCCAACATCTCCTCTTTTTCGATCCACGGAAAATCCTGGGGATCACATTACTGTTAATATGTCTCAGTGAATATGGCACAGAAGGAACAACAGCATTCATGACTAAATCAAAAATACAGATAAGGATTTAAAAATATTATCCGAACAAAAACATGAAGAAACATGATAAGTGTACCCTATTTCATACCATATTGTACATCGGTAATTTAACAGGAATTAGTATGATTGGTATATGGAGTTTAGGAAAAAAAAATGGTACATGGATCTTAGAAAAATAGAGGCCTCTGCGTAATCTAAGGTAACTTCTAAAGTAAGTCCATGTTCAGCACAACATGCGGGCCGAAGGAAATTTATTGTGCTGTAGGTTTGCTATGTTTCTATATTGAAACGCAATATAACTGTATGAAATCAAACAAAATCAGCAAAAATAAATGTGTAAAGGCATGGTGCTCGCAAACACTGAAGTTATTAAAGTTGCCCTAAAACACACACTGGGGAAAATGCCATGGGTAATTACTAGAACAAAGAGCAAAGCGATGACAACATGTGAAGTAATACACATCAATGGATGTAAATTAACATTTAAACCCCAGCTCCAAAAGGGATGGATTATGCAAAACATCATTGGCACTACGACGTGACATTTAACAGCCTTGGATGACACATCCCATTGTTTAATTTGGTAAATAACTCTATCTGTCTCAACTGCAATATAAAATATAGGTGGAAGAACACTAGAGCACTTGTAGTCGTGGCCGAGTGGTTAAGGCAATGGACTAGAAATCCATTGGTGTTTCCGCGCGCAGGTTCGAATCCTGCCGACTACGTGTTTCCATCGGTTTTGATTCCCTGATCCCTCCCACGGATACAAATTGTAAAAAGCCAGTCAAAACACCGATCTCTGTTCACCGGCTGGAAAATCAGGAAGATCCCCTGTGTTTGGCCTTTGTTTGGCTGTTATCCGAAATGTTGGAGGTTCCAACCTATCCAGGGGCGCTGTTGATCCAGTGGCCTTTGCTGTCCGTTTTGTGCGCTCCGTGCTGTCCCTAATACATTCATTAAAAAAGACATATCCACATACAGAAAACAGAACACTACCACGACCTGTCTTGCTTACATTCATGTTGCCATAAACTGAATATATTGCACATGGACGATCAAACCAGCAGAAACTCGTACAGGGCACCAATGTATTTCATGTTTAAATTTATGTTATCGCCACCTGAACCAGAGGGATAAATTCACTCAACTTCACTCACACTAACACTGACTGTTTCCACAACTCACTTTCAAACTCGACATTTCATGCTGTCGACATTTTTGCTTTGTTATTATTATAATAACTTTCTCAGTCCGGGCGTACTGACGCACACTCATTCCTCAATAGCTACGGACTGCCGACCATTCTAGTGGTGTATAGTATAGTGGCTTTCAGGAGATTTATAGAAATATTGGTTTGCCGTCCTAACTGTTTAATGCTATTGTGTAGTGACTATGAGATGATAGTTGTTGTTGATATTACCATTGGGACATTCTACACCCTGTTCATGCTCGATAGACTTTCAATTTTTTCTTTTAATTCAGCATATTTCTGGTGTTTTTCACTTATTAGTTGTTGTACGTTATGTGTGTTTGCAATGACTATATCGATCATGTATGTTGTTACTGCCTTTTAATCCAGTAATATTATATATCCAGACGGTTATTATGGATTGTCCTATCTGTAACAAGGGATCAGACAAAAATTAATGTGTAGGCCTCTGACCCTAATCTAGAACAGGTTTGTATTTATAGTAAGGTGTGGTGTCTTTTATGAGTTTGTATTATAAAGCAAGATTTTGGTGAGTGATGTCTGTCAATTGATTGTCCCCGTGTAAGTAATCAGATTGACTTAAACTGCTGGTCAATCCGGTAATGTGCTGGATTGTTCCTGGTGGCTCTTGTCATTTTCTGCATTTATCGTCATTAATCTGTAGGACGTTTATTATGTATTTCTAATATTTTTCGGTTAACCACCTGGCCCTGTATTGCCACAAGGAACCCCTCTGTTTCTGGGAAGAGGTCTCCAACTCTGAGCCAAGAGTTCTACATTTCTTTCTTCACATCTTGTCTGCTCAGATCATGGGGATGTTTTCCATGGAGGGATGCTCCCCCCATTGGTTAACTGTATATAATTATTTTTATTTTACGTTTTTGTATTTTCACAGTCTGTTATGTTTTCTACATTGATTGTCCGTCTTGTGTGCACTCTTTCATTGATTTTATTCTGTTTCTTTGCACTTACTGTAAATCGTTGCAAGGAAACGCATCTAATGGTAGCATATTTGTGCTTTGGTAATGAATTGACTTTGAACTTGGAAGTGTTGTGCGCTGCAACACAGGACCCTGACCCTCAGCGCCCTCTAGTGGCCGGTGGCTGCCCTCACGGATCTCACTGCGACTCTCCGGGTCGTTTTGTGAACCCAGGAGCCGGGATGTTTCACTTCTTGTTCATATCAACATGCAAGTTAAATAAAGCAACGACTTGCTGCTCCACTGCGAAGTTCACGCACGTCGGTCAAGTGTGAACTTGACAAGTGTGTACAAAGGGAAACAAATTTAATGTTTCAGTTGGAGACCCATTCGTCACCACTGGGAAAGAGAGAAAATTAGGTGTTTTTCAGTTTCAGTCAAGGAAGGCGAACGTGATCGGGCAAAAGAAAAGCCGCGGATCTGCTGAGACCAAGTGAATGACTGTGACTGTTATAATCGGGACTTTTATTTGTATATTTTATGAACAACAAAACTGCGAGAAACGTCCAGCACGGCAGACTATGGTAATGAAAGAAGAGAAAAGAAACTGAGTCAAAGACCAGGTGGGCGACGGTCCAAGATGGGTATTGTTTGGCACAGGGATCAGAGTAACGCATACAAAACACTGGAGGATCTCAGCGGGTCAGTCAGCATCTATGTAGAGGAATAAAAAATCGAAGTGTCAGGCCGTGTTCCTTCATCAGTACTGTAAAGGAAGTGGGAAGAAACCAGAATAAGAACGCGGGGGAAGAGAAGGAGTTCAAGCTACAAGATGGTAGGCGAGGCCAGGTGAGGACGGAAGGTAGATGTGTTGGGGAAAGGGGAGTTTTGAAAACTGGGAGATGATAGTTGAAGCCAGGTAAGAATAAAAGGTAGATTTGTTGAGGAAAGGGAAATAAATGAGAGGCTCGGTGTGACTGGTGGACAAGAAAAAAAGGGTTGAAAAGCAGAAATTAGATTGGATGACTAGAAGGTGGCGGTAGACGTGCGAGGAAAAGTGAAGACGCAAGAGGGAATCCCGAATGGAAAATTAAAACAAAGAGAGGAGAATGGAGAAATTACCGGGTTAGAGAATCGATGTTCATTCTATCAGTCTGAATATGACTGAATATGAACCAGACGGAATATGATGTGCCGCTTCTCCATCCCGATGGCTTCATCGTGACATTGGAGGAATCCATAGACCATCATGTCAGAATGGGAATGGGCAGTGGAGTGAAAATGATTGACCATTGGGAAATCCTGCTCTTTGCGGACGGAGAAAAGTTGCTCGACAAATTGGTTCCCCAGTCGAACTTGCGTATTGAGATGAGGTCGTATTGGGAACACCCGATAAAGTAGATGGCAAACTCACAGCTGAAGTACTTCCTCAGCTGGAAGGACTGCATGTTGTGTGGGAGGAGGTGAATGGACAGCCGCAGCACTTCTTCCGTTTGGATAAACACCGGAAGGGAAATCAGAAGGGAGTGTGTAGTCGTGGCCGAATTGTTTGGCGATGCACCCGAAATCCATTGGGATTTCCTCGTGCAACTTCGAGTCCTGATAACTGTGTATTTCCAACATTTTCAGTTTGATATTCAGTTACTCTCTCATGCAAAACGCTCATGTAGACTGTGAAAAACCGGGTCCAGGCCAGCAGCGATTGTTGGTCGCGTTCTGCAACGCAGAATTGAACCACTTATTCCTACTTTCCTCAAAACCTGCCTCTGCGTCGCATCGGTGAGCGTGTTCGGTTGTTAACCGAAAGGTTGGCGGCTAATGAACCGGCAGATGTTTCTTCTCTGTTGTGCTTCATTGCCAGTTGGGAAAAGCTGCGCTGAACGGCGGCCGGGGCTCCCTACTGCTGCCGCGATGGGAATATGAACTGTTATATTTCAGACACGTGCCGAGATACAATGAAAACCTTCTCCGTTCATAGGGATGAAATCATTACACAGTGCATTGAGATCGCACAAGGTAGAGCAATAACAGAATGCAGAATAAAGTGTAACAGTGACAGGGAAAGAACAGTACAGGTAAATAATAAGCTGCAGCATCAAACCGAGGTGGCTTGTGAGGTTAAACGTACACCTTATCGTACTGAGAAACGATTCAGTAGACATAACAGCGGGACTGAAACTACCCATGCGACTGTGAAACGTTATTTAAGGTTTTTGTGCATTCCGCCCGATCGAAGAGGGGAAAGGAGAGAATATCCGGGATGCGGGTGTCTTTGGTCAGAAATCTGTCTGTTCGATTTGACCAAAAAGTGTGTGTTTCCTCGAGCGGAGTCCTTGGAACTAACGGACTTGCCGGAACTAGTGTTGTGTTTTTTTATTTAATTTGGGGTCCTCCATCATTCAGTCGGAGTCCAGTTGGTTTCATCCCAGATGAAGGATATGAATTCAATCTTTGATCTACCACAATGAATGATAATTAATAAAACGCTTAGACTCACAGAAAATCGCCCATGAATTGGTGTAAGTGGTCGACTTGGTCCCAAGAGTTCCATGTCCATAGTGCTCTGAAAGAGGTTATTTTTATAGCCTGAAATTATAGATTTTTAAATGGCCGAGAATCGAACTCAGGTCTACTGGTTAGAAAGCAGCAATGCTCACTACTATACCGCAATCGCCTCATGATCGAGTGGAGATTCGGGTAGTGAACCGTCTCCCCGCGACCTGCAGCGAATTGGATGACCGACAATCTCTGCAAATACAAATAAGCAAACAAATAAATAATACAGAGGATCTCACAGCTACCTAGACTATTCCTCCTCCCAGACTGTCCCCTGCAAAAATGCTATCACTTTCTCTCAATTCCTCCGCCTCCGCCACATCTGCTCTCAGGATGAGGCCTTTCATTATAGGACAAAGGAGATGTCTTCCTTTTTTAAAGAAAGGAGCTTCCCTTCGACCACTATCAACTCTGCCCTCCATCGCATCTCCCGTATTTCACGCACATCTGCCCTCACCCCATCCGCCCGCCAGACCACCAGGGATGGAGTCCCCCTGCTCCTAACCTATCACCCTACCAGCCTACAGATCCAACGTATAATCCTCCGTAACTTCCGCCACCTCCTGCGGGATCCCACCACCAGACACATCTTCCCCTCCCCCAACATTCGGAGTTCCGCAGGGATCGCTCCCTACGCGACTCCCTTGTCCATTCATCCCCCCCATCCATCCCCACCGACCTCCCTCCAGGCACTCTTCCCTGCAAACGGGAGGAGTGCTACACCTGCCCCCACACTTCTTCCCTCACCACCATCCCAGGCCCCAGACAGTCATTTCAGGTGAGGCACCACTTCACCTGCGAGTCAACTGGGGTGATATACTGTATCCGGTAGTCCTGATGTGGCCATTTATACATTGGGGAGACCAGTCGCAGACTGGGAGACCGTTTCACCGAACACCGGCGCTCAGTCCTACAGCAGTGGCGGGTCCTCCATGTGGCCACACACTTCAATTCCACAGACCACTCCCACTCCGATAATGTGTCCATGGCCTCCTCTACTCTCAAGATGAGGCCACACGCAGGTTTATGGAACAATACTTTATCTCCCGCCTAGGTAGCCTCCTACCTGCCGGCATGAACATTCAACTCACAGACATCCGTTGATAAACCTGCCACCCCCTTACCCCATCCCCATCCATAATTTTAGTTTGGTTCTGTTTCTCTCTCTTTTTCTCCATTCCTTATAATCTCCCCCCAGCCCTACCTTTCTTTCTCTTTTATTTCCCATAATTCTCCACCTTCCCCCTAGCCCATTTCCCTTCAGCCTATCACTTCACAGCTCTCTACTTCATCCCTCTCCCACTTATCCCCCTCGACCATCTCATGTTACTTCAACCCTGATGAAAGGTTTCGGCACGAAACGTCGTCGCTACCTCCTCCCATAGATGCTGTCTGGCCTGCTGTGTTCTGCCAGCATTGTGTGTTTTTATTTATTTCCAGCATCTGCAGATTCACTCGTGTTGCCTTTGAATAATACAGAGGACACGAGTTAGAGAGCCGATGATAGTGAGCACATAGCTTGTTCAAAGCTGACGTCAGAGAAGTTATCCACGCAGATTCGTCCAGCTATGACCTCACCAGAACCCAAAATAATCTACTGGAGGCCAAATGAGGGTGAAGAGGTTCGGGAAAGATTGAGTCTGTTTTTTACTTTGGTAACTTTGTTAGAGCTGTGAAGGGAGCACTGGACTAAACTGCCCAGATGAATTAGACTTTCCAATGGAACTGTTTTGAACGATTGCATTAAATTTCTTGTAATGGACTGCATGAATCCTCATCTTTGAAGCTGCATCATGAGGGTGAGTGTGAAGTCTGTTATTGCAACTTCGGTGTAATGGGTTCAGATGTAGGTAACAGTACGTACAAGTCATCAGTGATATCACAACTTCTGTTGATGGCACTTACAGAGTCGACCTGCAGGCCTACTGTATTGATTGTCTCGGGTTATTCCCTTTCCATATAAATGGTGTCACTAGTCTGAACAAACGCTGTCAAGGGGTTATTACAAATCGGCATATGCTCTACCAAATGCATACCATCTGCCAGCGTTGAAGGATGAAGGAGGTTGAGCAACGTTACTGGATTGTAGTGTTCCTGTTCTGGGGACCTACCTGACGGGGTCGTGAGAGCATCAGTATGGCCCTAATGTTGCGGTAATTGGATAACAGCGCTTGATTTTCAAGTCTGAAAATCAATGAAATTTCTAACAAAATGCCAGCTCGCTGCATAATCGCCTCTCAAAACTGAACAGCATTAAACGTTCGTTGGCTGAGAGCGGACGTAGTTGTGCCATCACTGGCCTGGAATGATCCACAAACATCTTTGATATATCTGAGAACATCGTCAACTGTAGCCATGCAAATCCTGTTAGAATCCCTGCTAGGAAGTTTGTGCAACTCCAGTTGCTGATAGTGAACATTGATATAATTTCTTGCCTGACAGCACTCTGTGTAGTGATGACCCAAAGCACGGCTGCCTACATTATTGATCAACAACCCTCCTCTTCAGGATAGTTGATGGCAGGATCACTGAGGAGACCTGAATTCTCTGGGCAATTCAACTGCAGCCACAATCCATGTTTTCCTTTACAGAACGGAAGGGAAGTGGGAAGAGCTAGAGCAAGTCAAGTTAACCCAGCAAGGAATGTTCACAGGCAGTGTGCAGTCAACCTCGGCAAGAAAGTTCTTTGTAAAGTCTGATTTTCCTTTGCACAGTAGGGGCCTGGAGTCATTATGCGTACCAAAACAAGATGAGGATACAAGATGATCTTAATGTTGGTCAGTTGTTTTACTAACGTGGTGGGGCCATGAGAGAGATGATAGCTGACAAAAGCCACGGTTTGGTGTGGTCGGGGTGATGAACTCAGTCGTTGCGTGTAACAACGAACGGTGCGGGATACAGACTCTCCCAGGGAGATTCGAAGAATCAGTCTCAACGCAACGTTTCTTTCTTCTTGGAAGACTACCGTTCTGCACTCAGAGTAACAAGAGATATTCCACCTTCCCATTGTGCATGAACTGATCACTTCAATGCCAATTATTTGTTCAATTTTATTTGTTTTTTTTAGACAATATTCCTCTTGAAGAAGAGCTGTAAAATCAGATTCTCCCCGTCGGGGAATTGAACCCCGGTCTCCCGCGTGACAGGCGGGGATACTAACCACTATACTAACGAGGAACTGCTGTTGGTTCATCATGACAAAAACATGAAAGAGCACAAGAGAGTGAACAGAATTACCTTGATGTTTGTTCACTGCAATACTGCAGTCAGTTTCTTCGTGTCCTTCCCGTAGAGGTGTCTCAGTTTCCTCCAGCTTTTCAGTCACCGATTGTTTTTAAGGCTTAGCGAAAGGAACTCTCTTTAAAACCTAACGCCGTGTTGTTCAACAGATCATTTATATATTCTGGTTTTATAATGCGACAGGGAAGAAGCGATGTGGAGCTCTTCGAATTTCGAAGGGATCATTCTCACTTCAGTCCGATTCCGAGCGAATTGCTGGGAGTTTTGTATCTCCGATCTGTCAGAAGATGGGGACCTTAACTGGGCATAACAGGAATTGCACCAGGGTGGAGAATCAGAGTGACCAACCGGATTCAGACAGCAGCTCGAGCTACAGTCATGCACCACTGGAGATGGTTCAGGAACCAAACCTCCTGCAGAATGATGGAACAATGGTGATATAATGGTGAACAGAGCTGTCTTCCTGACAACTGACGCAGGTGTGATTTCCGACGATCGCAGTTGGCAGAGTTTTCATCTATCATCGAAGCTATCAGAAGTAAACAATTCATAGAACTCGATCCGTGCAGACTTCTATCGGCCGAGTGGTCTAACCCTGCTAATTCGTTTACGAAGTCCAGAAATTGTTTAAATTCATGATTGAGTGCAAAATTATTATCCATCCTGGGCTGGCCAGTCGATCAAAGATGGATTTCCTGTCTTTCACATTTTCTCGATGAACCGACGAGTGCAGCTTCCTGCTCTCACTCTAACCCAGACTTCCGCTACAAACTAGAGCACATCAAAACATGTCGGATGATGTGTTCACCCTGAGTGTGCCTGTCCACTCACAAATCCCTCTGTCTATTTATAGCCTGTGGGATCCCTATCCTCACCCTCTGTCCATTACACGATTAAATTAAACCCTTTATTGTGATTGACAAATCTAAGATAGAAACACAGAATCGTGCCACCCTGAAACAGGCCTTTCGACCCACCGCTTCCATGCTGCCATTCAGGAACCAATCTCACCAGAGAAAAATAAACAATTCACTTATAAGGGTTGTGAGAGTACCTGCCTCCACCTGCCACTCAGGCATGGGTTCCAGTTTCTAAACGCCATCGTTATGATGTTCCTCATCGGAAGCTGTCTAGGTGTACACACGTCAGGACAGTTTACTACTAATCTGATAAGGCCCCGCTAATTTGATATGACCTTCATAGATCTCTGTCACCTCCAGCACTCTATGGATACAACCGCACTCTATCCAGTCTCGGTTTACACCGAAACTCTCCATCTCAGGCAAAATCTTTATGAATATCCCCTGCATTCAACACTCTAGTTCGTTTACAGAGTGCGCAGACGTTTCGATTCGCGAATCCGCGGTAAATCAGACAAGTCATAGATGGTTTATACCGAAATGATGACCTTAGACCCAGCACGCTCCCGCTGCGCCACTCTGCTATTGGCTAAACATGGTGTTGCGCTGTTCCATTGTGGACGCTTCCCATTCTTTCCTTTCATTTTTATTAATCGTTTCTTTGCTGACGTCACATGTCTTCCCTAAATAACTGCTCTTTGTTGATGTTTATCGCGCCTATCTCTCTGCCCTTGTCTCTCTGTATTCTTTTCCGTGTTTCCTCACCCCTGTCCCATCCTGTTATTATCTCTCTGCTGTCTGTGCTTCCGCCCACATCCAAACAACTGTTGATGGCCTGTTTATAACTGCATCAATGTCCTTTTACACTTGCAGTTTTTTTTTAAACTCTACTCACAATGATACAACATCTTCAGATTCTATGGCACAGCTTTCTACTGATTTGATACCATTCTTTACCAGCAGAGCCATGCCATCCCCATTGGCTACCTTTATGTCCCTCTGATATGTCTAACTTGGGCATTTAGCTCGCAACTACAAATATTCCTTCAACCGTCATTCCGTTATGATGGTAATGTACATGACAATCCGCAATAGGGCAATAAGATTATCCATCTTATTTCTTATACTCTGTGCATTGATGTATAACACTTTTTACTGGATTTGCTACCCTTATTAATTGTGCGTCCCTCTGCTGGCTGCAGTTATGTCCTATTAGCTGATCGCTCTTCCTGACAGTTATCTTTTCCTTCTTTACCATCTGTCCTAACCAGAGTCCTTTCAAGCCAGTTCTCACGCCCCTGGGAAATTAGTTTATACCCTGCCCAACAGCTCCAACAAACCAGCAGTATGCCCACAGGAAAATAAATCCCGGGGTTGCATAAGGTGACAGAAATGTATTTTGATAATACCTTTACTTTCAGCTTTGAGCTTTGTAGTAGAGAGCCGGGTGTTGTACTGGTCTGTGTTCTCACTGACCGGTGCTGTGCTCTGGCAGCTCAGTGTGCTTGGAATACAGTGTCAGTGTTTTTACAGAAGTGTGTCCTTATTACACAATTGATCTTGTCCAGCCTGGAGCTTAGAAGGTTCACTGGAGAACAGAATAATTTTTTTCAAACTACTATTGGTCACAGGATCATTCTGGGATGATCTAGACAATTTGACCTATCAAGTTTATACCAACTCCTGCTGCACATTTCCACAGTCCCAATCCCCAGTCTGTTCACACAGCTATGCAGGTTATTCCCACTGAAGGATCTGTCTAATTCCTCTGTGAACACTGGTTGTTCCCGCCACCACTCTGGTGAGTCTCATATTTCCCAAGGCGAAGTCGAGAATGTCTTCCTCCCTGGTGGATCATCTGCATAATGTTTCAGGAAACCTTACTGAAAACAAATAATGCTCCATCCAAGCCTCAGGTGATAAGGGATTCCCTGTCACTCTGGGGAGAGATTATTCACTATAGATACTCTACTGTTCGTAGAGCAGTCCATAACCTGCTGACATACCTGTTCCTCTCTCTTACTGACTATTGGGAGCCCTACAGTATAATCCTATCACAGTGATTGCACCTTTCTCATTCCTGAGTTCCACCTACATTGTCTCACTGGATGAGCCTCCGAGATTACCTTGAATTTGTGACATTCTGCCTGATCAGCAGTACACTCCCCCAGCCTCATTCACCTCCCTCTGGATTATCCTCTACATGGGCGAAACCCAACGCGGATTGGGGGACTGCTCGTCGAGCACCTCTGCTCCGTCCGCCACATCGAATTCTCCAACTTCCGGCAATTCCTTCCTTCTCCCTTTACCCATTCTAGTTTCATTCTGTCTCCTCTTCCAGCTACCTATCACCTCTCTCATGACTCTACCTTCTTCCACTACCCATAGTGCTTTCCCCTTACATTCCTTCTTCACCTTTCCTGCCTATCCCCTCCCTGCTTGCCATTCACCACCCCTTGATCTTTCCTCTGATTGGTATTTCACCTGGCACCTACCAGCCTTCTCCTTCCCACTCTCCCCCAACCTTCTTTACAGGGCCCCTGCCCCCTCCTTCTTCAGTCCTGACAAAGGGTCTCGGGACAAAACGGTGATTGCTTGTTTCCACAGATGCTGCCCGACCTGCTGAGTTCCTCCAGTCTGTCTGTACGTGTTGATCTGACCACAGCATCTGCAGTGTACTTTGTGTTTGCTGATCTGGTGAGTTGTCGCTGTCGGGTAATTCGGGAGGAACGAAATCTAAAATACAAAATGGACCATAAAGTACAGACACAGTATTCGGCCATTCGAACTATGGTGTCTGCTAGAAAAGCAGATGGAATGAGAAAAACACACTTATTAATATGAAGCATTTACGTAATGAAACATGGCAGCAGGAGATCGAAGGTACAATTGTCAGCATAAGAGACCCATTTGTGAGTGAGTGTGAAAGTCATTCATTGTTATATGCAACTTGCTTACAGCAGATGCAGAGACACACAGTATCGGATACACAACATTCACACAATAAAAACATACTCTATAGAATTCTAAAGAGGTAACAGAATTTCATCAAGAGCCCATTGCAGTGAAAAGTGGTCAAAGTGGTGCTGTACTAAGGTGATGATGAGGGTGCAGAATGAACCCACCACTCTCACACAGTACCAGAGACTGACAAGTACAGGATGAACCCCACACTCTCACACTGTACCAGAGACTGACAGGTACAGGATGAACCCCACACTCTCCACTGTACCAGAGACTGACAGATACAGAATGAACCCCACACTCTCACACTGTATCATAGACTGACAGGTACTGAATGAATCCCACACTCTCACACTGTACCAGAGCGTAACCAGGACAACCCTCATCACAGTGTGAAAGTGTGGAGTAATACTGTACCCGTCAGTCTCTGGTACCGTGTGAGAGTGTGGGGTTCATTCTGTATCTGTTAGTCTCTGGTACTGTGAGGGAGTTGGACTTCGCACTGTATCATCCAACCTCTCATGCAGACTAAATGGAAAAAGTTCTTTCAGACTCATCCTTCCAGTTGAATTCTTTGATTGTCACGTTTGCTTTTTAAAGAAAATCATACAATGTGATGATGCCACACTTAGCTTGCAAGAACATTTTCTGTTTGGGTAGCTTCCAAACTGATAGCATGAACATCAAATTTTCGAACATCTGGTAATGACCCCCCCACTCCCCTCACCAATTCCCATCCTCTTTAGTTTCTCGCACCTTGCCCAACAATCACCTCCCTCTTGTGCTCCTCCTCCTTTTCTTTCACCATCAATATCTTTTGCACCATCAATAACTCACGCTGAGACGTAGGAAACGAGATATCGGCTTTTATTGACTAGAAGAATAAACAACACTACATCCTGGGGAAAATGAGGTAGAGCAGCAGCCCACAGTCGACTTTATACAGGGGTCTGTGGGAGGAGCCACAGGAGCAGTCAGCAGGGTCTGCGGGAGGAGCCACAGGAGCAGTCCGACAGGTATATCTAGTTCACCACACATGGCCCTCTCTCTCTTTCACCAATCAACTTCCCAGCTCTTTACTTCATTCCTCCCTTTCAGGATTCACCTATCACCTTTTTCTCTCTCTCCCCTAACCCCACCTTTTAAATCTGCTCCTCGTCTATTCGTTTCCAGTCTTGCTGAAGGGTTTTGGACCAAAACATCGACAGCATTTTTTGTTCTATACATGCCACCTGGCCTGCTTAGTTCCTTCAGCATTTTGTGGATTTCCGTCATCTGCAGATTTTCTCTTGTTTGTGTCGCAATGCTGTATATTGGTATCTCAGTGATGATGTATCTGGTTACATTGTACAGATCTGAATGGACTTTGTAGCAGAGCATCCAGAGCAAAAAGACCAGATCATTGAATCCTACTCTAGTCTTGTGATAAATATGTAACTTTCCTTGAGTCTCTGTGTGGGAGGGTTTGAATGGTGTGTATCAAGTATCAACATTCGGGCTGATGGAATTGAGAATGATTTCGACTGTAGATCTGTAACCAGTGTACCCACAGTGATCAGTGATGGGGCTTCTGTCTGATCAGATTAAAATACACATGGGCTGATCAGATCGTTGATATAACTATATAACAATTACAGCACGGAACCATGCCATCTCGGCCATTCTAGCCCATGCCGAACGATTGTTCTGACGTAGTCCCACCAACCTGCACAGCCCATAACCCTCCATTCCTTTCCTTTCCATTTTCCTGTCCAATTTTATTTGAAATGACAATATCGAACCTGCCTCCACCACTTCTACTGGAAGCTCGTTCCAGACAGCTGCAACTCTCTGAGTAAAGAAGTTCCCCCTCGTGTAACACCTAATCTTTTGCCCCCAAAGTCTCCACTCATGTCCTCTTGTTTGAATCTCCCTGACTCTTAATGAAATAAGCCTACCCACATCAACTCTATCTGCCCCCTCATAATTTTAAATACCTCTATCACGTCCCCCTCAAGCTTCTACACTACAAAGAATAAAGATATGACTTTTTCAACCTTTCTCTGTAACATAGGTGCTGAAGCCCTGGTAATATTCTAGTAAATCTTCTCTGTATTCTCTTTATTTTGTTGGCATCTTTCCGATAATTCGGTGACCAAATCGGAACAAAATACTCCAAATTTGGCTTTACCAATGTCTTGCACAATTTTAACATTACATCCCATCTGGACCCAAACACGCAGGAGGCAACAGAAAATCCCGGAGTCTATTTTGCGGCCACAGTATCTCCTGTTTGTTCCCCTAAATATCAAGTCCACTATCACTCATGCACTGCCTGACTTTCCCCTTCCCTACCACAGAGGAACCACAAGGGTTTCTTCATCGCATTTTGAACTTAAAGAAATTAACGGAATCAAGTGCAGGCAAAAGTTACCAATGTGTTTGTGGACTCGGTCTGACTCCCGAATAGAAAGTGACCATACCGGTTTCCTTCCAGAGACCAAAGGCGAGCTGGATGGTGCATTCGCTGGCTTGAGATAGTCCTTAGTGTACATGGGAGACAGGAGAAAAGAGGCGTTATGAGACAGGGGAGTTACTGTTGAAAGGATCAGAGCCATATCCATGACAGATATGTCCTGCAGAGAATGAGTCCAAGTTTGATCTAGGACGAAGAGCAGCTAGAGCCAGTGTCTGGTGCCGGGAGCAACTGTCAGCGATCCCAGGACCCGTGGAGTTCTCAAGTTGTGGCTGGGTGGGAATATTTAACTGGAGACGTGATTATACTCAGAGATTCCTATACTGCCAATGTGTCCTGTCCTGAGTCTGGGGAAGAGCTCTGATTGGAAATGGAATAGAACATAGAATAGTACAGCACAGTACAGGCCTTTCGGCCCACAATGTTGTACCGACCATTAAACCCTGCCTTCCATATAACCTCCCATCATAAATTCCTCCATATACCTGTCTAGTAGTATCTTAAATTTCATTAGTGTATCTGCCACAGGCAGTGCATTCCACGCACCAACCACTCTCTGAGTAAAAAACCTACATCTAATATCCCCCTTGAACTTCCCACCCCTTACCTTAAATCCATGTTCTCTTGTATTGAGCAGTGGTGCCCTGGGAGGAGGCGCCTGCTGTCCACTCTGACTATTCCTCTTAATAACTTGTATACCTCTATCACGTCTCCTCTCATCCTCCTTCTATCCAAAGAGTAAAGTCCTAGCTCCCTTAATCTCTGATCATAACGCATACTCTCTAAACGAGGCACCATCCTTGTATATCTCCTCTGCACCCTTTCCGATACGTCCACACCCTTCCTGTAGTGAGACGAACAGAACTGGATAAAGTACTCCAAGTGTGGCCTAACCAGAGTTTTATAGCTCTTTAATGTTATCTCGTGCCTCTTGAACTCTATTCATCGACTTATGAAAGCTAAGACCCCATAAGTTTACCTGAATATCCTATGTACCTGTGAGGCAACTTTCAGGGATCTGTGGACATGTACCCCCGATCTCTCTGCTACTCCACATTACCAAGTATCCTGTTCTTTGCTTTGTACTCTGCAATGGAGTTTGTCATTCCAAAGCGTACCACCTCACATTTCCAAAGGTTGAACTGCATCTGCCACTTCTCAACGTACTTCTGCATCCTATCAATGTCTCTCTGCAATCTTCGACAATCCTCTACACTATCCACAACACCGCCAACCTTTGTGTCGTCTGCAAATTGCCAGCCCAATCTTCTACCCCCTCATGCATCAAGGTCGTTAATAAAAATCACGAAAGTAGGGGTCCCAGAACCGATCTTTATGGAACAGCACTCGTCACAACCCTCCAATCCGAATGTATTCCCTCCATCACGACCCTCTGCTCTCTGCAGGCAAGCAAATTCTGAATCAACCTGGCCAAACCTTCCTGGATCCCATGCCTTCTGACTTTCTGAGTAAGCCTACTGCGTGGAACCTTATCAAAAGCCAAACTAAGATCCATGTAGATCACATTCATTGCATTACCCTCATCCATATCCTTGATCACATCCTCATAGAACTCTGATGGGCTTGTTAGACACGATCTGCGCTTCCCAAAGCCACGCTGACTGTCGGTGTAAGGCATTCCATATAAGTAATTAAACCTTCTTTCTAACTGCACCAGTTTCCTTCAAGAGACCAAAGACAAGTTAGATGGTGTGTGTATATTGGCCTCAAAATAGAGTCCCATGTGTACATGGTTGATAGAAGGAAAGAGGCTTTTTTCCCTAACCCTTTACACTCAATATGTAGGATCTCATCTCATTTTGTGACAATGAATTTGGTGGCAATTTGCAGCAGTGGACTTCCACTCTTCCCCTTGACAATACCCTGCAGCTGTATCAATACATACTGGATGCGAGCACCCGCGAAGCGACACACCATCCTTGTGTCTCTTTTGTGGCCATAGTATCTCCTGCCTGCCTCGACTAACTAGTGAGTAATCTATCACAATCACACTGCCTGAATTTACCCTTCACTGTAACAGGGGAACCACCAGGTTTTCCTCAATTCATTTCGAAATTCGTAGAATCAGGTACAGGCAAAAGTTTCCAAGAAGTGTTCCTGGACTCAGACTGATTGTCTGAGAACCTCGCTTAAAAACATCTGCGCTCTAGACATTGAAGATCACAGAGATCTGGCCCAGAAGCCAATTCCTGGCTTGTGTAAATAGAAGGTGACTGCACCAGTTTCATTCCAGAGACCAAAGGCGAGCTGGTTGGTGCGTTCACTGGCTGTAAGATACTGTCATTTGTGTACATGAGTAACCGAAGAAAAGAGTCGATGTGAGACAGGGGAGTTACCATGGTCAGGGTCCTGGTTATGTGTATGACAATTCTGTCCTTCCCAGAGAAAGCCCGAGTTCATCGCCATGTTCTGAATTACATTGCAAAGACACAGGAACATTTAGAAATCACACTCAAAACACGTACCATGGGGCTTATTGACAACATTGACCGCATTCACAAGCTGCCACATAGTGAGCTTGCACCGTATGATTTACATTTCTCTGCAGCTGTTATACTTTCTTCTGCATTTTGTCAGTGTTTCCACTTGTGCTACCTCAATACACTGTATTATCTTTAACCCAGTATGCTAATACACCAACAAAACGGGAGGTCTGTCTAGATCCGATATTCTGTAACACTGAAGGCACAATTTTGAGTACGGAAGCTGTTGATCCTTCAGGAACAAGTGATCATAACCTTGTTGGTCTCGAAGTACTTTGCGGGAGTATATCAGAAAAATAAAAGCCCTTAGACTGAATTTCACAAAGACAACAGTTTGTGGCAAAGCCCTCAGATGGCAAACTGGAAGAAACTGCTTAACATTCTGTAAGTTGACAGACAATTGCAACTATTTAAGGAGGTAATACATCTAAAGCAGGAAATGTTCATACCGAAGGTCAGGAGATGCAAACAACTGCAGATCAACTACATGGATGAACAAAGTTATATATAAAATATTGAAGAATTGACAGCTAAGTCAGAATACAGAGAAAAAGTCGTAATATATTTTTACCATGGGCATATGAACATATGAGAACTATAGTCAAGTGGAAAATTCAAACAGCCAAAGGCAGGTTTAAAAGGATATTGCTGATAATATTAAGATTGACCCTAAAAGATTTTGTAAATACTTTAGACGTAAAAAAAGTTAAGTAGAAACTTAAGGGCATTACGAATAACAGTGGTGTGTTAAATTATGCAGAGGAGGACATAGCAGATACTCTTAATTCTTATTTTGCTAAAGTTTTCACCTGCAAAGTTGTTAAAAATAAATTTGCTAAAACTGATTCAGAGGTCTTGTTAAGTAAGTTCCTGCTTCAGCTGAAAAGGCTGAAAGTTAATAAATCTCATTGCCGGAAAACATATATCGAAGGGTATTTAAGGAAGTCTATGATTAAAAATACAAACACATAATACGAATTTTTCAAAACTCTGTGAAGATTAATGAAGTCTTTAAGGATTTGAAATGGGCTAAATTTTTATAAAACGATTGGCCGCACTGACCCTTTTAATTACTTACCTGTAAGCTTACCAGTAAGCTTACCATTACGCTTACCAGTAAGGTTAACGTGTATCGTGGGTAAGATAAGTGAAACATTAATAAACACCGAGTTGGAAAAACATCTGATAAGAACAGGGTTGCTGCACGTGGGAATAAAAGGATCCTTGCCTGGATGACTACCAGTGACTAGTGGTGTTCCGCAGGGATTGGTGTTAAGACTACTACATTTTGCTGTATATAAATGATTTAGATGATGAAATAGATGGATTTGTTGTCATGTTTGCAGATGATATGAAGACTGGTGGAGGGGCATGTAGTGTTGAGGAAACAGGTAGGATCAGAAGCACTTAGAAAGGGCAAGGACGGTGGCAAATGAAATATAATATTGGAAAATGCATTGCCATGCATTTTGGTAGTGGTGATAAATGTGCAGACTATTTTCAAAAAGGGGAAACTATCCTAAAAAACTGAGAGCCAAAGGAACTTCAGAGTCATTGTGCGCAACACCCTGTAGGCTGAGCTGGTTGGAGAGGAAGGCAAATTCAATGTGAGCAATTATTTCAGAGGTCTAAAATACTGGATGTGATGCTGAGGTCTCACCTTGAGAATTGTGTACCGTTTTGTGCTCCTCATCTCGGAAGCGATATGCTGGCATTGGAGGGGTTCCAGAGGAGGTTAACAAGGATGATTCCAGGAATGAAAATCTTATCATACGAAGAACATTTGACGACTCTGGGTCTGTACTCACTGGAATTTAGAAGGATGTGGGACGTTCTCATTGACAGAGTAGATGTGGAAAGGATGTTTCCAATGGTGGGAGGGTCCAGGACAAGAGGGCACAGACTCAGGAGAGAGTGGTATCAATGCAAAACAGAGAAGTGCAGAAATTTCCTTAACAAGAGAGTGGTGAATCTGTCGATTTTTTTCTTTTTTTTTTGCCACGTGCAGCTGTGCAGGCCAGGTCGTTGCGTGTATTTAAGATAGATAGATAGATAGATAGATAGATACTTTATTCATCCCCATGGGGAAATTCAACTTTTTTCCAATGTCCCATACACTTGTTGTAGCAAAACTAATTACATACAATACTTAACTCAGTAAGAAAATATGATATGCATCTAAATCACTAACTCAAAAAGCATTAATAATAGCTTTTAAAAAGTTCTTAAGTCCTGGCGGTAGAATTGTAAAGCCTAATGGCATTGGGGAGTATTGACCTCTTCATCCTGTCTGAGGAGCATTGCATCGATAGTAACCTGTCGCTGAAACTGCTTCTCTGTCTCTGGATGGTGCTATGTAGAGGATGTTCAGAGTTATCCATAATTGACCGTAGCCTACTCAGCGCCCTTCGCTCAGCTACCGATGTTAAACTCTCCAGTACTTTGCCCACGACAGAGCCCGCCTTCCTTACCAGCTTATTAAGACGTGAGGCGTCCCTCTTCTTAATGCTTCCTCCCCAACACGCCACCACAAAGAAGAGGGCGCTCTCCACAACTGACCTATAGAACATCTTCAGCATCTCACTACAGACATTGAATGACGCCAACCTTCTAAGGAAGTACAGTCGACTCTGTGCCTTCCTGCACAAGGCATCTGTGTTGGCATTCCAGTCTAGCTTCTCGTCTAACTGTACTCCCAGATACTTGTAGGTCTTAACCTGCTCCACACATTCTCCATTAATGATCACTGGCTCCATATGAGGCCTAGATCTCCTAAAGTCCACCACCATCTCCTTGGTCTTGGTGATATTGAGACGCAGGTAGTTTGAGTTGCACCATATCACAAAGTCCTGTATCAGTTTCCTATACTCCTCCTCCTGTCCATTCCTGACACACCCCACTATGGCCGTGTGATCAGCGAACTTCTGCACATGGCAGGTCTCCGAGTTATATTGGAAGTCTGATGTGTACAGGGTGAACAGGAACGGAGAGAGTACGGTTCCCTGCGGCGCTCCTGTGCTGCTGACCACCGTGTCAGACCTACAGTCTCCCAACCGCACATACTGAGGTCTATCTGTCAAGTAGTCCACTATCCAATCCACCATGTGAGAGTCTACTCCCATCTCCGTTAGTTTGTGCCTTAAGATCTTGGGCTGGATGGTGTTAAAGGCACTAGAGAAGTCAAGGAATGTAATTCTCACAGCACAACTGACCCCATCTAGGTGAGGCAGAGATTGATAGGTTCCTGTTTTGAAATGGCATCAAATTAAATGGGAAAAAAAAGGCCTGGAAATGGGTTTGAGCAGGAGAAAGGAAGGATCAGTTATAATTAACTGTTGGAGCAGATTCGATGGGCCAAATTGTTTAGTTCTGCTCCGAAATCTTATATTTTTAATTTCTTCTGTAGCAGAAAGGCA
The DNA here is from genome assembly GCF_048418815.1 of Hemitrygon akajei. NCBI lineage: Eukaryota > Metazoa > Chordata > Chondrichthyes > Myliobatiformes > Dasyatidae > Hemitrygon > Hemitrygon akajei. The sequence continues at coordinate 28,744,547 of NC_133151.1, forward strand.
GCATGGGTTCAGAAAGGGTAAATCGTGTCTTACTAATATGTTGCATGTCTATGAAGAGGAAACTAACATTTATGATAACAATAAGGAGGTGATGTCATTTACTTGGGCTTCAGAGGATTTTGAGAAGATACCCCGGAAGAGGTTAATATTCAAATTACAGGAGATAGGGATTCACGGTATGGGGTGAGAATGTGTGCAGAATTAGCTTAAAAACCAAGAGGCAGGAGTTATGGAGAGCGGATCAGTTTCACACCAGGAATAATTTAAAAGTGGGGTTCCACAAGAACCGGTTTTGGGGCTGCTGCTGTTTTTATTTACATTAATGATTTGGATAAGCACAGAACTAATTAACTAGTTAAGTTTGCAGATGACACAAAGTTAGAGAGATGGGTTAATAACATTTAGGCAGCAGAATCAATACAGGTAGATCTAAACAAAATACTGATGTGGGCAGATAACTGACAGGTGAAATTTAATGTAAGTAAATGTAAAATATTACATATAGAAGTAGAAGTATTAGACACAAATATAAAATGGGGGTCTAGAATAAGAGTGCATTATATGAGAGGGATTTAAGTCTCCTAGAAGACATCACTGTCAACATCTTGCCAATTCACTGTGTTACGATCCAGCGACAATGACTATATAATTGAGACAGGTTTTTTATAACAAATAAAACATTTATCAAACACTGCTAAAAGAAACCCAAAAGTAAACAAATGACCAACTTAACCGGAGTCGACTGCTATACAGCAGCTCAAACGGTTCTCAAAGCGAGAATTGCGAACTCAGTTCTTTAAAGTAGTATTGAAAAAAAAAGTCCAAAATGATTTACAGTTAGTTTGGAGCGACTTTCCCTTGAAGTAATTAAATTCTCTTTCGTGACGTTACTGCTGATCCCAGCCGAAGTATGCTTTCCCGAGGGATTGACGATTGAAGGAAATAACGCCTTAAAGGCATTATCCGTTCCTTGGCGAAACTCTGCATCCAACACGGATCAGTAACTCCTCGTACGAAGTTTAAATAAAGGTCGAACCTGCTTTACAGCCGACAAGCAACTTTCCTTGATTCTTCGGCTTCTCGAAGTTCGATGATTCTTCACTCTCCGACTGGACTGAACTGGCAGTATTGTAGCAAAACTGCCAGCAATAACCTTTGAGACTTAAGGCTGAAAGTAAAACTCCGCTTTGAAACAAATTTGCGTCATGACATAGATTACGCAGCGGAACGTAGTCACTGAACGAATTCAACCACAGTTTTACTTTCTGCCTTAAGTCTCAAAGGTTATTGCTGGCAGTTTGCTACAATACTGCCAGTTCAGTACAGTCGGAGAGTGAATAATTAAAGTGAATAATCTTTTATTTTGGTTTCTCATCTTACTCAGAAACACTAATGGATTATGGTCGGTGTAGACAATGAGGTGCTTTTGAGTTGTACCAACATACACATCAAAATGTTCTTAAGCTAAAACAAGTGAGAACAATTCCTTTTCTATTATCGAATAGTTTCCGTGATGCTCATTAAACTTCTTAGAAATGTAAGCTACTCGATGATCAACCTCATCACCCTCATTCCTTTGCAATAATACTGCTCCTGCAGCCTCATCGCTAGCATCTACAGCTAATTAAAAAAAAAAAAAGTTTTTCAAAGTCAGGTGCCTTGAGCAGAGGTTGTTGACATATCACAGTTCTCAATTTTTCAAATGCTTCTTGACAAGGCACAGTCCACACAAACTTTTCACTCTTCTTCAAGAGGCTAGTTAATGGAAGGAGATTAGCAAAATTCTTACAAAATTTTCGGTAAAATCCTACCATTCCCCGGAATCTTCTGAGAGTTTTTTTTCCCCCAGTTGGAGTGGGGATCTCTGACATTGCCCGAACTTTTGCTGAACAGGAGTTACCTTACCTTGACCCTCATCATAACCAAGGTAAGTTACAGTGGCATGTCCGAATTCACTTTTAGTTGAATTAATAGTTCAGTTACCTTTTGAAAGTCTTTCAAATAATTTCTCCACCGCAGTAATGTCTGCTTCCCAAGTATCATTTCCTGACACTAAATCGTCAATACAAGCATCTGTATCCTTTAATACCTGAATCACAGAGTTAACCATCCACTGGAAAGTACCTGGGACATTCTTCATCCCAAATGGAAGAACATTATATTCAGAAAACCCAAATGGAGTTACAAATGCAGAAATCTATCTACCTCTATCTGTTAATGGAACAGACCGATACCCTTTCAATATATCAATCTTTGTAAGAAATTTTGCTTTCCAACAATATCTACACAATCATCTACACTAGGAATTGGATATGCATCTGTTTGCGTTCCAGCATCCACCTTTCTGTAGTCCGTACAAATCCGGATTCTACCGTCTGATTAAGGCAGCATAATACAAGGGGAACTCCAGTTCGAATTATAAGGTCTAATGATATTATTCTCTAACAGATATTTAATTTCTTTCTCAGCAAGTGCACATTTTTCCATGTTCGTCCTATATGGATGTTGCTTTATAGGTATGGTATCTCCAACATCAATATCATGTGAAGCTGCTGTGGTTCTTCTAGGAACGTCTAGGAATAAATCCTTATATTTAAAAAAATATTTGCTTCATTTTCTGCTTCTGCTCTGGCTGTAAATGTGCTAATTTCTCATCAATATTTTCCAGAATGATTGAGTTTGGTAATCTGACAGAATCAATGTTGGGTTTAGAATGAGTTTCAGATGAATCATCTATTATGTTCCTAGTGAGATCAAACTCATTATTATTAAACACAACAGTCACAGTAGCAGACTGTTTCTCATAATATGATTTTATCATATTTATATGGCAAAGTTGATTTGGCCTTCTATGATCTAGAATTTTTATCACGTAATCCACATTATTAATTTTAGACACAATTTCATAAGGACCATGGAATTTAGCTTATAATGCATTCGTTTGCACTGGGAAAAGAACCAGCACCTTATCTCCAAAGCTTAAACTTCCTCATTCTAGCTTCTTTATTGTATCAGGTTTTCATTTTCTCCTGAGTTAATTTTAAATTTTCCCTGGCTCAGCTACAAGCTTTATGTAATCGGTCTTTAAATTTTAAAGCATAGTCCAGCAAATTAGTGTGTACCTCTTTATTAATCCGTTGTTATTTTAATAAGGCTGAAGGTCCTCTAACTCTATGCCCAAATACAAGCTCAGTTGGACAGAAACCTAATGATTCTTGTACCGACTTCCCTTATTGCAAATAGAAGTAAGTGTATACCCTCATCCCAATCATTTTCATTTTCCACACAATACGTCCCAATCGTAGTCTTCAGGGTAGAATAAAGCCTCCCCAAGGCACCATGCGATTCTCGATGGTATACAGACGAAGTGATTTGTTTAACTCCCAATTTATAAACTATCTGTTGAAACAATCCAGACACAATGTTACTGCGTTGGTCAGATTGTATTTCCTCAGGCAACCCAAAATAAGTAAACAACTTTATAAGATCCTTGGTTACAGTTTTAGTTCTTATATTCCTAAGTGGTACTGCCTCTGGAAACCTAGAAGCTGTGCACATGGTAGTCAGCAAGTACTGATAACCAGTTTTTGTTTTTAGTAATGGACCTACACAATCTATAATAATTTTAGGAAACGGTTCACCGAAAGCTGGAATAGGTTGCAGTGGAGCCACTGGTGTAACTTGATTTGGTTTTCCCACAGTTTGGCAAGTATGACACGTTCTGCAAAACGTTGGCACATCTTTTCTTAAACCAGGCCAATAAAAATGTTTTAAAATCTTGCCCACAGTTTTCCCTACCCCTTGATGTCCACCCAAGGACACACTATGGGCTAAACTTAAAATCTCATTTCGATAAACTTTAGGAACAACTACCTGGTGAACAGCATTCCACTCATCACTTGCAGGAATTGTAGGCGGTCTGCACTTCCTTATCAACACTCCTTTCTCAAAATAATATCCTTCTGGCACCTTATTAATTTCAATTTTCAGTAGAGCTTGTTATTTTAATTTGATAATCTCAGGGTCTCTACTCTGTTCTGCCATCATCTCCTTCCGAGACAGAGACAAATCTTCACGGTCAGACTTACTTCAAAAATCTTGTTCAAACAATGAAGGTAAGAAAGTTTCTGACACATCCTCAGAACTCGAATCCTGAGTTGAACAGTTATGGGTAGCAATCTCATCTACACATCAAGCTTTTCAGCCATAGCTCGAGTTACAACACAGAAGAAATCTGTGTTAGAATCCATCCGTGGTTCCTCTGTCTCTATTGTCAAATGCACTTCAAGAAAAGCTTGTCCACCTGCCAAGTCATTGCCTAACAATAAAGACATGACATTCACGGGTAAGCTTGGTTGTAGTCCTACTTGAACAGGTCCTGTAACCAACCCTGACTTAATTTTACTCAGATGTAGGCATAAGGTCACTCCCAACACTTCTTATATAAATTACCTCACCAGTGTCAGACTCATCATTAAACTTTAACACATTGTCTAACATCAGTGATTCAGAAGCTCTAGTATCCCTAAGGATACTTATTGACACTGGAGTAGATCCTTCTTTCAAAGATACAGACCCTTCAGTTATAAAATGATTATATCTCTTCTTAACTTGGTTAGACCCTAACAAAACTTCGTTTGTGTTTATCAAACCTTGTGAATATACAGGTGTTTCAGTATGTTGCAAACAAGCATCTGGGACTGCTTCCTTATCCTGCTTTTTCAATCGGAAACAGTTAGCTATTACGTGACCAGGTTTCTTACAATAATTACAAATGGGAGCAAACTGCCTTTCCTTCACAGGTTTTCCTTCCTCCTTACCCTTCTCACCAACGTTTGATTTAATTTCTGATTTACCTTGAGTCTCTGTGTTATTTTTCCTTATAAAAGTTCTGCCCTGAGGAAATTTATTCTTATGGACTAAAGCATACTCATCAGCTAATTTAGCAGAGTCCTGCAAAGTAGCAGTGGCTCTCTCATTTCAATATGTCCTTACTTCAACAGGGATGCTCCTTTTAAATTCCTCCATTAAAATCAGCTCTTTTAACTTATTATAGTCGCCATTTACATTTTTAGAGGAAACCCATCTCTCAACCCACACAGCTTTATCGTAGACAAAATCCACATAAGTGCTTTCCACAGATTTCTTCAAATTTCTGAATCTTTCTCTATATGCCTCCCGGACTATCTCATACGCCTTCAATATGTGTAGCTTCACAGTATCATAATCAAGTGCTTGCTCAGCAGTTAAATTGAATAAACCGGTTGTGTTTTGCCTTTAATTACACTCTGTAACAACAATGACCATTTCAATTTCGGCCACTCTGAAATCAGGGCAATAGTTTAATATGTTGAAAATAATTCTCTACTTCTGTTTCACTAAATGGAGGGACTAATTTAATTTCTTGACTAACAACAAACGTTTTTCTGGAATCAGCGGAACCATTCTCAGACTTTAATTCCTCCATCGCAATTTCAAATTCCCTCTGTTTATTCTCAGCCTCTAACCGACGTAATTCCAAATCAGCTTCCAACTGTTTCTTTTTATTTTTAGCTTCTAATCGACTTGGTTCCAAGTTAGCTTCCAATTCCTTCTCTTTTAATTCAGCTTCTATTTTAAGCTTTTCTAACGCTGCTTGTTCCAGGTGTAATTGAATAGATGCTTTACTCACAGGAAACTTATCCAAAATCGATACATCAAACACACCCGATTCTATATAGTGTTCCGCGATTTTACTCTGTATTACAGGCTTTGTTGCATCTTTCGAAATACCTTTAAGTTCAGACCTCCTAGCAATCTCAAATACATCACTCCTTTTCGCCTTCGCTGATAACTCTGGGACTGGCGATTCCAGGAAGTCGTCAATATTCCTTGTTGCGGAATACCACTCACAAGCCAATCAAACAAAAGAATCGAGTATTCCCCTTTTCCAAAACACCGATCAAAAACAATTAAACTCAAAAAATGGTTCATCCCACGAGACCCCAATTGTTACGATCCAGCAACGATGAATCTATAATTGAGACAGGTTTTTATAACAAATAAAACATTTATTAAACACTGCAAAAAAGACCAAAAGTAAACAATCGACTAACTTAAACGGAAGCTGACTGCTATACGGCAGCTCGAACAGTTCTTAAAGCGAGAGTTGTGAACTCAGTTCTTTAAAGCAGTATTGAAAAAAAAGTCTAAAATGATTTACAGTCAGTTAGAAGAGACTTTCCCTTGAAGTAATTGAATCCTCTTTCGTGACGTCACTGCTAATCCCAGCCGAAGTATGCTTTGCCAAGGGATTTACGATCGAAAGAAATTAAACGGCTTAAATGCACTGACCTTTCCTTGGCGAAACTCTTCATTCAACTCGTTCTGCTCTTTTGAAATGCTGGATCTATGTTGGACACAGGTTACTAACTCCTCGTACGAAGATTCAATAAAGATGAAACCTGCTTTACAGCCGACAACACCAACTTTCCTCGATTCTTCGGCTTCCCGAACGTCGATAATTCTTCACTCTCTGACTGGACTGAACTGGTAGTATTCTAGCAAAACTGCCGGCAATAACCTTTGAGACTTAAGGCAGAAAATAAAATCCACTTTAAAACAAAACTGCGTCATAACATCGAATACACAGCGGAATGGAGTCACTGAACAAATTCAACCACGAACTGCCCCCGCGTCACAGCGAGGGGTTCCCCTTTTATGCCCTGTTGGAAACAAACTATCACATGACCTCTCACTGGGGGAAAATAACGTCATTCCACCATCACAAGACCATTACATCATGCCCAGCATAGCCTCAATTTCATCATGGTCATGTGATAGGCACAAGATACCCACGGGTACGTATCAACTGACGCAATTAGGAAGGCTAATATAATGTTGGGCTATGTAATGCGCTCACAGGAGTTCAGAGCTAGAGACATCTCCTTCATCAGTTTCCTGCGCTTGTGAGGCCACGCCTTGAGAACTGTGTACAATTCTGATCTCCATATTTTGTAAGGGATGTGAAGGCACTGGAAAGAGATCAGAGAAGGGCGACTACTCTCAATTAGCACCGCAGGGTGTGATCTATGCAGAAAGATTGAGTGAATTAAATCTATTTGGCCTAAGTTGACATATGATGATAGAAGATATAATAGAAGTGTTCAAAATCATTAAGGGTAGAGGACAGTAGGATGCCAATTGCTGCAACAAGGAAACGTATAGACTGGTTGAAGGGACATTTCAGACTAACATCAGAAAGCAATTCTTTACAGATGCACAATAAGCTCAACATTCTCACACAGAGGCATAGAATGACAGGTACAGAATGAACACCACTCTCACATTGTATCGGAGACTGACAGGTACAAGTATGAACCCCCAACTCTCGCACTGTAGCATTAACAGCAGGTACAGAATGAACCTCATATCTCTCAGAATCAGAATCTGAATCAGGGTTATTTTCACTGTCATGTGACGTGAAATTTGTTAACTTAGTTCAATGCAATTCATAATCGAGTAGAAAAAAAGAAAATAATTATAATAAATAATATAAAAATAATAATGATACTAAATAAAAATGTAAATCAATTATAGTATAAGTATGTTGAATGATATAAAAAACGTGCAAAATCAGAAATACTGTATATTTTAAAGAAGTGAGTTATTGTCCAAGGATTCAATGCCCATTTAGGAATGGTATGACAGAGGGGATGAAGCTGTCTGTCAATCACTGAATGTGTGACTTCAGGCTTCTGTACCTCCTACCTGATGGGAACAGTTGTAAAGGGGCATGCCCTGGGTGCTGGAAATCCTGGATAATGGACGTTGCCTTTCTGAGACAACACTCCCTGAAGATCTCCTGGGTATTTTGTAGGCTCGTACTAAAGATAGAGCTGACAAGATTTACAACCTTCTGCACTTCTTTCAGTCCTGTGCAGTAATACACTGTATCATAGTCTGACGGATACGGAATGAACCTCACACTCTCACACTGTCACAGACACTAGGAGATAGAGGAGGAGCACCACAATCCTGCAATCTATGCATCTGTTTCTGTTTGTCTTTCCGGCTGCTTCACCTGTCTATTTGCCAGTTTGCCTATCGGTTTTCTCTCTCTCTCTCCTCTCTCTCTCTCTCTCTCTCTCTCTCTCTCTCTCTCTCTCTCTCTCTCTCTCTCTCTCTCTCTCTCCCTCTCTCCTCTCTCTCTCTCTCTCCTCTCTCTCTCCTCTCTCTCTCTCTCTCTCTCTCTCTCTCTCTCTCTCTCTCTCTCTCTCTCTCTCACTCGTCTTACTCTAACAATTTACCTCACGCTTGTCTTTCTCTCGGTCATTTCCAGCTGCCATGCACCTATTCGTCTGCCAATTTCCAGTATTTTTTTCTTTTATTTAACAGTCTGTCTATTCCTTTGCAGATTGAAATATTTATTCTCGATTTCTTTTGACCTTTGACAGATTTGAAATACCCATTAAAGACTGTTACTGTTGCAACATGACACAGAAAATGCCGGAGGAAGTCAGCAATGTTCCCTGTGTTGCCCTGGATTGCCAACATCTTCTGATTTTCTCGTGTTTGCACATGAGCAACATGTTCATTTTACCCTTTCCACCCTGACTTCGGTCTCTCGACCATATCATTGTTCGAATCTATGTCTGTGTATTGATTTCATTACTTACATCCTTCATATCACACATGTGAAGTAAAAATCTCTATGTTATGTCTCTGTCTAAATGTGCAATGTTAATTCATAGTAAGTAATAATGAAACAATATGTGCAACAGGGACAATCACTATAACATGGAAATACATTTATGCAGTTGTGTGTGTGTGTGTGAGCACGTGCGTGTGTGTTTCTGAGTGAGTGTCAACTGGAAGAATCTGAAGGACTGAAAAAACAATGGGAGACTGCAGGGACGGGTAGAGAGAGATCGGTCAGTGCCGCTGCTCTCCGTTCAGAGATGAATAATAAGCCAACAAAAAGATGAAATATGCAAGTGTAGCTGTTTTGTGACAAAGCTCTACCGGCCTGTTTACACCAGAGACCGCCTGCTGAGGTAATAGAGCATTGAACATAGAATAGTAACGCACATTACAAGGCCCCTCCGGCGCACAATGTTGTGCCGACCCTACAAACCCTGCCTCCCATATAAACACCCCACCTTAAATTCCTCCATATACCTGCTAGTAGTCTCTTAAATTTCACTATTGTATCTGCCTCTACCACTGACTCAGGCAGTGCATTCCACGCACCAACCACTCTCCGAGTGAAAAACCTTCCTCTAATATCCCCCTTGAAACTTCCCTCTCCTTGCCTTAAAGCCATGTCCTCTTGTACTGAGCTGTAGTGCCCTGAGGAAGGGGCGCTGGCTGTCCACTCTGTTAATTCCTCTTAATATGCCAAAGAGTTTTGATGTATTGGTCTCCAATCGCCCCAATATTTACAACAGAGACAATGGTATTGAAATGAAGTGTTTTGTTCAAGCAACTGCAACTAAGGAAGTTAGTGAGGTGTATAACCGTATCTCTGGAGACAGATACTCTGTATAAATCATGGCCGTATGGAATGCATCGACTATCTGCCGGGCTGTGAATAGAGGAGCAACAGAAATCACAGATTCACAATGAAATGTGCATCCACTCATCCTGCGGATTCGAGTTGTTTACTCTCCTTGTATTTCAGCCTTTGGAATTTCCGGTAAGCGGCAGTATCAGCTACCGTGGGTGGATGTCGAAGTTTAATTTCAATTTTGTGTTTGATTCTGCCGCTGCTTTAATTCTTACATTCCAATGCCGGTATTCCGCATTCAGGAATGGAGTGGAAACTGCGGGACTATAGATGCTGGGACTTCTATCTAAAAACAAATTGCCTCAGGAAATCAGCGAATGTGCCAATTTCTGTGGGACTGAATGAGTCAGGCAGGTTTCTGCCAGCGGTTTGTGATGAATAATGAGATGATCGACTATCTGCTTTTGGTCTTGTAGTAGCTGCACTGTGTTTGCAAATAATGTGTGTATGCAGGCCCGAGGAGCTTATGCCAATTGATCGTCTGCATTTGAATGTGAGTGATTGTCTACTTAGGAGCAAAACTCAAACCATCGATTGTGCTAACACTTTAGCAAATGTGAGGAGTTCCATGTTGTAACACGAAACTGTTGTGAATATTTAGTAAATGTCTGCGATATGACTGAATATAAAGCAGATGATGGACAACACAATGTAGTCGATGCTGAGTCAATTAACACAACCGACGTGGTGCTTCATAGTTATCAATATTGTGAAATGTTTTCTATTATATCTACACCTGACACTATTACAGACATTTGACAATGGGACCCGAGGTGGAATTCCTCTTCCCCTGCTTCATTGTGATGGATTCAGTGGGAGGCTGTGAGGTAGTGTCAGATTCCGCTGTATCTGTTGGAATCAGTCAATGTTCTGTTGTACAAGGCAGTGAGGTGGGAAATGCCTGGAATAGGAAACAAACTCGGGGCAATGCTGGAAACCACTGAGATCCAAGCAGCTTGTATTGAAAGAGAAACCAGTTAACACCAGTGTCAGCGGAATCTGAGATCAGTTCTGTGGAGAGACACCTTTAATTGTTTTTTTTAACTTATTCTGTTTTGCCTGGGTGAGAGTTTCCAGCATTTCCTGGTTTTGTTCCGTCCTTCGGCTGTTCTGTCGCTGTCAGGGATCGCCATGGAAGTTGATGATTGTCTAATGGAAGAATCCCGCCATCAGCGTCCGGATTTATTCATTTCATCCAGGCGAGACGCGGAGCTAGAAAAAGTTCGATCCAGTATTGACTCCTAGGAGGTAGTTACCTAGTTTTAGCTTTCCGCTGCCACTTCACATTTCGCTCATCAGTAAGTAATCCGTATTCAGATCACTTGACTTTATTTTACTGTGTAAACTCTTCTCTGTCTCCGCCAGCTCTGCGTCCTCTCTCGACCCCATCCACCGCTAAATGCAACAATAAAGTGAAATATACAGGATCCGCTCAAACTGCTGCATTGGTTTCTGCCCAGTGTTTTTCAACTTGTTGTTCCCTGTCTCTCTTCCAGCGAACTTGTGACGATTGTGATCCTGTCCCGGGTAAGTGGCGGTCACTCAAATGTGTCACTCGCTACCTGGTGGGAATGGTAGCGGCCGATCTCCTGGTCGTTACCTCCCGATCCGCTGCTGAGGTGGACTGTTCAGATTTATTTTCCCCGAACATTCCTACAAATTACTCCTGTGTGCAGACTCCGTTTATGGTTGGTTGCTGCGAGCACTGCGACTCAGTCTGGCTGACTGTCGCTTTCACCGTCGATCGATTTGTGGCTATTTGCTGTGAGAAACTGAAATAAAAATATTGCTCCGACAGAACGGCGGCTGTGGTTATCGGGACAGTGAGTGTTCTGGCCTGTTGGTGACCGTCCCCTGGGCTTTGTATACAAGCCTGGAAAAATAATTGATGGCGTTCCCTAGTTTGTGTTCTTACACCGAGCTTCAGAAACTGCCTCATGGGCGGCATTTCACATAAATGACCGTATTTTAACCCCTTGTGTCCCATTCCATTCTGATGTTGCTGTTCCATATTCTGACTGTCAGGCGGATTCTAACGGCCAGTCGAGCCCGCAGGGGGCTCCGGAGACAAAAGAGTGGGGAGAATGACAAGGACCGGAAGATGGAGAACCAACGCAAATCCATCGTTTTGCTCTTCAGCATACCGGTAGTTTCATATATTGTGGGGAACACAGGTGGCATATACTATCTATAGACAGATTTCAATTAGTTTTGGTTATTCTGTCACGGATCCCCTTTACATCACAAACGGCACAGCGGGCATGCTGAGGGCTCTCAGTTCTTTCACCAACACGTGTATTTACGCCCTGACTCAGAGCAAATTCCGAGCTGAACTGAAGAATGCGGTGAAATACCCACTGAATCTGATTCTGAAACTCATGAAACGTTAGAAATAAATGCTGAAAAGTATTACAACTCAGCTGCCTACATGTTCCTTATTCTATCCCCCCACTTGTGGGTAAATGGAAACAATGTGATGAACAGATGAAAAATACAAACATGAGATAATCTGCATTCGCTCGAAATACTAAACAACACACATGAAGTCAGATCCTGATGACGAGTCTCGCCACGAAACGTCGAATGATTACACTTTCCCTGATGCAAAATGCTTGAGGACCTCAGCAGGCCAGGCAGCATCTAGGGAAACGGATAAACCGTTGACGTTTCGGGCCGAGTCCCTTTCATCAGAGTCCTGACAACTGTTTACTCTTTTCCGTTCTGTGTGTGTTGCCTCAGAGTTACTGTCTGGGGTGGTGAGGCATCACTGGCTTCATCATCCCAGATAAATCACCTTTGCACCTCATGTCCCGCCCTGATAAATTGAAGCTTGTTTCGAATCTGTTACCCTGCTTCCAGGTTCTGACAAAACTGACTGATCTTGGAGTATATTTCCGTCTGATTCAACCACTCCTGCTCCGATCAAAATCCGTTCTTTCCTTTACCTTTTTTTCCTCATCCTTCTCTTTATGTAGGTTTCTCCTCTCACTGCAAATTTGAACTATCTTCCTGTAAGAGAATTTTCCTGTTTTACCATTAAGACTGTGACGAGATCTAAAGGATTATTCTAATGTGGACCTTTCCTTTAAAACGAGAGAGAGGGAGCGGACGGAGTGTGTGCTATTTCAGCAACAGAGAGAGAAAGTCTCTGAGTAAAGCGGAGCTATATGATGGACAGCTCATGTTCGGCTTTTTAATCAAACACACACGACACACGGCGACAGAGGCAAGGAGGACACTGTGGAGCTTTGTGTGCCCACGACAAGGGTGGGGCTTTAACTCACAGTGTGGGCAAAGGAGTGACCGGTGGGGAGCTATTGGTGTGTTAACCCAGGCCTTGGTTGATAACTCCACCACAGATGACGGTCCCCGTTTTTGTGGTCACAAGTCTGTGACTTTGATAAGTTTCGGGAGCAGGTGGACGATGTGGGAGATCGGCATCGGAATCGGCTTTGGGAAGACAAAACAAATCTCTCTCTCTCTCTCCTCCAATTCTACTCAAATTCAATTCCAGAACGGAACTGACTACTTACCATACCACTGTAAAACTGTCTCACCTAATCTCCTGAACTGGGGAAGCATGGAAGCTATATTTACTCACTTATATATGCATGTACTTTGCTAACCTGTTTATCTTATCTTGTTTTATATCACTTTATCTCATAGTTACTAAAAAATACAGTTTATATTGGCAGATTCCAGGGAGTATCCATTTCTGCTGGTTCTTTTTATCCCTTTACGGGGTCTATAACAAGACAAAGTACCGTTACGTTCACTTGTCTCTCTGTGAAAGATAGAGAAAGTGAGCGCGAGCAGGAGACAGCGCGAGGGCGGAGGGCGCGAAAGAGAGAGCGAATGAGACATCACGAGGAAGGGGCACGCGGGAGAGCACGTGAGGGAGAGAGTGCTTGGAATGACGGTAGAGTGAGCGTGACGTAGTGAGCGTGAGGGAAAGGGTGCGGGCGATGATGAACTCGAGGGAGAGCAACAGAAGGAGACATCGCGAGGGTGAGAGCACACGAGGGAGGTTGGCGTGAGGAAGAGGGCACGAAAAAGAGCACGTGAGGTACATCGCGCGAGGGATAGGGCAGGAGGAAGATTTCGCGAGAGTGAACGTGTGTTCCACTCTTTCACAGAGATCGGCTCGTTTAGTGGATTGATAAGTATTACTTGGAATGAATGCACAGCTACTACTGTAGACATTTTTTGTGCTATGTTAAAATCGTACGAGTTCTAACAGATTGTGTGGTTTCAACACGTGTGTAGTCTCCTTTGTTTGCGAATGCATAAGTAAATTGCCTGAGCTGAATTAAAGAAGGATACAATGAATGCATTTTCAAACACTGTTCATTACAAACAGGCTATAAGAAAGCACAACATTTACACAAGGATGGAAAGATGTGAATCACATGTAGCAAACACTTTAGCGTGGGCACAGACAGGAGTATGTGTGTAAATGAGTGAGATTGCAGGATGATGCGTTACTCAATCATACCATCGCCAAGGATGTCTCTGAGAAGGTACATTCTGAAAGGGCAGAATGAACAGCCAGAGTCATGTTCCTTATTAGAACTAACAACAGAGAGACAAGTCCCTGCAAAGGGAATTGAAGGAGTAGGGCAGAAAGTTAGGAAATAGGAACTCTCCGGGTAGTGATTTCAGGATGATCTCAGTTGCAAGATGCTTGCGAGGTAAGAAATGCTAAGTTGGTACACTTCAATCTGTGGCTTACAATTTGGTGCAGGGGGAGGGCATCAGGAAAACAGATCATTGGGCTTTCTTCAAGGATAAGTGGAACTGTTGTAGCAGCTATTGGTTACAGTGAAGGGAGGTAATTTTCTCACAGTGAATCTTGCTGGAGCCACCGTGACGATGTTTTAACGTTTGGCATGTGGAGTGGGTGCTGGGATCCAGAGCTACAGGTCAGTAAGTAGCATTGAGCAGATGGGGCATTACTTGTTTGGTGTGTTCAGGAAGTTTTTCAGAAACAGTATGTAGATAATGCACCAGGAAGGGAGCCATACTTGGTTTGGAATTGGGAAATGAACCTAACAAGATGATTGGTGTTTAATTGGGAAGGCTTATGGATCTTAATTCTGAAAGTTTCAGATGGTTATTAATAAGAATACGTTTGGATCTGTAAGTCGATGATTGTAAATTTCTTCAAGACTTGAGCAGGTGTCGTACAGAGTTGTTTGGGAGCTGATGTTACCGGTTGTCATTGGATGAAGCTAATGTTAGCTGATGGCTGACATGTGAAAGTCATGAACAGACCAGCCGGTCAGAAATTAGTATTTCCCTCTCCCTGTGAAGAGGGTAAAGAAGGACAGAGATGGTCAGGAACTTAGGATGATGACAAATATCGTATTTGTTTAAAAAATGTAAGAGGAGTCATAGGAAAGGATGAGGTAGATGAAATTGGACATGGTCATGGAGGAACATGCAGGAAGCAAGAAAACAAGTCACACAGTGAATCAGGAGAGTGAAGAGTTACCAGGAAATGTCCTCATTCTGGAGGATCACTGAGAATCCCAAGGCATCTTATGCAGACAGAAAACATAGTGGCGAGACGACAGGACCGACCACCCGCGGACAAAGGTGGGAGTTTATGCCCGGAGCCAGAGTTAGAATGCCGCTTAGAAAATGAATATTGATGTTCACTAAGGAAAAGGACAAAAAAGAACGCGTGTTGAGAAAGATGGTATGGTGATATTCTCTGGAGCGTTGATACTAAAAGCGGAAGTGCTGTTGGGTTTCTCTAACCATTTTGATGGTTAAGTCCTTTTGGGGAATTTAGTACATTGGGAGACACAGACCACATGCAGTTAAGTATTATCTTTAAACTACCGGCACCGTACTGTAAGAACAGAGGTCTTAACAACATCTGCTCGTACAGCAAGGGACGGGAATGGTCTGTCTCTGGTATAAACATGCCCTGCGTATGTGACTGCTCAAGAGAAGTCAACATTTAACTACAGGACAGTGAACTTTACAATATCTAGACCATCACTACCAGGACACAGAGCAATAAAACTCACAGCTCTGTCCAGTGAGCATACGGTCCTGTACGCCACCGTTAGACTCCAGAACAACCAAAGCACTCGAAAGAAAGTGAACAATTGAAAATCTGTGGATTGCAGCCAGTCCAGTCATAGGTAACGCCGTCCTCGCTACTGAAACCATCTACAAGGGGACCTGTATGGGGAAAGCAGCATCCATCATCCAGGCGATGCTCTCTTCTCCATGCTGCCAACAAGAAGGAGTTACAGGAGTTTCATGCCGCACAGCACCGAGTTCAGGAATAGCTATTACCCCCTCAACGATTAGGCTTTGGAAGCAGAGGGGATAATGTCACTCAACGCAAAAAGCATCCCACACACAAAATGCTGGAGGATCTCCAGCATCTATGGATAATAGATAATAGGCCTTTTAGCAAGACTGGACAAAATAGATGCGAGGTCAGGATAAGCAGATGGTGGAAGATGAGAATGAAGTACAAGGTGGTAGGTGATCATTAACTTGCTCTGCGTTAAGCAAATCCCCCCAATTCTGTTCCCTTCTTTGAGGACTGTTATCAAAGTGGTTTCCCACTGAAATACATCAACTTCAAGAGTCATGCCGCAATGCAAGGTCTCTTAATAGTCCCTAAACATCCGCCTTTAACACCATCCCTAGCAGTAAACTGCACACGTTTTCTGTGTTTAAAGGTTAACCACAGACATCCACACGCCCTACACTTTTCTCCGATCACCATAGAATTTTGCGTCCTTGTTTTCGTGACTTCCACTTTGGGAAAATTCCCCTCATTTAATGCCTCCTATCAGTTTGTAAACCTCCATCAATTCACCTCTGATCCTGCCCAAAGGGGAAAAGCCCTATCTTACTCCAACTATCATCACAAGATATTTTCTCTGAAGTTCAATGTTCAAAGTAAATTTATTGCCAAAGTACAAATGTTACCATTTATATTTTGTTGCGTGCATGCACGGTAAATAAAAAAAAAACCCAGAAGGAATCAATGAAAAAACTGCACACATCAAAGACCGACGAAACGCCAATGTAGAAAAGACAACGAAGAGGACTAAATTGTGTAAGTAAACAAAAAGCATATTAAAATGATAATAAATATACAATACCTATCAACAACATGAGCTGTGGATTCACTGAATGTGAGTTCATTGATGCTTTGAGTGACATTATCTCCTCTGCTTCCAAAGCCTGATCGTTGTAGTGTAATAGCTATTTCTGAAGCAGGTGCTGTGGAACTGAAACTCCTGTCACTCCCTCTTGGTGGGTATCATGCAAATGAGTGCATCGCCTGGATGATGGAGTCCTAGATTATAGATGCTGCTTTCCTGTAACAGGTCTCCTTGTAAATGTATTCAGTACTGAGGACGGCTTTACCTACGAGGGACTGGCTGTATCCACAATTTTTCAATTGTTATTGCATTGAAGGGCATTGGAGTTTCTAAACCAACCATCCAGGCTATTCTCCACCATAGATTTACAGATGTTATCAAAGTTTTAGATCACATGCTAAATATGTACAAACTGACATAGTATAGGCTGTTAATGCTGGAAAATATTTCCAGGATGCCAAAAAGTTCCGCTCCTCGGAGCCACTACACTAAGACAATCTCAGCGAATGTTGGGGAATTTACAGTCACACACTACTTTGTTGCTTTTACTACTTTGCAGAGAATGCCTCCATTTCTGTTCCTCTTTCTGTTGTTGGCATTTCAAAATTCTACGGAAATTCAAGCACACATCATTCAAGGTTCTCCTTTGTCAACTCTCTGTTGCATCCTGAGAGATGCCCAGTGGGACTGAGGGGCTAGATAGTGTCAATGCATTGAAGTCCATTATCGTGGTTGTACAGTTTGCTGTCCTTGAAATGTGGTTGTTCTAGCATATAACGGTTGTTTCCTGTGCTGGGTGTGTACAGGACCGTGTGCTTACTGCACAGTGCTGTGAGTTTTATTGCTCTGTGTCCTGGTAGTGAAACTCTAGATATTGTAAAGTTCACTGTACCTTTAGTCAAATGTTAACTATTCTTCAGCAGTCACATATGCAGGGCTTTTTTATACCAGAGATAGACCTTTCCTTTCCCTTGCAGTACGGACCAGATTGTTGTTAAGATCTTTGTTCTTACAGTACAGTGCCGGCAGCTTTAAACATCATATTTAACTGCATGTGGTCTGTGTTTTCCAATGTGCTAAATTCCCTCAAAAGACTTACGCATCAAAATGGTTTTAGAGACCTAATAGCACCTCCTATTTAGTATGAACACTCCAGAGAATAACACCAGACCGCTTTTCTCTTCATGCTTTCCTCCTTGTCCTTTTCCTTAGTGAACACCAGCATTCATTTTCTACATGGAGACAAGGTTTATGTAGAGTATCCAGGAAATGATGCAGCAATTAGAACTGAAAGTCCAAGGAGTCAGGAGACGAGGTTTACTCACACTAGAGTCGATTAATGAACCGGCAAAGCATGGGCTGTGCCGCCCGAGTTTTAACATATGTTCGCTAATGGAAACCAGGTATGCTGCAATTAGTGGAACTGGAAATGATTGGAAATCAGACGAGGGGTTTAAGGCCCAATTAAGGAGGTAATAACAAGATGGGGAATTTTCCGGACGGGACCATGACTGTACATGATTCTCACATGTCAGACGTCAGCTAACATCAGTTCCATCTAGTAACAAACAGTAGCACCAGCATTCAGACAACGCTCTACGAAACCTGCCCAATTTTTCCACAAAGGTACAATCATCGACCTGAAGGTCTAAACGTATTCTTTTCAATAAACATCTGAAACCCTAGAATTTAGATCCATAAATATTTCCCAAATAAATTCCAATTATCTAGCTATGTTCATCTCCCAATATGTATCCCGAGTATGTCTCCCTCCCTGGAGAACCATCTAAATACTGTTTCTGGACACCCTCCTGAGCACACCAAACAAATAATGACCCTTCCACTCAATGCTACTTACTGATCTGTAGACATGGATCCAACACCAGCACAACATGCCACACGATAAAAATCGTCAGGGTGCCTCCAGCAAACTTCCCTGTGAGAACATTACTTCCTGTAACCAATCCCTGTTACACAAGTCGAACTTATCCTGGAAGAGAGCCTAATGATCTGTGTTCCTGATGCCCACCCTCCTGCACCAAATTGTTAGCCATACTTTTAATTGTAACAACTTACCATGACTTACATCGCAAGCATGCGGTATTTGAAATAATCCTGAAATCACCACCCCGGAGTTCCTGTTCCCTAACTTTCTGCCCTCCTCCTTAAATTGTCTTTGATGACCTTGTCTCTCTGTTATTAGTTTTGTTAAGGCACATGACCGCTGGCTGTTCACCCTGTACTTTCGGAATGACCCGTGGCTTCTCAAAGATCTCTGGCCTTGGATGATGGGGATAACGCATCATCCTGTAATCTCACTCATTTATACACATACTCCTGTCTGTGCCCCCGCTAAAGTATTTGCTACATGTGATTCATATCGTTCCATCCCCGTGCATTTATGTGCTTTCTAATAGCCTCTCTGTAATGAACATTGTTTGAAAAAGCATTCACTGTATTCTTCTGTGATTCAGCTCAGGCTATTTCCATAAGCATTCGGAAATAAAGGAGACTGCACACGTGTTGAAACCACACGTACGGTTTTAATATAGAAGAAAAAATTTATACAGTAGTCACTGTACGAAAGTGAAAATAATATTTATCCACTAAACAGGCCAAACTCTGTCAAAGAGTGGAACCAGAGATCCGGCAATGTCACACAGCCTGTTTTCTACCTCTCTCTTTCTCTCTTTCTCACTCTCTCTCTCTCTCCCTCCCTCTCCCTCTCCTTCCCTCTCCCTTTCACTCTCCTCCTCTCTCTCCCTCACTCTCTTTCTCTCCGTTTCCCTCACGGTGTGTTAGTTGCTTCACTATCTCGCTCTCTCTCTCATTCTTATTTTGTCTGCCTCTCTCACACGCCCATTCCTTGCGCTCACTCTCGCGATATCTTAGTAGTGTCCTATCCCTCGCGCGCTGTCTCCCACGTACTCTCCTTTGTGCCTTCTCCGTCACGCCAACTCCCTCGGCCGCTCTCCCCCTTGCGATGTCTCCGTCTGTCGCTCTCCCTCGAGCTCACCATCACCCGCTTCCTCTCCTTCACGCCCTCTCCCTCGTGCTCAATCTGGCGTCATCTCCATGGAACCCTCTCCCTCGCGCCTTCTCTCTCAAGTGCTCTCCCGCGCGCCCTTTCCTCGCGATCTCACTCGCTCTCTCCTTCGCGCCCTCCGCCCTCGCACTGTCTCCTGTCGCGCTCTCTTTCTCTATCTCTCTATATCTCACAAAGAGAGAAGTGAGCATATTGTACTCTGTCCTCAATTGTAAAACAGGAACATTTTCTTACAAGAAGGTAGTTCAAGTTGGAAGTGAGAAGGAAAACCTACAGGTAGAGAAGGAGGAGAAAAAAAGAAGCTGGACGGGTTTTAATGGGAGCAGGAGTGGTTGATAGAGACGAAAATATACTCCAAGATCAGGCAGTTTTATCAGAACCTGATGTTACTGGTTCACCTCAAGCTTCAATTTAACAAGGCGCAAAAGGGATTTCTCTGGGATGGTGAGGCCAGTGATGTCGTCGGGATCAGCTGTAAACAGCTGTTTTGTAACTCTAAGACAAAGCACACAAAACGGGAAAAGAGTAAACAGTTGACAGGACTCTGATGAAGGGTCTCGGCACGAAACGTCAACAGTCTATTCTTTCCCATAAATGCTGCATGGCCTGCTGAGTTCCTCCAGAATTTTCTGTGAGGAAATGCGTAAACAGTTAACGTTTCGTTGCAAAACCCTTCATCAGGATCTGATTATGTGTG
This sequence comes from Hemitrygon akajei, assembly GCF_048418815.1. Classification (NCBI taxonomy): domain Eukaryota; kingdom Metazoa; phylum Chordata; class Chondrichthyes; order Myliobatiformes; family Dasyatidae; genus Hemitrygon; species Hemitrygon akajei. The sequence continues at coordinate 28,764,976 of NC_133151.1, forward strand.
TGTTGTTTCGAATTTCGAGCGAATGCAGATATTTTCAGGTTTGTTTTGTAACTCTGTTCATCACATTGTTTCCATTTATCCACAAGTGGGGGGATAGAATAGGGGGAAGGAAGGCTGCTGAATTGTAATACTTTACAGTATTTATTTCTCACGGTTCATGAGTTTCAAAATCCAATTCACTGGGTATTTCATCGCATTCTTTAGTTCCTCTCGGAATTTGCTCTGAGTCACGGCGTAAATACACGTGTTGGTACAGGAACTGAGAACCTGCAGCATTGCCGATGCCTGCTGTGTGATGTAACGGGGATCCGCGACAGAATAAAAAAAACTCATTGAAATCCGTCTATAGATATAAAATATCACCAGTGTTCCCCACAACAAAAGGAAACTACCGGTTATGCTGAAGAGCAAAACGATGGATTGCGTCGGTTCTCCATCTCCTGGTCCTTGTCATTCTGTCCACTCTTTCGTCCCCGAAGCCCCTTGCGGGCCCGACTGGCCACTAGAATCCGCCTGACAGTCACAATATTGAACAGTAAAATCAGAAAGAATGGGACAGAGGGGGTTAAAATGAGGTCAAACATCTCAAATGCCACCCATGAGGGAGAGTTTGCGAAGTTCGGAATATGAACACAATACCAGGGAACATCATCAATTATTTCTCTAGGCCCGTATACAAAGCCCCAGGGCACACTCTCCAAACAGACCAGCACGCTCACTGCCCCAGTTACCACAGCCGCCGTTCTCTCAGTGCAATATTTTGCTTTCAGTTTCTCACAGCAAATAGCCATAAATCGATCGATGGTGAAAGCGACAGTCAGCCAGACTGAGGTCGCAGTGCTCGCAGAAATTAACCATTCACGGATTCTGCAGACATGAGTGATGGACAGGAATGATCCGGGAAAATAAATCCCAGCAGTCCACCTCAGCAGCGGATCCGAGATAACGACCAGTAGATCGGCCGCTGCCATTCCTACCAGGTAGCGAGTGACACATTTGGAGAGACCGCACTTTCCCCGGTACAGGATGACAATCGCCACCAAGTTCGCTGGAAGAGAGACAGGGAACAACAAGTTAAGAAAATACTGAGCAGAGGGGATACTGTAATTTTTCCGCTTTTCTTTTTGCATTTATCGGTGGGAGGGTCGAAAGAGGGCGCAGAGCTGGCGGAGACAGAAAAGGAGTTTAAACAGTAAAATAAAGTCAATAGGATCTGAATACGGATTCCTTACTGATGGCCGAAATGTGAAGTGCAGCGGAAAGCTAAAACTGGGTAACTACCTCCTCAGAGTCAATACTGGATGGAATATCTTCTACCGGCGCCTTTCGAGTCTCATCTAGATGAAATGAATAAATTGGGACGCTGATGGCGTGATTCTTCCATTAGACAATCATCAACTTCCATGGCGATCCATGTCAGCGACAGAACAGACGTAGGAAGGAAAAAAAATCGGAAATGCTGGAAACACTCACCCGGGCAAAAGAGAACATGTGGACAAATAGCTAAAGCATCTTTGCTCAAATCTATTCTCAGAGAGACCGCTGACACGAGTGCTAATTGGTTTCTCTTTCCGTAAAGGCTGTGTGGGGCTTCTAGTTTGCAGCATTCCCCGAGTTTGTTACCTATTCCCGCACCTACCACCTCTCTGACGTTACAACAGATTCAGCGCATTCTGACACAACCTCACAGACAGACATGACGCCTCCCATTGAATCTATCACAGGAAAGCAGTGCAGTGGAATTAAAGCTCAGTGCTGTAGTCAGATGTCTGTAACAGTGTCAGATGTAGATATAATATAAAACAGTTTACAGTATTGATAACTATGAAGCACTACGCCCGTTGTGTTAATTGATTCAGCAACGATTTCATTGTGTTGACCATTATCTGCTTATGTTCTGTCATATCGCACACATTTACTAAAAATCCACACGACAGTTTCGTGTTACAACACGGAACTCCTGACATTTGCTGAAGTGTTACTGGAGTCGGTGATTTGATTGTTGGCTCCTAAGTAGACAATCACTCACATTCAAATGCAGACAATCAATTGGCATAAGCTCCCGGACTGTATAAACACAATATTTGCAAATGCAGTGCAGCTACTAAAAGACCAAAAGCAGAGATCCGAACATCTCATTATTCATCACAAAACGCTGGCAGAACGCTGCCTGACCCGCTCAGTCCCACAGAAACTGGCCGATTCGCTGAATTCCTGCAGCGGATTGTTTTTGGATCCCATATCCCAGCATCTATCGTCCCGGTGTTTCCATTCTATTCCTGAAATGTGGAATACTGGGTCTGGAAGGAGAGAGTTTAAACCAGCGGCAGAATCAATCACATCATTTGAATTAAACTTCAACATCCACCCAAGGCAGCTGACACTGCGACTTACTGGGAATTCCAAAGGCTGAAATAAAAGGATAGTAAACGTCTTCAATACGCCAGATGACTGGATACAACATTTCAGTGAGAATCTGTGATCTCTGTTGCTGCTGAAATCAAAACCTCTGCAGACAACTGATGCATTCCAAGCGGCCCTCATTTATACAGAGAATCTGTCTCTGGAGATACGATTATACACCTCACTGACTTTCTTAGTTACAGTGGTTTGAACAACTGTAATTCAATTCAATACCATTGTCTCCATTGTAAATATTGGAGCGATTGAAGACAAATACATCAAAATTCTTTGGCATTACCTCAGCACCATCTCTGGTGGAATAGGCCGCTAGATTTACTTTCAAAGACTGAGCTTTGTCACGAAGCAGCTACGCTTACAGATTTCATCTTTTTGTTGGCTAATATTTCATCTCTGAACGGAGACCAGGGACACTGACCGATCCTACCTCTGTCCCTGCAGTTTCCCATTTTGAACTGTCCTTCAGTCCTTCAGCTTCTTCCTGGTCACACACACACACGCGCGCGCGCGCGCACACACACACACACACACACACACACACACACACACACACACACACACACACACACACACACACACACACACACACACACACACACACACACACACACACACACACTTACACAAATGTAGTTCTATGTTTTAGTGAATGCCCTGTTGTACATATTATAAGTTACTATAAATTAACATTGCACATTTAGGCAGAGACATAACGTAAAGATTTTCACTTCTCATGTATATGAAGGATGTAGGTAATGAAGTCACTGCAATTTGAAATACACAAACACAGATACAATAGAGTGACCGAGATCGGGACGGAAACGGTACAAAGAGCACGTTGCCGGTGTACAAGCACGAGAACATCTGAAGATGTTGGCAGTCCAGGGCAACACAAGGAACTCTGCTGAGTTCCTCCAGCCTTGTGTGTGTCATGTTGCTGATGTAACAGTCTTTAATGGGTATCTTAATTCTGTCAAAGCTCAAAAGAAATCGTGAATAAATATTTTAATCTGTAAAGGAATGGGCAGACTGTTAAAGAATAAAAAAAACTGGAAATTGACAGATGAATAGGTGTATGGCGGTTGGATATGGACGAGTGGAAGACACGTGTGAAGTAAATTGTTAGAAGTAAGACGGGGTGAGAGAGAGAGAGAGAGAGAGAGGAGAGAGAGAGAGAGAGAGAGAGAGAGAGAGAGAGGAGAGAGAGAGAGAGAGAGAGAGAGAGAGAGAGAGAGAGAGAGAGAGAGAGAGAGAGAGAGAAGAGAGAGAGAGAGATGAGAGAGAGAGAGAGAGAGAGAGAGAGAGAGAGAGAGAGAGAGAGAGCGAAAAGTGAAAGAGTATGCGAAAGGCCGCGACAGGCAAAGTGACAAATAGATAGGTCAAGCAGGCAGAAATACAGCCAGAAACAAATGCATAGATTGCAGGATTGAGATGTTCCTCCTGTATCTGCTAGACTCTGCTACAGTGTGAGAGTGTGGGGTTCACTCTGTACCTGTTAGTCTATTATACAGTGTGATACTGCACTGGACCAAAAGAAGTGCAGAAGGCTCTAAATCTTGTCAGATCTGTCGTGGGTACTAGCTAACACATTACCCGGGACATCTTTAGGGAGCGGTGTCTCAGAAAGGCAACGTCCTTGATGAAGGACGACCAGCACCCAGGGTATGCCCCTTTCTCATTGTTACCATCATGTAGGAGGTACAGAAGACAGAAGTCACACATTCAGTGATTGAGTGACAGCTTCTTCCACTCTGTCATTCGATTCCTAAACGGACATTAAATCTTTGGACAATACATCACCATTTTAAATATGGTATTTCTGATTTTGCACGTTGTTTTAAAACTATTTAATACATTAATACTGTAATTGATTTATTATTTTAATTTAGCATAATTATTTTTTTATATTCTTTATTATAATTGTTTTCTTTTTTCTCTTCTCGATTATGTATTGCATTGAACTGCTGCTAAGTTAACAAATTTCATCTCACATACCAGTGCAAATACCCTGATTCTGATTCTGATTCTGATTCTGAGTGTGTGGGGTTCATTCCGTATCTGTCAGTCTATGCAACAGCATGGTCGTGTGGAATGCATTTTGTACCTTTCAGTCTCTGCTTCTGTGTGAGGGTGTTTGAGCTCATTGTGTATCTGTTAAATCACTCTGTATAGATTTGCTTTCTGATGTTAGTCTGAAATCTCCCTTTAACCAGTCTCCCTGTCTCCATGTGTTGATGGATTAATTTCGATGTAGCATTTAGCATCCTACTTACCTCTACCCTTAATGATTCTGAACTCTACTATCATATCACCTCTCATTATATGTCAATTTACGCCAAATAGATTTAATTATCTCTATCTTTCTGCATGGCTCACACCTGCAATGAGATTAGTCGTCCTTCTCTAATCTTTTTCCAGTGCCTTCACATCCCTTACAAAATATGGAGATCAGAATTGTTCACAGTGCTCAAGGCGTGGCCTCACAAGTGCATGAACCAACTTAAGGAGACGTCTCTAACTCTAACCTCCTCTGAGCACCTTATATAGCCAAACATTATATTAGCCTTCCTAATTATTTCAGTGCATTGCCTAGATGTTGATAGTGATGTCTTCCAGGAGACTGAAATCCCTCCCATACAATGCACATTATTGCTCAAGATCCCAAGGTATAATTATATCTAATACTTTTAGTTCCTATATGTAATATTTTACATTTACTTACATTAATTTTCACCTGTCATATATCTGCCCTCATCAGGAATTTTTTTTAGATCTACCTGTGTTGTTTCTGCTGCCTTAATGTTATTAGCTTATCCTTTTAAGTTTGTGTAATCTGCAAACTTAACTAGTTTTTTAGTTCTGTGCTTATCCAAATCATTAATGTAAATATAAACAGAAGAAGCCACAAAACGGATTCTTGTGGAACTCCACTTTTAATATCTTCCGGGTGTGAAAATGATCCTCTCACCATAACTTTTTCCTTTTTGTTTTTAAGCCAATTCTGCACACATTCACATCCCATGCCCTGAATCACTAGCTCCTGTAATTTGAATATTAACTTCTTCTGGGCTACCTTCTCAAAATCCTTCTGAAGCCCAAGTAAATGATCCCACCTCAGTATTGCTATCAAAAAATTAGATCCCTCTTCATAGACCTGCAAGATATTAGTAAAATATAATTTACGCTTTCTGAACCCATGCTGTCTTTCTGCTAACAGAAGACTATAAAAATAGAAGACATAGGAGTAGAACTAGGCCATTTGGCCCATCGAGTCTGTTCCAACATTCAGTTATGGCTGGCCATTTCTTTCCCCTGCTCAAACCCATTTTAAGACATTTTACCCAACAACATTGATACCATGTGGAATCAGGAACCTATCAATCTCTGCCTTAAATACATCCAAAGATCTGGCCTCCACATTTGCACGTGGCAAAAAATTCTACAAATTCACCACTCTCTTGCTAAGGAAATTTCTCCACATTTCTGTTTGGCATTGACACCCATCTATCCTGTCTCTATGCCGTCTTGTCCTGGACTCCCCCGCCATGGGAAACTTCCTTTCCACATCTACTCTGTCTCAGTTTTTCAACATTCTAAAATTTTCGGTGAGAACGTCCCACATTCTTCTAAATTCCAGTCAGTACAGACCAGTCATCAAATGTCCTTCGTATGATAACCCTTTCATTTCTGGAATCAACCTTGTGAGCCTCCTCTGCACCCTCTCCAATACCAGCACAACGCTTCTTAGATGTGGAACAGAAAACTCTACTCAGTTATCTTGCTGAGGCCTCACCAAGCTCAGCATCACATCCCTGCTCTAGTATCTAGACCTCTGAAATGAATGCTCACATTGCATTTGCCTTCCTCAACACCAGCTCAACCTCCAGGTTAACCTTTTTGTGTGTTGCGCACAATGACTCCAAAGTCCCTTTGCCCTTTGAGTTTTGGATTTTCTCCCCTTTTAGAAAATCGTCTGCACATTTATCACCACTACCAAAATGCATGAGAATGCATTTTTCAATATCATACTTCATTTGCTACTTCCTTGCCCTTTCTCCTAATCTGTCCAAATGCTTCTGCATCCTACCTGTTACCTTCAACACTACCTGCCCCTCGACCTATCTTCATATCATCTGCAAACTTGGCAAACAAAACAAGAAGTAGTGGTCCCAACACCAGTCCCTGCAGAACGCCACCAGACACTGGCAGTCATCCAGAAAATAATCATTTTATTTCCCTTGTTGCATCCCAGTTCTTATCAGATGGTTTACCAACTCTATATTTTTTAATGTTTCTCTTATCTGACCCACGATACACGTTAAGCTTACGGGTAAGTAGTTAAAAAGGGTCGGTGCTGTCACCCCTCTTATATAGCAGGGTAATTTTAGCCAACTTCAAGTCCTTAAAGACTACATCCATCTTCACAGAGTTTTGGAAAGTTCTTGTTATGTGTTTGCATTTTTAACCATAGACTTCCTTAAGCATCCTTGGAGATATTTTGTCCGACACTGAGATTTATTAACTTTCAAACTTTTCAGCTGAAGTAGGACCTTACTTATTAAGATCTTTGAATCATCTGAATCAACTTTATTTTTCACATCTTTGCAGGTGAACTCTTTAGTAAAATAAGAGTTAAGAGTATCCGTTATGTCCTGCTCTACATAATTCAACACTCCACTGTTATTCCTAATACACTTAACTTTCCATTTAACATTTCTTTCATGGCTGAAATATAAACAAAATCTCTTGGTCAGTCTTAATATTATCAGCAATATCCTTCTCAGCCTGTCTTTAACAACCTGAAATTCCCACTTGATTCTTGCTCTCATATTTTCATATGCCCTATGGTTAAAAAGTATTACTATATTTTTTTGTATTCCTTAACTAGCTGTATTTTTTCTTCATTTATATATATAACTTACTCCATGTAGTTGATGTAGTGTTTATCTGTCTATCTATCTATCTATCTATCTATCTATCTATCTATCTATCTATCTATCTATCTATCTATCTATCTATCTATCTATCTATCTATCGATCTATCTATCTATCTATCTATCTATTTATTTATTTTATATCTCCTGACCTTGGGTATGCACATTTCCTGTACTACATGTTACCTATTTAGATTGATGCCATCTTCCCTCGAATGCCACAATGTCAATCAGTTTCTTGCAGTTTGCCTTCTGAAGTATTTGCCACATCTGCACAAGCTTTGCCTTTGTCAAATTCAATCCAATAGCTTTCGTTTTCACTGATGTACTCCCCCAAAGTACTTCGAGACTAACAAAGTTATGATCACTATGCCTCCCAGTCTCACAGTGGCCATACGTTTTAATTCCACATCCCATTCCCATTCTGATATATCAATCCATGGCCTCCTCTACTGCCAAGGTGAAGCCACACTCAGGTTGGAGGAACAGCACGTTATATTCCGTCTGCATAGCCTCCAACCTAAAGGCATGAACATTGATTACTCTAACTTCCGTTAATGCCCATCCTCCCCTTCTTACCCCATCACTTATTTGTTTCTCTATTTTCCTTTTTCTCTCTCTGTTCCTCTCACAATCACCCCTTTCCTGCTCTCCATCTCCTTCTGGTGCTCCCCCTTCCCCTTTCTTTCTCCCTAGGCCTCCCAGCCCATGATCCTTCCCCTTCTCCAGCTCTGTGTTCCTTTTGCCAAACAACTTTCCAGCCCCTACCTACATCACTCCCCCTCCTGTCTTCTGCTATCATTTCGGATTTCCCATTTCCCCTCCCACTTCCAAATCTCTTACTATCTCTTCTTTCAGTTAGTCCTGACGAAGGATCTCGGCCCAAATTATTGACTATACTTCGTCCCATAGATGCTACCTGGCCTGTCATGTTCCACCAGCATTTTCTGTCTGTTGCTCATAAATTTCAGAACATTCTCTTGGTCCCCCACCCTCTCCCACCCAACAGTAATGAAGCCTGTCAGAATGGTCTCCATGTTACATTTTGTCACGGTCCGGTCCGTTGACGCCTCACTTGAATTATTACCTTTCCCCCGTGTTCCACTGAGCTCCTTGGGCTCCAGAATCGATTTAGCAGCACAACAATTCCGGCTTACATCTGCTCGCTGCTGGTTTGTCACCGCAGCCATTGCGACTATGCTAATCCTGGTGCTGCCGAAAATCGTGGACTTCGGTGCCTGTGGCTGCTTAGTGAATTCAGTCGATTTCGTGGCCAGCTGAGTTGCCGTCCGTTTTGCCGTTACTCCAAGGCCAGACACCAATTCTGTTGTTTTCGTGTCCGGCTGAGTGTTTCTGGCCAGTTGCCGCTGTTTCGAGTCAACATGCTGGTTGTCTGTTATTGTTTGGTTTCGTCGTTTCCGGCTGAGTGGGTCAGGTCGCTTGCCACTGCTCGGAGTTCGGTGTTCTGTCTCTCTGTGTCCGAATCCAAGTTCAAGTCCCGGCTCTGTGTCCAATTCAAGTCCAAGCCCAGACTCCAGGTACATGTCCAAGTCAATGTTCAGTCTCTGTGTCCAAGTCCATTTCCCAATCCAGGCTCCGGTTCCAAGTTTAAGTCCAAGTCCAGGCTCCGCACCCGAGCTCCTCCCGTTTGTTGTCCCACTTCCTCGTCCGCGTAAGCGCTCTATCTTTGCTCCCCGGCTTTCCTAGCAACTATTAATAAGCACACTTCTGTTAATGTTACTTACGTGTCGGTGTCCTGTTCTCGGGTCCGTGTCCCTACGCCCCCTTGCAATATCTTCATAGAGATTTTTGAGTGTTTCAGTTGAGAAACAAAATCAATTCAAACTCCTAAGGAAATCGAACCACTTTCATGTCTTCTTTATAGCTGCATTGTTGTTTAGAAACCAGGTTAGATCCTCAGATGGCTTGACTCCTAGTAACGTGAAACTGCTGACTGCTCATTGCATGGCTCGTGTTGCCACGTCTTACCCTTATACGTCTTAATGCCTTTTCATTCTTTCTATTAATTTGAAGACAGTGATGGGAATGTACATCAAGTCTCCAGTCTAGGGGAACTATTCTGTAGAAAAGTTGAATTTTTGTGGAGGAGTGAAAGTGCAGCAAGGAGCATGAACAAAGGACAAGTGAGAGTACTTTATGAGTGTGATATCAAGTTTCCATGAGAAACAATTTCCTTTTAGTATGAAGGGCAACCTGTCAAGCCTAGGGAAACTTGGCCAGTGAGAGATAAAAAGGCTCCGGCCAATAAATAAATAAGCAAACAAACAAACAAACGAACAAATAAATAGATAGATAGATAGATAGATAAAGGTTAGGATCGGACAAATCACTGCATAAGATCAAAAATGATTAATGATACTCTTAAAAGGGAAATCAGGAGGGCAAAACAATGTTAAGAGATGGATCTGCATCTCAGTGAAATAGCAACGGGATCTATAGCTGTATTAAGAGTAACAGTGTGGCTTGGGAGGGAGACCACCGTAGAGATCAGCAGGGTCTCCCTGACTTGAGCCACAGGTAGTGGTTGGGATTATGAATCAATTAATGAATATTTTGACTGTGTTTTTACCCAATACAATGTCAGGTTTTCTCAATGGATAATGGAAACTAGTGGAGCTTCGTGTTCTAAATGTATAAGTTATTGTTGAGACCAGGAAGTATTGTGCATAGTTCTGGTAATCTATTTTCACGAAGAATGTCATTAAGCTGGAAAGAGTCAGAGAGTTCAGAACAGTCCAGTAATTAAGCCACAGTTCATTATCATAGACACGATCTGGCAAGTGTGTAGGTGGAGATGTTACCTGCAAGTAAATCCACATTTCGGAAATGAGAGTCATTTCAGAGTGAAGTTGTGAGTGTTCCGGTTCCCTGTATTCCTATAAGGGAGAAGGGCAAGGTCGGCAGATTCAGGGATTCCTGGATGTGAAGGGGCTGTGAAGGTTTCACTGAAACCGTAAGAAGCATACGGTAGAGTAAAAACACTGAAGACAGTGGAAAACCTTCAGCAGAACAGAGAGTGTAGGACAGAGAATGAAGGTGAGTGGAGGAAGATGTTAGGTGACATGAGGGACAACAGTTTGTGCACTGAATTTGATGGTTATGTGTTAAAAGTTACCAAAGAAACAGACAGAGGTGGGTCAATTCCTGGATTAAAAGACATTTCAACAGGGCCATTGGTAAGACTGGTTCGGAGAGATACTGCCCAAACGTAGGAAAATGAGACTAGGTTAGGTAGGCAATGATCAATTCGGATGAAGGGCCAATTTCGCAGATTCCAGACCGAGGCATGTACAACATGAGGTACAAGAAGAGGAGTGTGTGGTTTCAGAGGGATCTGAGGAATACTTTCCTTTTTCACCTAGAGAAAGGTTACAATTTGGAACATTCTGCCTGAGGGTGTGATGTGAGCAGGTAGTTACAGAAAATCTAGATGAGCATTTCAATCACCACGGCATCCCCCTTAACCTTTCGTATCCATGTACGTACGAATATGTTTTCAACATTATAAATATAAAGGAACCTGCTGATTTCCCGGTGTATATGAAGTATAAACCCTTCCAGTTTGGTCCAGGTACCTGATGAAGATGGTGTGGTTTGTCATCAAAACAATTGACACCGGGACCCAGCTGAAAGCCTGAGAAGAGTTTATATATTGTAACTATGCTCACATCTGCACTTTCCACTGAGAGTTCATTCCATTGACTGACAATTTTTCTGCAAAAATGTAGCTCCCCACATCTCCTTTAATCATTCTCATCTCAGCACTGATCTACTCCATACAGTTTTAGATGGTCTTTGTTGTCAAAAATACTGCAGCCATTGAACTTATCAACCATGTCATTCAGGAGTTTATACACCTCCATACACGCAACACTCAACTTTCTACATTTAGGGACACAGACCCAGGCTTTTCATTGTCTCTTTGAAACTCAGTCCCAATCAAATTATTTCGGTTGCTGGGCAACAATCCAACTATAGTCTCATCAACAGATTGTACAGTTGTAATAATACAGTATATCCTAACTCTTCTACTCGGTGTCCTGACTGATAAAGGATTCATGCCAGGGGATTTCTTCACTTTCCTGTTTACACTGTCACCACTTCCAATGAACACGGACTCCTGGATCATTTTTCTCAATATCTACATGAACAACTATAACGTTTTGTGTTTTTTTTTTCCTGAAATGGCTATTCCTTATCTAGTTTTAGCACTTACATGAAGATCTTATTGCATTTAGATCACATTTACAGAAATTGAGAAAATACTACAGGATTCACACATTTATGTGTTGTAAACCGTTTGCCACTCTGTGGCCCTCTTCCCCAACTGATCAGGAACTCCCTGTGATCTATTATAAACTTCTGCACTATTAACAACATGGTTTACATTACTGATCAATTCTGTGCATTTGCATGCAAATAATTTATTGAAATAATAAATAACAAGGCTCCCAGCTCTGCCCCCTGCAGCATATCACTACTCAACATCCTCTATTCTGAAACAGTTTCATTTACCTCCTCAAAACTCTCTGAATGATTCATCAGTCACAACTTCCCACACACAAGTATACCGTTTTGGATAATGTTGGTGAGGACGACCTACCAGGGACAAGTTGCAGTATTTGCGTCTTTGGCACCGAGACTAGATCCTCAGCTCAGCAGGGAAGGAGGGAAAAGAGGAGATCAGTAGTGATAGGGTATTCGATAGCTAGAGGGACAGATAGAAGGTTCTGTGGAAGAGATCGAGAATACCGAATGGTCTGTTGCCTCCCTGGTGCCAGGGTTCGTGATATCTCGGATCGAGTTCTTAGTACTCTCAAGAGGGAGAGTGAGCACGCGGATGTCATGGCCCATGTAGGGACCAATGACTTGGGTAGGAAGAGTGAGGAGGTCCTGAAAGGTGTGTTTAGGGAGCTAGGTGTCAAGTTAAAGGACAGGACCTCCCGGAGAGCAATCTCAGGATTGCTACTAGTTCCACGTGCAGGTGGATTTAGAAATAGTAAGATAATGCAGATCAAAACGTGGTTGAAGACATGGTGCAGGAAGGAGGGTTTCAGATTCATAGATAATTGGGCAGTTTTCCAGGAAGTTAGGAACTGTTACGGTGGGACGGTTTACATCTGAAATGGAGGGGGGACAAATATTTTTGCAGGTAGGTTTGCTAGAGAGGCTCCAGTGGATTGAAACTAGATACGGGTGGGGTGGGGGGGGGGACCAGAGTGTAGGAACAGATGTATGGGAGAAGGAAGAAAAAGAAGACAGTAAAGTTCTTTGTACTGTTAGAGATAAACAGAAATGAAGAGGTGGAGAATTTCTTAAATGCATTTATTTTAATGCTAGGAGCACTGTAAAAAAAAAAGGAGGATGAGCTTAGAGCATGGATTGATACCTGGAAATATGTTGTTGTAACTGTTAGTGAAAAATGGTTGCAGGAGGGGTGTGATCGGCAACTTAATATTCCTGGAGTTTATTGCTTCAGGTGTGATAGAATCGGAGGGACAAGAGGGAGAGTTGTTGCGTTGCTCGTCCGAGAAAATATTACAGTGGTGATTTGGCAGGATAGATTAGAGGGCTCGTCTACGGAGACTATTTGGGCGGAATTGAGGAATGGGAAAGGTGTAGTAGCACTTATAGGGGTGTATTGTAGAACACCTAATGGGGAGCGAGAATTGGAGGAGCAAATTTGCAATGATATAGAAGATACTTGTAGTATGCACAAGGCTGTTATTCAGAGAGATTTTAATTTTCCACACATAGACTGGGAAACCCATACTGTAAAAGAGATGGATGGTTAGGAGTTTGTAAAATGTGTGCAGGATTGTCATATACATTAATGATCTGGATGATGGGTGCTAAATTGGCAGAGAGATTTAGGCCAGTTAGAAGAGTGGGCTGAACGATGGCAGATGGAGTTTAATGCTGATAAGTTGAGGTGCTAAATTTTGGTAGGAATAATCCAAACAGGACATACATCGTAAATGGTAGGGCATTGAAGAATGCAGTAGAACAGAGTGATCTAGGAATAAAGGTGCATAGTTCCCTAAAGGTGGAATCTCATGTGGATAGGGTGGTGAAGAAAGCTTTAGGTATGTTGGCCGTTATAAGTCAGTGCATTGCGTATGGGAGTTGGGATGTAATGTTAAAATTGTACAAGGCATTGGTAAGGCCGAATTTGGAGTATTGTGTACATTTTTGGTCATCGAATTATAGGAAAGATGTCAACAAAAGAGGGAGAGTAAAGAGAAGATTTACTAGAATGTTATCTGGGTTTCAGCACCTAAGTTACAGAGAAAGATTGAACAAGTTAGGTCGTTATTCTTTGGAGCGTAGAAGGTTGAGAAGGGGGACTTGATAGCGGTATTTAAAATTATGAGGCGGATAGATAGAGTTGACGTGGATAGGCTTTATCCATTGAGAGTAGGGGAGATTCAAACAAGAGGACATGAATTGAGAGTTTAGGGGGCAAAAGTTTAAGGGTAACACGAGGGGGAATTTCTTTACTCAGAGAGTGGTAGCTGTGTGGAATGAGCTTCCAGTAGAAGTGATAGAGTCATGTTCGGTATTGTCATTTAAAGTAAAATTGGATAGGTATATCGAAGGGAAAGGAATGGAGGGTTATGGGCTGAGTGCGGGTCAGTGGGATTAGGTGAGAGTAAGCGTTCGGCATGGACTAGAAGGACCGAGATGGCCTGTTTCCGTGCTGTAATTGTTAAATGGTTATACAAAGCCATGCTACCACCGACTAATTAGACTCCATCTATTAAAATGCTGGTGGTTCCTATCTCTCAGCATCCACTCCCGTAATTTCCCCACTACTGATGTCAGGCTGACAGGCCGGTCATTTCCTTGCTTCTCCTTGAGACTTCTTTAAACAATGGAGCAACATCAACCACTCTTCCGTCTTTGGAACAACCGCTAATGATGATGCAAATATCTTCAGAAGGGCTTCAAAACTTTTTTCTCTCCTTCCACAAAATAGATGGTCAGGCCCTGAGGATACATCCACTTGACTACTGTCTGAGGCTGCTAACAACTGCTTGGTGGTAATATGAATGTCCTCCACAGCAACTCCACCAGTTTCCTTATTTTTTAAGCAACCATGACATTTTACTCTGTAAGCAGCAAGTAGAAATATTCATTAAATGAAAAATGATGATACCTATACCCTGCTGATCTCTATGGGGATCCTCGCTCCCTAACACACTTTTAGTAGAGTTATTGGACCTTTTGGTATTTCCCTGACATGCCAGATTCATCACCTCCTTTGTCCTCCTGATTTCTGGTTTCCCTCTTAATAACAATCAATATCTCTTTTTTGTTAGCACGTGATTCTCCGGATTCTGACCTCCTACACCCAGTGTATGCTTCCTTCATTTCTTACAGTACCTCTATATATCTCCTTGGCCAAGTTTCCCTAAACTTGCCAGGTTATCCTTCACCATAAAAGGAACATCCTTCTCCTGGATACCTGCAACTACACTCTGAGAAGCTCCCATTGGCCATTGGTTCATTTTCCTTTGTACAGACTCGCTTAAACCAACTCTGCTAGATCCTGTCAAATCTCGGAAAATTCACCTTTTCTCCAGAATAGATCCCTAAGCTGTGGACCTGATCGTACATTCCTATCACTATTGTCAAAACAGTGGGCGAAAAATGAAGTCGGTATTAACCATTACAAGAGACCCTTAATCAGCCTGGGGAGTAGGCTGAGGAATAGTAAATGCTGTCCAGTCCAGAGGAGTGAGGTGGGGAATTTGTGAAGTCATATCAGGTGAGGACTTGTGAACACAGCCCAGTCTGTCACCAAAGAGTGCCTCCCCTCCATTGCCTCCGGCTGCATTTCCTGCAGGAAAGCAGTTAATATAGTTAAATACCCTTCCCAATCCTGTCATTCTCTCTCCTCACACCTCCCACTGAGCAGTAGACAAAAAGGACTGAGAACACACAACACGAGGATCAAGGAAAACTTCTATCCCACAGTTATAAGATTCAGGATTGGTTCTTTGGTCTCTCAGACCATCTCAACATGACCCTTGCATTTTATTTGTTACATAGAACAGAGTAGACCGGAGCACAGGCCCTTTTGCCCACAATCTTGTACTGTATTAATTTTAAAAAAAAACGACTGAGGGCAAAATGTCTTGAGATTATCGTTGATTTTGCGCGTCAAGGGCATTTTATGTCCATTTTTGTTTTTTCTAGTCATCTGTTTGAACAATTATCTGCTATCTTTGTATTAATTGACCAACGTTAATTGACCAACGTTAATCCAGACCAACGTTAGGTTCCTGGCCTATTTTAAATGTGCTGTAGAAGGCTCTAGAAGCACAGATCTGCTTATTCATTTTCTCCTCACTCTCTGGTACCAAAACTGTTTTATACTGAGATAAACTATACCCTCGCCCACGAGCTGCTATATGTGAGGAGGGCATGCTGCACTGTTCTTGGCCCCGTGGAAGGACTTATTTCATTTTCCTCCTACTACTCTAGTGTCTGTGTGTAGAATGGAAATTTATTTCTTCTAATTCTGAAGCAAAGCTGCGGACATCAAAAACCAAGAAATCGTTCAGTAGGGACCCGGTATGTCAGAGATTATCTGGAGTGCTGAGATTCACTTCGGTTATGCATATACTGTTGGAAATTGGTGGCTGTGTTAAAGTGCTGGTGGAGCTGGAAGGTGAGGAGCTGCAGTCCTGTGCTGCAGTCCGTCACTCTGAATTTGTCTCATCCTCTTCCAAGATATCTCTCTCTGCACCTTACTCGGGTAGTTCAAGTTGCTGTCAATAAAAGGAGATATCAGCAGTCACTTTGTCACTGACAGTGACTTGAGAGAAGCAGCATCATATCTGGTAGAGGGAAAGGAGGGGAAGAAAAAGGGGAAAGAGGGAGCCAGGCGGCATAAAGTGATCTGTGATTATATTCAGGGTAAAAACAAACCAGCCATCTTCCAGCTGGCTACTACCAGTACATTTCAGACAGCATGAGTACATGTAGAGGGAAATACTGAGGACTGGCGAAGCCATGGCGAGGACCCAGTGCTGAAGGACAACAGGGTGGTTTTGCTCTGCTACTGGAGAGGGAGGACCCGGGTTGTATGAGGATGCTCCTCAATTATTGTTGTCGGAAACCATCTCAGAGTGTCGTTTAAGTGGCAGAAATACTACTGATTGAGGTGTAGTTATGTCACAGAATACTATTCGAAGTATTGATCTTCAAGAATGAAAAGGCATTGCATGGTTAAATCCGTTAAGTTTTATTTTAAATAAAGTTTGTGTGGATGTAGAATGATATGAGTATAGATGTGCATTCTCTTCAGCCTCCTTACAAAGTCACATGTCTCTGTTTTGTAATCTATTTGCCACTTTGTAATCCTCTTCCACAACTGTTCGGGATCTCCATGTAATGAGTGATAAATGTCTTCATTATCAACAACATGTCTGAACTTACTGATTAAGTCTTATGCACCTGCATACAAATAATTCATTAGAATACTGGATAGCAAGATTTATCCAGAGATACCGGCCACGTGACAGATGCACTGCCATCTGGCTGGTCGGAGGACACACCACATGCCAATCAACATTTGGTCCCTCCCAACTAATCAATGCACACCTTAATTATTGGTCACCATAATTGGATTATATCGCCCAGCCCCATGCTTTAAAAGGTGAGACGTGGCCTTGGCTCGCCCTCTCTTACAGACCACCTCATTGAAGGTTAGTGCATTGAATAATGTTTGGGAAAGTCTATTGTTTGTCCTGGTAGGGGAGCCGCCGCTATCCAAGGTGAAGGGGGATAGCTGTTGTAGTGCTTTTCCCTTGTTCTTTGTTTGTGTAACCGTACCCTGTCCCCACGCCGCTTCCTGTGTATTGTAGTTGCTTGTGTTGACCCGACTTCCCCTTGTAAATAAATTCCTGATTATTAAAACTGTGTGTGCCCAGGCCTCTGCTGTTGAGACGCAAAGAACCTGTTATTTTCCATCACAACATTTGGCGCTGCGGAGCAGGGTCTCATAGGTTTTGGCTGGACACAAGCACAGGGGATAATGTTCTGGAATAAGGGGAAGAAAGCCAGTACAGGCTCCCAGGATAAGATCCCCGGGTGGGCTAATGAAATGGAGGGGTTTGAGAGTCTGGCCAGCATGCTGGCAGACCACGGAAAACCAGTGGACTGGTCTGAACAGTTAGAGCCCCGTGGAGAGAAGCTGGACCATCATGTGGTCTCTCTCCTGAAGGAATCAGGGTGGCCCAAAGCCAAGGGGAGTCAAAGGGGTGCCTTCCGGTTGTTTGCGTCCTTGCTGAGACGCCAGGTTAGAATTATTGATCACCTGCAGCACTTGTGTGGTCAGAAGGACAGGGAAATTGAAGACCTCAGTCAGCGTTGTTGCACGCTGAAGGAAGCAGCACAGGCTGCCCAGGCCCTAGCCAATGACCTTGAAGTTAGGGGAACTGAACTTACCTGTCGCCTCATAAAACTTCACCAGGCCAGGGCAGCCCGTCGGTCTGGCTGGCAGCCGGACCCATTAAAGATTCAAACCTTAGTCCAGAGTGGCGACAAGCTTGACGCATGGCTGGGGGATTGGGACATCTGGCTGGATAGTGACGACGAGGGGGTGCCCGAGGAACCAAGGTCCGACAACCACTCTTCCCCCTTCTCACCCGAACTCCAACATGCCCGACCCGTCACCACGGGGTCCCAGGTTCACCGCAGGGAGAAAGGGAACGAGGGGGAGATGGCCGGAATTTCCCCTAGTCACTCCGAGACGACGGAGTCCCGGGATTTCTCCCCCAAGGAGCTGACCCAGTTGGCGGATCGCTACTGCAAACGACCAGGCGAGCACCTCGCCGCCTGGCTGCTCCGGCTGTGGGACGAAAGGGGGCCCAACCTCAGCCTCTCCCATCAGGAGGTAAGCGCCCTGGGAAGCCTCTCTGAACAGCAGAGCATAAACAATGCGCTGCGGGCGCCACAAGCAGAAATCCGCGACGGCACAACCCTGTGGGATCGGGTAGTGACCGTGGTTCGAGCTCGCTATCCCACACTTCTGGAGTGGGATCTACACGGGCGCCCGCAATGGCGTACGGTCAGTGAGGGCACCCGGGTTATCAGGGAATGGGCACTGGTCAACGGCATCTATCAAGGTGCCTGCGACCATAACTTCCTTGAAAACACACGAATGACCGGTGCCCTAGCAGGATACTTGGCCACTACCGCACTGTCTGAAGTCGGTAATCCTGCCCCTCATGGCACCAGCTAGCGGTAGGACCGTACGGTATGCTATCACTCTCCTGGAGGGATTAGAATATATGCAGAGCGGGGCACCTACGCAGGCCCGGAAGACTGAGACAAGGGCCCTAGACACTATCCCTCTCAGATATACACGCAGGCAGCTGTAAACGGATCTGCTGCGTGCAGGGGTGGATCGTAACCAGATAGATGGCCTCCCCACCCCCAACCTATATGCCCTGTGGAAGGAGCATTGCAGGGGGAAGACTACTTACAAAAAGACCACCCACACCAAGCCACCCTCCAAAACACTACGGACCAGTCCACATCTATACTGACTCCTGGGCAGTAGCTAATGGCATTGCAGTGTGGATGGCCCGGTGGCTAGACATGGGGTGGGAAATACACGGACGTCCCCTCTGGGAACAGCACGACTGGCGTTTCATTTGGGGCCAGCCTACCCACTGAAAAATTTCTGTCCACCATGTGGTTGCCCATACCCGGAAAAATAAAGAAGAGGCAATGTTTAACGCTGCTGGGGACCAGGCTGCCCAATTATCATCTGCCACCACTTCCACCCCTGACACAGATCCCAGTGCACTAGCTGCGTGGGCACACTGCAAAGGTGGCCACTGAGGGGCCAATGGCACGCGGCGCTGGGCTGAACAATTCGGTGTCGCCTTGACACTCGATCAATGTAAAACCTCTGTAGATAACTGCCCCATCTGCCAGCTAGTCAAGCCACGGGACTGGCCGATAGGGCCACCGGGCCACATTCGTCGCGGCACGGGAGCGGGTCACGTATGGCAAATTGAATACCTCTCCTCTCTCTATGGGGTCCCATGGGAGGTACAATCCGATCAGGGATCACACTTTGCTGGGACCAAAGCCCAGACCTGGGCGGCTGAGGCGGGGATCTCGTGGCTGTTCCATGTAACCCACCACCCCCAGGCATCGGGCTTAATTGAAAGAACGAACGGCCTGCTCAAGGAAAAAATACGCACTCTGACAACTTCTCGCACGCTGCAGGGGTGGCTAAGTGTCCTTCAGCAGGTCGTCGACCAGTTAAACACACGGCCCACTAGCCAAAGGGGATCCCCACTGGCCCGCCACCTGGCACAGTCCCCACCTCCAGACTGGGAAACCACCGAACCCCCCGAGACCGAGGACTCGGTCAAAATATTGATCTGACAGCCGCAGAGCCTCCCCAGAAAGGGAGAAATTGTTGCGCGCGGTCCAGGGGACAACCGCTGGGTTGCCATTCCGGGTAAATCTGATTTGCCCTGTATACATACCCGGCATTTAACCAGACGGGAATGAGTTTCCTCCTACACCTACCCCCACCCCTCCACCCCCGTCTCCCTCTACAGGACAATGGTGCGACTCCAATCATCCCTCCTGGTCGCTGTGATGCCCGGCTCCGTGACAGCTACCAACACCTTCCTCAGGGTCGCTTACGAGTTTGCCAGCAACACCAACAGATCGGACTGCTGGATCTGCTTGCGGGCCCCAGCAGACGCTCATGATGCGCTGCCACTCACGCCGATCCCGCTGGATGACATTCAGATGAATTGTTTACATAGACTGTTTGCTCCTGCTGGTTTTGGTATATCTGTTTGGGGAGGCCCTGCTGGCAGCCCCCTACCACTCTCCTCCCCACTCCACAACATCTCTTCCCTTGACCCCCGATGGGGTGGGTGCTTCAGGAACTGGTATTTCCCTCCCTGCAATTTGACTTCCACCCGAGTCCCCACCCTCAGAGTTATTCCACAGCCACTGAATATACCTAGCGAATGCTGATGCAGACTCCGCAATGCGCACACTTCCAACTTTTCCGCTGGTCACAGCAACTGTCAGCGAAACTGGTACCCGGGTGACCCAGTGACCACTGCCGACGATGCCGCTATGCTGGGAGCTCCCTGGACTCTAAACGGGACCCACTGGATCTCCGGCCACCGCGCCTACCCGTGGCTCCCCACGAGCGGGTACGGCTGCTGCTTTCCAGCATATGGGGTGCCCTTCATCCACCCCCTGAATGACCTTGCGGAACATCCGGCGTACAGCGGCCACCGGGACAAGAGGGCCATTACAGAGGCAGAGAGGTTCTGGATGATAGCCTTTTCCAGTTATGGTACGGCCCGGCTGTTCCGGGAGGTGATCCAGATGGCCAGTGTGCTCGAGAATCTGGCCAACGAGACGGCAGTGGCACTGCAACACACGGAGGATGCCCTCACCCGAACGGCGGCAGAACTGACAGCTGTCAGGATGGTCGCCCTACAGAACCGAATGGCACTGGACTACCTACTCGCTGCTGATGGTGGAACGTGTGCAGTGGTTGGTAAGGAATGCTGTACCTTTATCCCTGATGAGTCCAGCAACATCACTCACTTGGCCGCTCACATTCGGTACTCGGTGGCTAAAATTCAAAAATTAAGGGACCAGCTCTTCCAGCGCAACATCTCATGGGGTAATTGCTGACCGTTTGGGTCCCTAGGGGGGTGGTGGGCAACTGTCATTCACTGGTCCATCGCACTCATTCTTGTAATCATAACCATTTCTATATTATGTTGCGCATGTCAGCTGATTAAGAGTGTCGCTGCATTTACTTAGCTGCTCAAAATTGGTTATTTCTGGTATATGCGATTTTGTTTCACCCTCTTATGTGTGTTGGCTATGTGGTGCGTCTTCCGAGGGGTGGAGTGTATCCAGAGATACTGGCCACGTGACAGATGCACTGCCACCTGGCTGGTCTGAGGACACACCACATGCCAATCAACATTTGGTCCCTCCCAACTAATCAATGCACACCTAAATTATTGGTCACCTTAATTGGATTATCTCGCCCAGCCCCATGCTTTAAAAGGTGAGACTTGGCCTTGGCGCGCCCTCTCTTACAGACCACCTCATTGAAGGTAAGTGCATTGATTTATGTTTGGGAAGGTCTATTGTTTGTCCTGGTAAGGGAGCCGCAGCTGTAAAAGGTGAAGGGGGATAGCTGTTGTAGTGCTTTTCCCTTGTTCTTTGTTTGTGTAACCGTACCCTGTCCCCACACCGCTTCCTGTGTATTGTAGTTGCTTGTGTTGACCCGACTTCCCCTTGTAAATAAATTCGTTATTATTAAAACTATGTGTGTCCAGGCCTCTGCTGTTGAGACAGCAGAGTTATTTTCCATCACAATACAAGGCTCCCAGCACTGCCCCTTGCAGCACATCACTAATCACCAATCTCAATTCTGAGAAACAGTTTTATTTATTTCTTCAATATTCCCTGAAAGATTGATCAACCACAACTTCCTGCACAAAGATTCTGGCTACCAAAATGCTGGCTGGTCCTGTCCATCAGAAATACCTCCAGAAAGTTCCCCACTACTGATGTCACACTGACTGCCCTGTCGTACCCGGCTTGTCCTTCAGAGTTCGTTAAAACAATTTGACGACAGTTCTGTTTCTGCACAGTGTTTCGGGGAACCCACAGTAGATAACGATGAAGAAAGTATCTTCAGAAGGGCCTCTATAATTTTCTCTAGAGTTCCAGAAATCAGTTGCTCAGGTCCTGAGGATCCGTCCACCTTAATTCACTGTGTTGCTGCAAATAACTGCTCACTGGTAATATGAATGACCTCGAAAGGAATTCCACCAGTTTCCATTATCCATTCTGGAAACATGATGTTGTACTCAGTAAACACCAAGTCTAGATATGCATTAATTGATTCGTGATCGCACCGGTTCCCCTGTGGCTCAAGGCATGGGGTCCCTGCTGATCTCTTTGGGGCCTCTCTTTCCTTAGCCACACTGTTACTTGTAATACTGCTGTAGAACATCTTGTGATTTTTCTGCTCTGTCAGATCCACCACATAACTTCGTTTTGTCCTCCAAGCTTCCCTCTTTAGAGTATTCTTGAACATTGTTTTCTTATGAAGTGTTTTGCGCGATCCAGATCTCCTGCACCCAGTGAATGCTTCCTTTATATTTTGAACAGAGCTTTTATATCTCTCGTCAGCCAAGGTTCCCTAAAATTGGAAGGTTACCCTTCAACAGAACAGGAACACACATCTCTTGGACAATTGCAATCACACTTAAGAACATTCTGCCTTGCTATATGTTCATTTTCGTTCATAGAGACTCTTTCACTACACCTCTGCTGGGTCCTGGT